>NC_088350.1:9245000-9600000 GCF_036884655.1 Musa acuminata AAA Group
CCTTTTGGTGATCACAAGGTGAAAAAACTACTAAGGTAATCCTTAAACCAAATTGATTCCCCGTTGCATTACTTATTCTTGCCTCTTAGTTGTCTTCATAATTGTAGTTTTCATGACTTTTAGAAGATCCTCAAGGGACAAAGGGAAGAGGGAATTAGATAAAACCTATGACTCCCTAGTTTTCGATTCTCATCAACATACCCTTAAATTTCCAACCATAGAATCTAGAAATATTCATAAGGGTAAATATGTTGATTTAGAAGAACTAATTAATTTGGAACCTATTCAATGGTTTGCTAACCTAGATATCCTCTCGATCCTTCAAATATGTGAACCTATCTATCATAGACTTATTAGATTGTTCTATAATAATTTGCATGTAGATGAACATGATAGGGCCTCCACTTATCTTTTAGGACATCATATACCTATTACAGATAGCATAATTTGCAACCTTATTGGAATTGCAGAGAAAGATAAAGGTTGTTATTTTATAGGACAATGGGATGAAGCATCAGTTGGGACCACTTATTCTGAAGCCTTAGGAACCATATTCTTCCAAAAAACTATGAATATTTACTACCTTTCAATACTAAACGACTTCATCACATCTTGATAAGCATTATAATTCCAAAATAATATCATCATGATGAAGTTAACCAAATGGAAATAGGAACGATGTATTAGATTATGAAAGGACATAAAAATTATTTTGGCTACCTAATATAATAAAACATGATTGAACTATTAAAAAAGGATATGATGCTTCCATATGGTGGCCTGGTCACAAGACTAATCCATCCTTATGACTTAGTTATCCCACTTGACAAAGAAGTTATAAAACTAGATAGATTTAATGTCATAAATAGAAACCTACTTCAAAAATTAAGGTGTATATTTAGAAATGGGATATGGGCTAGATTACCTAAAAGGACTAATCCCCTCCCACCTGATCTAGAACTTGAAACACCAATATTTAAGGGAAATCAATCTCCTCCTACTAGTCCCTTTGAGGCAATACCTCTAGTAGAGCAACCACCCCCTCATCTACCGACGATATAGGGACTTGAATGGATCGATTTGAACAACGTCAAGATCAAATTTTAATTAAGTTACAACAAATTCATCGATAACTTAATACATTATTTAGACATTTTGACTTGCCACCACCAGAATAGTTATGCATGTCCTTTTGCTGATGACAAAGGGGGAGAAGTTGATGAAATCCCTTTCTTTTATGTTGCTTACTTTGATGTTGTAATCTTGTGCTTAATTTGATATTATAATCTTGTACTTGCTTTGATGTTGTGATCTCTTTAATGCTGAGAATTTCTAATGTTACCATATAATGATTCTTAATATTGTGAACTTTTGAATGCTACAAATTATAAAAGTTATATCATGATGATATTTCATGCAAATAGTAATGAGAGGCTATGCCTGAAACATTTTATCATGCATGAAGTGATTGTGCATTTAATATCTTGGTGACTTTAAATATGATTGGTATCGTTGAATACATACTTGAAAAATATGTATCAAAATGTTTGCTTGAAACATAATATGATGACTTATAAATACATTATTCCTAGTATCATGCTTGAATTCGTATCAATTTGATAAATGTCTTTCATTATGATAAGGAATCATAAGCTTAACTTGCTATTTACAATTGATATCTTTCCATGGAATGATGAATTATCATCTTGCTAAATTTTATATTCGAAATTCATATCATATTTGAAAATGATGATTGTTTATTATCATTGGACTTGAAAATGGATGTCATGCCTTAACATCATTTTGATTGATAAATACGCGGGATTGTATTAGTAAATCATGATAGTATCATAATATGCATATTGATAAGTTTAAATAAATATGACTTATCAGTTTGATACTTGAATTCAAATGCTTGAATTTAAGAATGTGTTTTCTCAAGAATGACATATAGACAGGGGGAGTTAAGGTTAACTCCGTCACCAATTGGTTGTTATCATAAAAAAAGGGGGAGTTTGTTGAATCTCAAATTTTGATGATGAAATTAATTAGTAAATTGTTTGATCTAATCTATATATTGAGAAAAGTGTGCAGGATTAACTATAATAGCAGTAAGACATAAAGCAAATGTTGTGCTACAGTCAAGATCGAGATTTCGTTGAAAGTTCGAGAGTTCGTCGGAAGTCCAGACGTTCGTCGGAAGTTCTATCGGAACCAACTGAGAAGTCCAGGAGCTTGCCAAAAAAGCTCATAGGAACTCACTAAGAAGATCATCGTAAAATCCAGGAGCTTATTGGAAGTACGCCGGAACATTGCTGAGAGATCGTCAGAAGTTCACCGAAAGATTGTTGGAAGCTCACCGGAATAACAATTGATGTACTGAAACTAGAATACTTTGATAAATGTCTTAATTATTATAGTTAGATCATAAATTGAGTTAGAATTGGGAGGTGATCCCACTAACTTAGTTAGGGGCCAACGAGGCCCTTAACAGGGCTGAATTTGACCAGATTGAATAGCCCATTCATCACCTGAAATCACGACCAGCGATGGCAACACTTAGGACTCGGTCTCCCAAGTATTATGGGCGATGGTACCACTGACTATTAATGTTGTCAAGTGGTGGTACCACCCCAGTCAAGTGATGGTACCGCCCCTATCAAGCGGTGGTACTATCTTCCAAGTGTTCTGGGCAATGGTACCACTAACTATTAATGTTATCAAGCGGTGGTACCGCCCCTATCAGGTAGTAGTACTGCCCCTATTAGGCGGTGGTACTGCTTCTATCAGGTGGTGGTATCGTCAAAGCTTGGTCTCTAAGCTCTATCAGGTAGTCGTACCACCCAAACTGAATAGTGGTACCACCTAGTGTCAGTCTGCAGGTGATAGTACCACCCAATAATGGTGGTGGAACCGCTAGTACCTTGAAATCTAGGGAAGTGATATATTTTGGCTCTAATTCAGAAGCCATTGGGGCCTATAAATACCCCACCATTTTCTACATGAAAGGGCACAAAAGTGTTAACATAATCTTGAATTCCTGTAGTGTTATAGTGTTGTAAATCTGAGAAAGAGTCCTCCCCTCCCTCTCTTAACTTTGTAACCATCCAAGAAAAAGGAGTGAGGGTTATAAGGGTTATCTCCTAAACCTAGTAAAATGAGAAAGAGCTGTAAAAGGTGGTTGGTCTTTGCCTATTGAAGGAAGACTATTAGTGGACATCGATGACCTTGATAGAGGAGGAATCCGAAGTGGATGTAGGTCACAACGACCAAACCATTCTAAATTCTGGTTTGCATTTCTATTTGAGCAATTTACACTACTGCAATCTTCCTTAACTTTCTCTTATGAATGCCTTTAAGTTCAATATCTTTCCAAAATAGATTTAATTGGAATGTGTATTTTCCGAAATCAACGATTTTTCCACTGCACTAATTCACCCCCCTCTTCTTAGTGCCACCCTTGATCCTAATAATAGATACATAGTAATTGTGCATAAACAAGTCCAATAGATTGAATTTCCCTATATCATCTGGGGACTACATGTTTGGATCGTAAAGATACTAAGAGGGGGGGGGTGTGAATTGGTGCTTTAAAAATGGAGAAACGATATGAAAATTCGTTCAATAAAATTGGTATAAAAAATGTGTTTAACTTATAATATGAATAAGAGAAGTAAGTGTAACATCCCCCATTTTTAAAAATTTAATAAAAGGTTTGTTTGTAAAAATAAGGATTATTTAATAATTATTTTATATTAAATGATATTATATTAAAGGTTTATGGCTAGGGACCTAAGAGTAAATATTAGAAGTTTGATATAATTTATGAAAGATTCAGATTTAAGTTAAAATATATATATATATATATATATAGTGGACATGTGTCACTAACTAACATAAGGTTGGTGCCACTTATCTTTGCTCTAAAGATGACACCTAGCCCCTTTCATGCATGCAAGACACCTTGCAACTTTTGTATTAACCAAAACCTAAATAATTAGATGAAAGGTTAAAGAAAACAAACCTGAAGAGTTGCAGCCAACGTGAGTTTAAGAGAAGAAGAAGAAGAAGAAGAAGAAGAAGAAGAGTTTGAGGTTTTTCATCAATTTTCTCACATTTGGGATTCAAATAATTTGAAGGCAAGTGTTCTAACCCAATCCCACAGTAACCTTAATCTCTGTTTCCATTTTTATTCTGCAAAATTTGAAAGATTTCAACTGAGAACCAGACCTTCCTTTGTTTTGATATAAAGCTATGAATCTGTAATTTTTCGGTAATCTGACCTCTATGTAATGTTTCGATCATAACATTTTGTAATAAACTTTGATTTAGACAAAACCTGTTTCATTTGAAAGAAGACAAGAAAATATTTATTTTGATATAAAGATCGAATGATTTGGAGTTTAAATGCCTACTAAGACTTCTGTCTAAATTAACCCTACAGATTCTGCAAAATAGGGACTGAAATTTCTGACCTCTTGTTGCTTAACTACTTATAACTTTCTGCTGTGAACTCAGATTCATACAAAGTATGATTTATTCAAAGATAGACTCAAAATGCTTTCTGTATATACCTGATTTGAAATTTTTGGATTAGAATTGCTAACTGAAACATCTGCTTTCATCGACCCTATGGATTCAGTAAAACAGAGCTAATATTTTCAGACCTTTTGCTACGAAATTATCTGTAACTCCCTGTTGTAAATTCCAAATCTTGTAAAACTTAATTTACCTAAAACTAGATTGAAAAATATTTCTAATGACACCTATTTTGTATAAATTGGAGCATAATTGGTTATCCAAATAGTTCATACAATGTTCCTATCAAATTATGCTAGAATCGAGCTTTGGTCGATTTCGGCTTTCCTTGTTTCTTCTCTTTGGAAATCGATTTCGGCAAAAACTCTTACTTCATTTAATCTTTACATTATTACCTTAAATTCCTGTATACTTTTGTCCTTTATTTATTTGTACATCTGCAGCTATCATCTAAAGATCATGTTTGCATCGTAATGATTCGGCACATGCATCCCATTGTTTCGCATTTGCTTTCGATATGTGCCTCTTCCAATTTCATTTCTTTGGACACTGAACTTATCTAACTTTCTTCTTTCAATTGAGCTATATATGGTTTCTTGAAATCCTTGTATGCTCTTGCTTTTGTTTTCTTTCAAATCTGAATACATTGTGAAAGATTATGTTTGTATCGTATTGACTCGAAAGGCATATGTACATTTTATTATTCCGCATGTGCTTCCAATATATGCTAATTTCATTATTCATACTGTCCCTTTGTACTCTGGTGTTTGTGGGATAAATGTGAACCTTTGCCAGAAATGGTAAAGGGAGTTATGCTTAGAGCCCGCGATGCTCTGCTGGCCTCCTATGACTTCACTCAGACGTGGGTGGATGGAGCTCCCAGACATGGGAGACTTATGTTTGTTGGTCATTCAGAAATGGATGGACCATATTATGTTATGATCCCACTTCACCTTCTATGTGTTTGATATGATATCCAAAGCTTTGGCTATATTTCTATGCATGCTTCGGATAAGAATGAAATGAATGCATCGTCATGTGACATTTGAGCTTCTATTCATATTTTGTTCTTTGATATATTTATGAAATGTTATAAGTCTTTGTTATACCTTGAAAACTACCATATGTCATCGATATGCTCCTTATGCCAATGATATGCTCCAATTACCTTTCCTCGATTGTATGAATAAAACGTGCTTCGAACGATATGATATTGAAATTCTGCATTCAAACAAAACATGCTACTGTTTCATCCTGTATCTCTACTTTGTATTTTGATACCTCATTTGTTTGAAAACTGTCCTCTTTGCTATGGATATGTTAGTCATTTGCTGAGCTTTATATGCTCACCCCGTTGCTATATAAATTTTTCAGGATAGCTTATCGCTCACTAAAATGTGTAAATTGGGTTGAGGCAGTGGAAGACTAGAAGATTTTGGGGCAAATATTTTGTACTTGATAGGTTGATGTTGTATAAGTTCTTTTTGAGTGTAATGAAATATCAATGACAAATCTAGATTGATGTATCTTGTAAATATTTGATAAATACCTCTTACGTCAGGATTTTTGGAAATGTTAAGTCTAAACTATGTACTAATATAAACATGTAGTACATGTTGGTTTTGTGATGCATTAATTATCGCGCTTATGGATTTATGATATAGTTATGGTTTAGTTAAATTGCTTTTGGATTTTAAGAATCATCTAGTGACATGATGTATGATTATAGACTATACAGGTTTTGTGAATTGTGGATTGTAGAGGTGAATGACTTGAATGTTTTTCTTAGTGACCTCAAAGGTGTGATTGGATCCTGGATTGTTTGTTGAATTAAATTTTATCAATCTTGAATTAGGTTCACACCTCCTAAATGAGAACTAAATTCGGGGGGGGGGTGACAGTAAGCAATTAAATCAGTAAGTAATAGCAAAGAAGTGCATAAAAGGAAATGCACACCGAATTTATAGTGATTCGGTCATTAGCGACCTACATCTACTCCTGATTCCTCCTCCGTTGAGGCCACCGGCTTTCACTAATGATCTTCTTTTCAATAGGCGAATAAAACTATACTTATTACAACTCTTTTCCCCTTTTCATAGGTTTAGGAGAGAATATTTACAACTCTCTTTTATAAGGAATCCTCACACCTCCCTTTGAATGACTTAAAAGATCGAGGAGGATGGAACTCAACATTTTCAATAGAGTTTTCACACTTAGAATCATAAGTTTTTCATGCTCTTTTCTTGCTATCTTAAGTAAGAATGAGTGGGGTATTGATAGGCTCCAAATAATTTCAAAAATGAAGCAAAAAAGTCTCATCCCCTTGGTTTTCAGGGTACTAGCGGTACTATCACCAATGTTGGGTAGTACCATCGCTTGTAGCACTGAGCACTGGTATTACTATCACTTGACACATTTTGGGAGACTATGTCCTGGCTGTACTACCACCAATCTAGGTGGTATCACCATTAGTTTGGGTGGTACCATGCCTGACATTGGCAATACCACCATCGGGTTTTCCAAAGATGTACACTCTATGCTTTCTAGCTCATAGTCGGTTCCACCACTTGGTTTGGAAGTGCGATCGCCTAACCCAACTTCAGGTCATTGAATTGGCCTTCCAATATGCCCAATTCAGCCTTGATTTAGGCCTAATGATCCCTTAATTAAGTTGGCATGGTTACACCTAAAACTAACTCAATTAAAATGTAAACTACTTCGATCAAAACACAAACGATTACAAACATGAATTATATGTTGTTCGACATATCACTAGTTCATCCAATGCTTCATCCGAACTCTTGGCACGTTGTGCTTTTCTTCAATGTATTGCTCGATCCTTCGGCATGTTGACCTCCTGTAACATCTAATCTTTGCACAATGACCAATTCTTCTGGCTTGATGCCCGATTTCTAACTCTGACCCAACATCTGATTCTACTACTTCAATCAATTTGCCTTCTAATGATCGAAGTTAGTCTTGTGTCACTTTTGTCAAATACTGATTAGATCATAAACTCATCAATTAATTTTATCATCAAAATTCAGGATTCAATAATCTCTCCCTTTTTGATGATTATAACTAATTGATGATGGGGTTTTAACTAAAGTCCCCTTATCTATATGTCATATCAAAATAAACTTGAATTCAGAAAGAGATAACCTTCTAAATTTAGTCTTTGAATTTAAGTCGAAACAATTTTAATGAATATAACTTTCACACTTCATATGCATAGTTAACATATCATTGCATACATCATATGCATCATCATAATATCAAAGTATAAGTTAAGATTTCAAATCAAGGTACACCATAACATGCATAATTCCAAAACATAAAAATTCTAAATTATCATAACTTTGAGCATAACTTTAAATCGTCAAGGTACTTGCATGATTCCAAAAAATTTCAAATCATCATAACTTTAGGCATAACTTCAAATTATCAAGGTACATGCATGATTCTAAAATATTAAAATTTTAAATTATTATAACTTCTCCCCCTTTGTCATCAACAAAAAAGAGAAAAGTGCAAGTGTTTTACTTCTCTTTGAAGTATGCAAGCTAGGAATTTTTTGAGATATGCAAGTTAGTAATTTTTTTTGTTTCTCTTGAGATGTGCAAGCTAGCACTTCATTTTCTCCCCTTTATCATTATAAAAAAAGGAGAAGTGAGTGATACAATGGTGCAAAAATTTACATCAATATTCCAATCATCACATGAAAGATATCAAAGATCATGAAAGATCAAGTCATGAATATAAAAAATCATGATTCATTTTGATAAATCTCTTCTTTTATAAATAGTGAAAAGAAAGAATCATAGTAAACAATCTTGATTCAAAAGAAAACTTAAGTCATGAGAAATCAAGATAAATGATCCATAAAAAGATTCAATATGCCTAATTCTCTTCTAATAAAATCAAGTTGTTTCTTATTCAATGGTTTAGTAAAAAATCTACTAATTGATGTTTTGTATCAATAAAATCTAAAGATATATCATGATTATTAATATGATCACTAATAAAATGATGTCTTATACCAATGTGTTTAGTTCTAGAGTGTTAAATGTGATTCTTTATTAAACAAATTATACTAGTACTATCACATTTTATAGGGATATTTTTTAAGTAAAGTCCATAGTTTTCTAAGGTGTTTTTCATCTAAATTACTTGTGCACAACATGCACCTACTGCTATATATTCAGCCTCAATTATAGATAATGTAACCTAATTTTATTTCTTGGAAGATCAAGAAACAAGTGCATGACCTAGAAATTGACATGTTCTAAAGATACTTTTTCTATCTATTCTACATCCATTAAAGTCAGTATCAACATAAGCAATCAATTTAAAATTTTTAAATTTTAGATACCATAATTCTAGATTATGAGTTTCTTTTAAGTATCTAAAAATCCTTTTAACTACTTTATAATGAGATTATTTAGGGTTAGATTGAAATCTTGCATAAAGTCTAACACTAAATACAATATCAGGTCTAGTTGTTGTGAGGTATAGTAAACTACCTATCATACCTCTATAAATCTTTTGATCAAAGTATTCTCTTTCATTGTCCATATATAATTTGGTAGAGGTGGTCACTTATGTGTTAATGGTCTTAGCACTATCTAAGTGAAATCATTTTAGTAGATCCAAAGTATACTTAGTTTGACTAACAAAAGTTTCCTCACTTAGTTACTTAATTTACAATCCTAAGAAAAATGTCAATTCAACTATTAAACTCATTTCGAATTCTTAGCTCATACTTTTGACAAATGATTCATATAAAGATTCATTTGCAGAACTAAAAATAATATAAAAAAATTTAATTTTTAAAAATATTTGAATAATACTTTTGACAAATGATTCAACATAAATTTAAATAATAAAAAATTATTTTAAAAATATTTAATAAATAATGTGGTATTGACCTTACCTTTCAAAAAATTATTCCTAATAAGAAATGAGCTAAATCTCTCATACAAAGCCCTTGGGGCTTACTTTAACCCATAAAGAGCCTTAGATAACTTAAAAATATAGTATGGAAAAAGAACATTCTCAAATCCGGGTGATTGCTTAACATAAACTTGTTCGTAAACAAAACCATTACGAAAAGCACTTTTGACATCTATTTAAAATAACTTAAAATTATTACAATATACATAAGCAAGTAGTATCCTTATGGCTTCAAGTCTTACCACAAGAGCAAAGGTTTCTTCATAGTCGATATATTCTTCTTAGTTAAAACCTTTGGCCACTAATCTAACTTTATTTCAACTCACGATACTAAGTTTATCTTGCTTATTCCTAAAGGCCTATTTAGTGTCAATTATAAGATGATCACTAGGTCTAGGTACAAACATCCATACCTTATTTCTCTCAAATTGATTTAATTCTTCATACATTGTAAAAACACATGAGTCATCTTTAAGAGCATCGTCAATGCATTTAGGTTCAATTTGAGATAAAAAGATAGCATTTATATAAAAATATTTAAATGAAGAACGAGTTTAAATACCTTTTAATATATCTTTAATGATTAGCTCCTTATGATGTATATCTACATACTTCCATTCCTTGGGTAAGGATTCCTTGGAAGTATATGCATCCAAGTTGCTTGGGAGAGGAGAATTTTTATTCAAATTTAATGTATCAAAATCAAAATCATCATTAAAATCATTTTTCTTAAATTCAGAAGACTCATTAAAAATAATATAGATAGATTCCTTAATAAAAAATTTTCTTTTATTGAAAACTCAATAAGATTTAGAATAGAGGAATATCTAAGAAAAATACTTTCATCGGATTTTACATTAAATTTTCCTAAGGCATCATTTTCATTTAAAATAAAATATTTATAATAAAAAATTTTAAAATATTAAATGTTGGGTCTTTTGTTGTTCCACAATTCATAAGAAATTTTGGATAATAGTGGTCTTATGAGAATCCTGTTCATGACATAGCATGTCATGCTAACGGCTTTGATCCTAAAATATTTGGATAGATTACGTTCATTAAGTATAGTTCTTGCCATCTCTTGTAAACTCCTATATTTTCTCTCAACAACTATAATTTATTATGGATTTCTTGGAGTTAAGAAATTATGATCATATCCATTGGAATCATAAAATTCTTAAAAATCATAGTTTTTAAATTCACCACCATGATCACTATGAATAGAGTAAATCATAAAATCATTTTCATTTTGAACTTATTTGTAAAACTTTAAAAAATATTTAAAATTATTACTTTTATATGTCAAGAAGTATATACAAGTATATCTACTATAATCATCAATAATTACAAAAGCATATATACTACCTCCTAGACTTGTGATATCAATTGGTATAAATAAATCTATATGAATTAATTATAATGGTCAAGTGGGACTCACTTGATTTTTAGGTTTAAAGCTACTCTTTATTTGTTTACTTAGTTGATATGCATTATAAACTTTATCTTTGACAATTTTAATTCTAGATATACCTCTTACAAGTTTTTTAGTTGTAATTTGTGAAATCAACTATTGGGAAATCTTAGGGGCGACATCACATGCGTAGTGGAAGAATAGGAAAAAAAAACAAAATCCCCAATTTCCCAAAAAGATGTTCGTCGTCGTGCGAAGATTAGTGCAAAAATCCGTGAAACAAACTGCATATAGAATAGATTGTATTACCTAGGGAGATCGTATATCCCTGTTTCCTTCCAGATCTCAAGGAGAGGGTGAAGGAGGTCAAGCAGCTTCCTCTCTAGCGGTGATCCACACAACAGAGTTGCGATGACGCTCCTCAAAACTCCAGGCCTACTCTGAGGTGGAGAGGGGGAGGAGAATAGGAGAGGCAAGCAAAGGTTCTAGCCTATGAACCACTGAATCCCTCCTATTTATAGAGGTAACCTGTCAAACCCTAATGGATCCTCCCCTAGTGGGTATTGGATCTGCATCCAATTTCCCAAGTCCTTTTAGATTAGTGGATCTCTATCTAATAATCTCTCATGGGCTCTTATTTGATCTCGTCCATCGGATCCAATAATTCAGAGGCTTATTGGATATCCAATAAGATAGGGGCTCCGACGGATATCTTATATCCGAACCTCTACTCATCGCAATGCCTACCATATGTGTGTGACCCTCTAGGCCCAATATCGAATTGGCCGTGAGTCATACCAATGAGAACACCTTCTAACTTAGTGAATTATTATCTCTATAATAATTCACTCGACTCATCAACTACGAATGTATTAGGCCACTACGTCGTAGTCCTCAAATGATACAAGGGAATCCAATCCATTGGACCTGTTTGTCCTCGGTTACCGTATACCTATAGTCCGTCATCCATCTAATATCCTAGAGACTATATATCAGGTATGCTGTTGTCAGACCCATACGGTTTCTTCTTGAGTCTCGCTCTAATCGGATTCTTCGGATAACTCTTTCTCTTTCAATTCAAATGACCTTGGCCAAGGATGTGTCTGAGCAAAAACACATGAGATATTCCTCTCATGATGCCGAGAGTGGATGATCCTCTATCGACACTCAATAGCCCTTGTAAGGTCGATTTTCACTCCCAATGGCTAGTTGTACTAGATCTGGGACATCCAAACCTATAAGTCTGATATCAAAGAGTGGAGCACTCATATAGGACATCCTTTATGTCTCAAGTCTAAGGACTAGATACACCACTAGGACTACAGAATCGCTGTCTGACAATAAGGCATTTTGTAAATGGATTAATTAGTGAACTCATTCTTCAATGAGTACATGTACTGTATCCCTAGTGTCCCCACACGAGCAGCTATGAGACCAGCTTCATCCATCATATGGACGGGTATACAACACACCAGTCTGTCTGGTTATCACGATGTCCCTCTCGAGTAACCTATGATCAGGATTATTTAGGATCTATGTTTAAAGGTGAATCAATCTCATTATCGTGATCTCATCACGATCCGATTCCCATTGCACAGATCCAAGGACATCACAATATATATATGCATATATGCAATAGTTAATATAAAGTGATAAATTTTAAAATATAATAAGCAAAAAGATTCCGTGTCAAGTCACACGTGTCATCACTCACATGATTGGCTTGTTGGGCACCTATGACTAGCATCACTTCATACTTGCATGACCAAATCTCCTATGCCAAAGCCATG
Organism: Musa acuminata AAA Group; assembly: GCF_036884655.1. Classification (NCBI taxonomy): domain Eukaryota; kingdom Viridiplantae; phylum Streptophyta; class Magnoliopsida; order Zingiberales; family Musaceae; genus Musa; species Musa acuminata. The sequence continues at coordinate 9,257,694 of NC_088350.1, forward strand.
CTTCTGCTAGTCATAGGTGCCCAGCAAGCCAATCACGTGAGTGATGGCACGTGTGACTTGATACAGAATCTTTTTGCTTATTATATTTTGGCGTATATCACTTTATAACTATTGCATAAATGCATATATATATTGTGATGTCCTTGGATTTGTGCAATGGGAATCGGATCGTGATGAGATCACGATAATGAGATCAATTCACCTTTAAACACATATCCTAAATAATCCCGGTCATAGGTTACTCGAGAGGGACATCGTGATAACCGGATAGACTGGTGTGCTGTATACCCGTCCATATGATGGATGCAGCTGGTCTCATAGCTGCTCGTGTAGGGACACTAGGGATACAGTACAGGTGCTCATTGGAGAATGAGTTCACTGATTGATCCGCTTACGGAATGCTGGATGGTTGATGATGCCTTATTGTCAGACAACGATTCCGTAGTCCTAGTGGTGTATCTGGTTCTTAGACTTGAGACACCAAGGATGTCCTGTATGAGTGCTCCACTCTTTGATACCAGACTTATAGGTTTGGCTGTTCCCAGATCTAGTACAGCTGGTCATTGGGAGTGGTAGTCGACCTTACGAGGGCTATTGAGTGTCGATAGAGGATCATCCACTCTCGGTATCATGAGAGGAATATCCCATGTGTTCTTGCTCAGACAAATCCCTGGCCAGGGTCATTCGGGTTGAGAGAGAAAGAGTTCTCCGGGAGAATCCGATTAGAGCGAGACTCTAGTAGAAACCGTATGGGTCTGACAGCACCATGCTCGATATACGGTCTCTGGGATATTAGATGGATGAGGGACTATAGGTACATGGTAACTGAGGACAGACAGGTCCAATGGATTGGATTCCCCTGTATCGTCTGGGGACTACGGCGTAGTGGCCTAGTACTTCCGTAGTCGATGAGTCGAGTGAATTATTACAGAGATAATAATTCACTTAGTTAGAAGGAGTTCTGACAGGTATGACTCACGGCCAGCTCGATATTGGGCCTAGAGGGTCACACACATATGGTAGGCATTGCGATGAGTAGAGGTTCGGATATGAGATATCCGACGGAGCCCTTGTCTTATTGGATGCAGATCCAATACCCACTAGGGAAAAGGACCCATTAGGGTTTTGACACGGGATCTCTATAAATAGGAGGGATTCACAGCCTCATAGGCTAGAGTCTTTGCTTGCCCTTCCTATTCTCCTCTCCCTCTCCACCTCAGAGTAGGCCTGGAGTTTTGAGGAGCGTCGTCGCAACCCTGCTGTGTGGATCACCGCTAGAGAGGAGGACGCTTGACCTCCTTCACCCTCTCCTGAGGATCTGCAAGGAAACAGGGATATACGATCTCCCTAGGTAACACAATCTCTATACGCAGTTTTGTGTTTTGCGGATTTTGCGCACCAATCTTCGCACGACGACGAACATCTTTTTGGGAATCGGGGATTTTTGTTTTCTTGTTCTTCCGCTGCGCATATGATGTCGCCCCCCATGATTTCCCAACAGTGGTATCAGAGCCAGGTTGTTCGTGCGAATGATTGGTTTTTGAACTGCGTGTGTTGTGTTTAGGAAGAATATTGACGTCAAAATCGTTGACGCAAAAGCAAGGAAGGGCAGCAACAGTTGCTGCCCTCGATCTGCATGCCTGCAGCCAGCCGCAGCCGCAGCCAGGCAGCACAGCGCCGGCGCATGCGCAAGCGCTGTGCCTGCAGTAGCCGGCCGGCGATCTGCTTGCAGCAGGCTTGCGGCCGGCGGGGCTGGGAGCCCGCTCGGTAGAAGCGCCTGCGGCCACTGAGCCCGCGGGCAGAGGCGCCGCGGGGCAGCAGCGCGGGCTGAGGCACCGCAGGGCAGCGGCACCTGTGGCCGCTGCTCCCACGGGCAAAAACCCCGCAGGGGCGGCCGCCAGCGAGACAGCACCACCTGCGGGCGCTGACTCGCGGGCAGAACCGCCCGCGAAGGCGGCGGCGCCCGCGGGGGCGCCCACCTGCAGCGGTAGCGACCCCAGCGGGCGTGCCACCTGCAGGCGAGGGCAGTGCCCTCGCCCTCGCCGCACAGGCCGCCGCCAGCAGGGTGGCGGCGGCGGCGGCGCAGCAGCGAAAAGGGGAAAGGGTATTAGGGTTTTCTGCGTAAAAGACAGTTTTGCCCCTCGGAATTTGAGAAATTCCAGTTTCTGTCTTTTGTCCAAATTACGAAAATACCCTTAGGAATTGAGAAATTCCCTATATATCCCTGATTTCAGAAAATATTAATTAATTAAAAGGTTTAGTTGATTATTATTTTTATTATCTAGTAGTCCTACATAATGACGATTATTTATACATGTGATGTATGATGAGTGGACGGATGATCATGGACCGTGTGATGTGTGTACTTGTGATTATTATTATTGAGGTCTGCGAACCTCCATTATATTTCTCGTTTATTGTCGGGCCTGCGTGCCTATGATTAAGTTGTAATCACATGAGGAGGCGCAGCGGGAGCGTGGAAACCATAGCGGGACCCACGAGACGGACGATCGTGATGCATGAAGATGCATCAAGATGTCGACGGAACCAACGAGGACGAGATGGACGATCACAAGGCATGGAGATGCACCGTTGCACACATAGATCTTGATGTGAGTGATTAGGCCTACTGGCTCGGGCCTAATCATATTAGGTTGTGGTCCATGATCATCTGGTGTGATTGCTTATACACATACTAGATATGTATATATATTTGCATGCGATGTAGATATATATTAAATATGTACATGTGTGACATGTCATAATAGGAGACCAAATCATAGAAACATCTCTCGATAATATTAAGTCGGTAAACGTGAGGCAATTAGATTGACCCACGTGGCCTTCCATCGTTATGAGTAGGAACCGAATCCCGGTGTAGGTTGAGTTGGTCGAGTCCCTCGAGACTCACCTATATCGCGATTCGCTATCTTGCTTACGACATAGAGATGTCACCGGTGACCTGAGGGCATGATATGCTTGGTCGAGTCCCTCGAGGGTATATCATCAAATCAGACTCATCTTGTAACGAAGGTGTTGACTTAACCGAGCATCATGGTTGGTCGAGTCCCTCGAGGCCATGGTGATTCGGAGGCCGAACAGGACGGGAATCACAAGGAGTTGTGATCGGCAAGAGTTGTCTACCTTTTAGGCTTAGTGTGATTGGTCGAGTCCCTCGAGGTTACACTAAGACGCTGATTGGATCCTGATCCCCACTAGAAGTCTGTCGGAGACTTCCGTTTCACGTGCTGAGGGTGTCGCGTGACTCGTTAGTAAAATAGTGGGAGCATATTAAGATAGAAGTCCATATCTTGATTGTTTATTTCTTGCAAAATCTGCATGTTGTTCATTTTTGCTACATCTTTATTTTCAGAAAATGTCGCTTTCAAATCCCTTACGTGGCATACTTGATGTCAACCGCCTCACTGGTCCAAATTATACGGATTGGCTCCGTAACTTGAGAATTGTTCTCACAGCGGAGAAAATCGTGTACGTCCTTGATACAGTGATGCCTACGCCCGAAGAAGGGGCAAGCGAGGATGAGATCGCTCGCTACGTGAAGTACATTGATGACTCCACTCTTGCTCAGTGCTATATGTTGGGCTCTATGACTCCAGAGTTACAGAGACAACATGAAAAGATGGATGCCAGATCCATTCTCCTACATGTCCGTAAATTGTTTGAGGAACAGGGAAGGACTCAACGATATGAGATATCCAAGAGCCTTTTCCGCGCTAGGATGACTGAGGGGACACCGGTTCAGAACCATGTCCTAAAGATGATTGAGTGGATAGAGGAACTCACAGGTCTAGGAATGGTCCTAGAGGATAACTTATGTGTGGACATTGTGCTTCAGTCCCTACCAGATTCCTTTTCACAGTTCATAATGAATTTTAATATGAACAAGCTTGAGGTGACTCTCCCAGAGCTCCTCAATATGTTGAGGGAGGCAGAGAGTACTATTAAGAAAGAGAAGCCAGTTCTCTACACTGGTGAGACCAGAAAGAAAAGGAAAGCAGAAAGGTCCCTTAAGAAGGGAAAGGGCAAGGGCAAACAAGGTAAAGCAAAGGTTGCTAAGAAAGACCCAACAAAGGACAAAGGCCAGTGCTTCCACTGTGGTAAAGATGGGCACTGGAAGAGAAACTGCAAAGAGTACCTTGCAGAAAGGGCGAAACAAAAGCTTGATGAAGCTTCAGGTACATTCATGATCGGTCTCCATTTGTCAGACTCTTATGATAACACATGGGTATTAGATACCGGTAGTGCTTATCATATATGTAATTCGTTGTAGGTTCTGGCAAGGCCTAGGAGACTTGAGAGAGGCGAGATGGACCTCAAGATGAGTTATGGAGCAAAAGTTACTGTTTTAGCTGTTGGCGAGGTCGCCCTACATCTGCCTAGTGGAGCTTTTATTGCATTAGATGCATGTTATTTTGTTCCTTCTATTATCAAAAACATTATCTCCATTTCATGTTTAACAGTTAGTGGATATAAATTTGTTTTTGAGAACAATGGTTGTTCGATATTATTAGATGATAAGATCATCACGAAAGGAACATTGCATAATGGTTTATTTATGTTAGACACCACTCCACATATCATGAATATAAATATGTCCAAAAGGAAACGAGATGAGTTGAACAGTGCATACCTGTGGCATTGTAAGCTAGGTCACATCCATGAAAGAAGGATTCAAAAGTTGCTAAATGATGGATATCTAGATCCATTCGACTATGTGTCATATGCAACTTGTGAGCCTTGCATTCGTGGAAAACTGACCAACTCTCCATTTAGTGGAACTGGAGAGAGAGCCACTGAGTTGTTGGAACTCATACATAGTGATGTATGTGGACCCATGTCAACTCATGCCATTGGAGGTTACTCCTACTTCATTACATTTACTGATGATTTCTCAAGGTATGGATATGTGTACTTAATGAAGTACAAGTCCGAGGCCTTTGAGAAATTCAGAGAGTATAAGAATGAGGTGGAGAACCAGACTGGAAAGAGTATCAAAACTCTTCGATCAGATCGAGGAGGTGAGTACTTAAGTACAGAGTTTACTCAGTTCCTCAAGGACCATGGGATATTATCCCAATGGACACCTCCTTATACACCTAAGCTCAATGGTGTCTCTGAAAGGAGAAATCGTACATTATTAGATATGGTACGGTCCATGATGAGTTTCGCTGACCTACCCATCTCATTTTGGGGATATGCCCTAGAAACCGCAGCTTACCTTCTGAACAGAGTTCCAACTAAGTCGGTGGTGTCTACACCATATGAGATATGGAAAGGGAAGAAGCCTGATCTTAAAGTAGTTAAGATTTGGGGCTGCTCTGCCCATGTTAAAAGACACAACCCCGATAAATTAGAATCAAGGACAGGGCGATGTAAATTTGTGGGATACCCCAAGGAAACTTGTGGGTATTACTTCTATCATCTCGAGGACCAAAAGGTCTTTGTAGCTAAGAGAGCAGTGTTCCTTGAGAAGGAACACATTCTTGACGGAGACAGTGGGAGAATGATAGAATTGAGCGAGGTTGGAGAACCAAGCTCAAGCACTACTCTACAGCCCGAGTCTGTTCAGGTATCTAATACACAAGTTTCAACTTTACGCAGGTCTGATAGAGTATCCCATCCTCCTGAGAGATATGTGGGACATATTAGAGCAGAGGATGTAGAGGATATTGATCCTCAGACCTACGAGGAGGCTATTATGAGTATAGACTCCGGGAAGTGGAAAGAAGCCATGAATTCTGAGATGGATTCTATGTACTCTAATAAGGTTTGGAACCTAGTTGATGCACCCGAAGGTATTGTACCCATCGGTTGCAAGTGGATCTTTAAGAAAAAAGATCGGAGTAGATGGAAAGGTAGAGACCTATAAAGCAAGGCTAGTGGCTAAAGGGTATCGTCAAAGGCAAGGTGTTGACTACGACGAAACTTTCTCACCCGTAGCAATGCTAAAATCCATCAGAATTCTATTGGCTATTGCAGCACACTATGATTATGAGATCTGGCAGATGGATGTGAAAACCGCATTCCTCAACGGAAACCTGGAGGAGGAGGTCTATATGATGCAACCTGAGGGATTCGTGTCCAAGAACTGCCCAGATAAGGTGTGTAGGTTGCTTAGATCCATTTATGGACTAAAGCAAGCTTCCCGAAGTTGGAACATAAGATTTGATGAGGCAATCAGATCTTATGACTTCGTTAAGAACGAAGATGAGCCTTGTGTATACAGAAAGGTAAGTGGGAGCGCTATTAGCTTTTTGGTGTTATATGTGGATGACATCCTCATCATTGGGAATGACATAGGAATGCTATCCACAATAAAGGCTTGGTTATCTAGACACTTCTCCATGAAGGACTTAGGAGAAGCATCTTATATCTTGGGGATTAGAATCTATAGAGATAGATCCAAAAGGATGCTTGGCTTGTCCCAGTCCAGGTACATAGAAACTATTGTCAAAAGGTTTGGCATGGAAAATTCCAAAAGAGGTCTCATACCGATGAGACATGGGATATCGCTTTCTACGAGTATGTCCCCAAAGACTCCAGAAGAAAGGGCGAACATGGATATGATACCTTATGCCTCAGCAATAGGGTCTATCATGTATGCCATGCTATGTACTAGGCCTGATATAGCGCATGATCTGAGTGTCACGAGCAGGTATCAGGCGGATCCAGGCTTGGAGCACTGGAAAGCAGTAAAGTGTATCCTTAAGTACTTGAGAAGGACTAAGGATCTTTTACTAGTATATGGAGGTAATAGCCTTAAGGTTGAAGGCTACACTGACTCAAGTTTTCAGTCTGATGTCGATGATAGCAAGTCGAATTCAGGGTATGTGTACACCTTGAATGGAGGAGCAGTGTGCTGGAAGAGTTCCAAGCAAGATACCACTGCTGACTCGACCACAGAGGCGGAGTACATTGCTGCATCAGATGCAGCAAAGGAGGGAGTCTGGGTGAAGAAGTTCATCACAGATTTGGGAGTCGATACAGATAGCGACAAGTCGACTTCCTTATATTGCGACAACTATGGGGTGATTACTCAAATAAGGGAACCCGGGTCTCATCAGAAGTGTTCTGAGGAGGTTCCAGCTTATAAGAGAGATCGTAACCCGAGGAGATGTAGTAGTGGAAAGAGTTCCATCCGAAGATAACATTGCAGATCCACTGACAAAGCCGTTGTCTCATTTTGTCTTTGAGCGTCACAGGAGTCTGATGGGGATCAGACACATAGGTGATTGGCTTTAGGTCAAGTGGGAGATTGCTAGTCATAAGTGCCCAGCAAGCCAATCACGTGAGTGATGGCACGTGTGACTTGATACAGAATCTTTTTGCTTATTATATTTTGGCGTATATCACTTTATAACTATTGCATAAATGCATATATATATTGTGATGTCCTTGGATTTGTGCAATGGGAATCGGATCGTGATGAGATCACGATAATGAGATCAATTCACCTTTAAACACATATCCTAAATAATCCCGGTCATAGGTTACTCGAGAGGGACATCGTGATAACCGGATAGACTGGTGTGCTGTATACCCGTCCATATGATGGATGCAGCTGGTCTCATAGCTGCTCGTGTAGGGACACTAGGGATACAGTACAGGTGCTCATTGGAGAATGAGTTCACTGATTGATCCGCTTACGGAATGCTGGATGGTTGATGATGCCTTATTGTCAGACAACGATTCCGTAGTCCTAGTGGTGTATCTGGTTCTTAGACTTGAGACACCAAGGATGTCCTGTATGAGTGCTCCACTCTTTGATACCAGACTTATAGGTTTGGCTGTTCCCAGATCTAGTACAGTTGGTCATTGGGAGTGGTAGTCGACCTTACGAGGGCTATTGAGTGTCGATAGGGGATCATCCACTCTCGGTATCATGAGAGGAATATCCCATGTGTTCTTGCTCAGACAAATCCCTAGCCAGGGTCATTCGGGTTGAGAGAGAAAGAGTTCTCCGGGAGAATCCGATTAGAGCGAGACTCAAGTAGAAACCGTATGGGTCTGACAGCACCATGCTCGATATACGGTCTCTGGGATATTAGATGGATGAGGGACTATAGGTACATGGTAACTGAGGACAGACAGGTCCAATGGATTGGATTCCCCTGTATCGTCTGGGGACTACGGCGTAGTGGCCTAGTACTTCCGTAGTCGATGAGTCGAGTGAATTATTACAGAGATAATAATTCACTTAGTTAGAAGGAGTTCTGACAGGTATGACTCACGGCCAGCTCGATATTGGGCCTAGAGGGTCACACACATATGGTAGGCATTGCGATGAGTAGAGGTTCGGATATGAGATATCCGACGGAGCCCTTGTCTTATTGGATGCAGATCCAATACCCACTAGGGAAAAGGACCCATTAGGGTTTTGACACGGGATCTCTATAAATAGGAGGGATTCACAGCCTCATAGGCTAGAGTCTTTGCTTGCCCTTCCTATTCTCCTCTCCCTCTCCACCTCAGAGTAGGCCTGGAGTTTTGAGGAGCGTCGTCGCAACCCTGCTGTGTGGATCACCGCTAGAGAGGAGGACGCTTGACCTCCTTCACCCTCTCCTGAGGATCTGCAAGGAAACAGGGATATACGATCTCCCTAGGTAACACAATCTCTATACGCAGTTTTGTGTTTTGCGGATTTTGCGCACCAATCTTCGCACGACGACGAACATCTTTTTGGGAATCGGGGATTTTTGTTTTCTTATTCTTCCGCTGCGCATATGATGTCGCCCCCCATGATTTCCCAACAGCATCATCGTTTAAAATTGAAAAATAAGTTTCATCACAAAAATCATCAAGATCAATAGTATACACATTATTAGTCCTTAAGACAATTATATATTTATTTTTGTGTGGTATCTCTATAATGTAAGCATTAGATTCAAATTTAATGTTATATCCCTTAGCACACAATAGACTAATGCTTAGTAAGTTATGTTTTAAACCATCTACTAATAAAATATCTTCAATCAAAATATGACATATCTTTCGTCTTGACTAGTAAGCTTAGAGAAATATGTTGGATATCCAGTCATATGCCTTGAGTATCTATTATCAAGATACCATCTCTTGCTCCTAGCTTTCGATTATAGACATATCTACAAGAAAGGGAAGTTTGCTTTTGGTACCCATTTAACTTTGGGTACCTCATGATTAGATCTATCTATCTTAACTATTGGCATTAAGTTATTTATGGTTCTTTTAGGAACCCAAACTAATTTATGCAAGCTATATTTTTTAAATAAATATTTATAGGCATAATGACCACATTTACTATAAAAATTACATTTATCTTTAGGGGAAACATGTAATGTGAGTCCTTTAACAATTATAGTTGGCTTTTGTTGAGTGTTACTACTCACAATGTTAATTCCTTCATTTCTATGTATATGATCTTTATTAGCAAGAATCATGTTTAATGATTTATTTCTAATTTTATATTTTTCTAATGATTGTTGTAATAACAAATTTTTATTTTTGACTGAGTACAACTCTTCACATTTAGTACAAGAAATCAATATGTAATTATCAAACTTATTTTTTAATTTATCAAATTTACTAACGAGACAAACATTATCCTTTTTTAGTAATTCATATTTCTTACAAACTAATTTAAATTCATCATATAAATCATGAAATGGAACAAGCAATTCATCATAAGATAAAAAGGTTTTAGTTGAGTCGATAAAAAGGTTTTAGTTGAGTCACATGCCTTGTCATTGAGAGCTATGAAAGCGTAGTTTGCCACCTTATCTTCATTAGTTTACTCTTTGTCTTCTGATACACTAGATTTGTCCCAAGTCACCTTGAGTGCTTTCTTCTTTTTGTTGAGAAATCTTGAGGACGACATCACATGTGTAGCGGAAGAAAGGAAAAAAAAAATCCCCAATTTCCCAAAAAGATGTTCATCGTCGTGTGAAGATTAGTGCGTAAAATTAGTGAAACTTAAAAATGCATATAGAATAGATTGTGTTACATAGGGAGATCATATATCCTTAAATCCTTACAGATCTCTAGGAGAGGATGAAAGAGGTCAAGTACCCTCCTCTCTAGCGGTGATCCACACAATAGGGTCGCAACGATGCTCCTCAAAACTCCAGGTCTACTTTGAGGTGGAGAGGGGGAGGAGAATAGGAGAGACAAGCAAAGACTCTAGCCTATGAACCACTTAATCCCTCCTTTTTATAGAGGTCCCTTATCAAGTTAACCCTAATGGATCCTCCCCTATTGGATATTAGATCTCCATCCAACTACCCAAGTCTCTTAGATTAGTGGATCTCTATCTAATAATCTCTCATGGGTGCTTATTGGATCTTATACATAGGATCTAATAATTCAGGAGCTTATTGGATGTCCAATAAAATAGGGGCTTCAGCGGATATCTCATATCCGAACCTCTATCATCACAATACCTACCATATGTGTATGACCCTCTAGGCCTAATATCGAGCTAGTCGTGAGTCATACTTGTCAGAACTCCTTCAGGCTCATTGAATTATTATATCCATAATAATTCACTCGACTCATCAGCTACGGACGTACTAGGCCACTATAGCACAGTCCCTAGACGATACAAGGGAATCCAATCCATTGGACCTATCTATCATCAGTTACCATGTACCTATAGTCCCGTATCCATTTAATATCCCAGAGATCGTATACCGGTTATGGTGCTGTCAGACCTATACAGTTTTTACTCGAGTCTCGCTCTAATCGGATTGTCCAAAAGAACTCTTTCTCTCTCAATCCGAATGACCCTGGCCTAGGATTTGTCTAAGCAAGAACACATGAGACATTCCTATCATGACACCGAGAGTGAATGATCATCTATCAACACTCAATAGTTCTCGTAAGGTTGACTACCACTTCCGATGACCGACTGTACTAGATTTGGGACATCCAAACCTATAAATCTAGTATCAAAGTGTAGAGCACTCATATAGGACATCCTTGGTGTCTCAAGTCTAAGGACCAGATATACCATTGGGACTACGGAATCATTATCTGACAAACCATCTAGCATTCCGTAAACAAATCAATCGGTGAACTCATTCTACAATAAGCACCTATACTGTATCCCTAGTGTCCCCACATGAGCAGCTATGAGACTAGCTGCATCCATCATATGGATGGGTATACAATACACCAATCTATTCGGTTATCTCGATGTACCTCTCGAGTAACCTATGGCCGGGATTATTTAGGATATGTGTTTAAAGGTAAATCTATCTCATTATCGTGATCTCATCACGATCCGATTCCTATTGCACAAATCCAAGGACATCACAATATATATATATATATATATATATGCAACAAGCAATATAAAGTGATAAATGCCAAAATATAATAAGCAAAAAGATCACGTGTCAAGTCACACGTGTCATCACTCACGTGATTGGCTTACAGGGCACATATGACTAGCAATCTCCCACTTTACCTAAAGTCAATCACTTATGTGTCTGATCCCCATCAAACCCCTTTGACACTCAAAGACAATCTGAGATAATTGCTTTGTCAGTGGATCTACAATGTTATCTTCGGATGGAACTCTTTCAATTACTACATCTCCTCGAGTCATGATCTCTCTAATAAGCTGAAACTTCCTCAAAATACTTTTGAAGAGACCTAGGTTCCCTTATTTGAGTAATCACCACGTAATTGTCGCAATATAAGGGAATTGACTCCTTGCTACCTAGCACGACTCCCAGATTTGTGATGAACTTCTTCATCCAGACTCCCTCCTTTGCTGCCTCTATTGCAGCAATGTACTCCGCTTCTGTGGTTGAGTTAGTAGTAGTATCTTGCTTGGAACTCTTCCAGCATACTGCTCCTCCATTCAATGTGTACACATACCCCGAATTTGACTTGCTATCATCGACATTGGACTAAAAACTCGAGTCCATGTAACCTTCAACCCTGAGGCTACTATCTCCAAATACTAGTAAAAGATCCTTAGTTCTTCTCAAGTACTTAAGGATACACTTTACAGCTTTCTAGCGCTCCAAGCCTAGATTCGATTGATACATACTCGTGACACTCAAAGCATGCACTATATCAAGCCTGGTACATAGCATGGTATACATGATAGGCCCTATTACTGAGTCATAGGGTATCCTATCCATGTTCACCTTTTCTTCAGGAGTCTTTGGGGACATACTCCTAGAAAGTGATATCTCATGTCTCATCAGTTTAAGACTTCTCTTGAAATTTTATATGCTAAACCTTTTGACAATTGTGTCTATGTACCTGAATTGGGATAAGCCAAGCATCCTCTTGGATCTATCTCTATAGATCTGAATCCCCAAGATATAGGATACTTCCCCTAAATCCTTCATGGAGAAATGTCTAGATAACTAAGTTGTTGCTCAAGTTTGCTGAACTATTGGCTCTCCCTTAGTTTGTTACTTAAGTTATACCAAAAAGCTGCTACATGCTTTATACAAAACCTTCTCCATTTATACAAAACCTTCACCTATTTCTCTATATTGTAAAATTTCATAATTAGTTTCATAAAATTTCAAGAAATATCATATAATGTTGTCAACCATTTAATTTTGAGCATGACCTCATGATCATCAAGAGGGAGGAGGAAGAAATATGCAATTATCTCTTGGTCTTGTAGTAATAGTTTCACTTGCAGACATCTTTGGTCCCACTTTAGGATTCTTCCGTCGACGACCTTTACGTCAAACTTGCTGCAATTCTCGATAGGTGAGGCCATATGGACAGTAACCTTACTGTTTAGGAAGTTATTAGTGCTGCCTATGTTGATGAGAATAGTGATTAGTTATTATTTGAGAAGGCCTCCAACTTTCATCGTTTGTGGGCTTGAGTAGCCGGCTAGTGCGTGTATTGTAACATTGGTTGGTTGTGGCTCTTCTTCCGCAACTTCTTCTTTATATTCAAAGCTCTTTTCTAAATGTTTAATGACATTTTCTTCTACTAGTTCATGTTTGATGATGAAGTCAATTGTCATTTGTTATCTAATCCATATGTTGAGATAAGTGTGAAGGATTAACTACGATGAAAGTAAGATATACAGCAGGAGTCGAGCTGGAGTCAAAGACTATGATCTCGTTGGAAGTTCGAGAGCTCGACGGAAGTCCGAACGGTCGTCGGAGGTTCTGCGGGAACAAATCCGAGAAGTCCAGGAGCTTGCCAAAAGAAGCTCGTCGAAACTCGCCAAGTGGATCGTCGCAAGTCCAGGAGTTTGCCGGAAGTCCGTCGGAGCATCACCGGAGGTTCATCGGATGTTCGCTGGAAGTTCGTCGAAAACTCGCCGGAAGAAGCGATTGACGCACCGGAGCAAGCTGTAGTAAATGTCTTAAGAATTGTCATAGTTAGCATGTAGATTAAGTTAGGAATGGGAGGTGATCCCATTAACTTAATCTGGGGGCAATTGGGCCCTTGATAGACCCAAATTGGGCCGAATGGACCAACCCATTCGGACCAAAATTCCTACTAGGCGGTGACACCGCCCAGGAGAGGGTCTCCCAGGAAAGCTGGGCGGTGCAACCACCCCAGGCAGGCGGTGGCACTACTTGGGCTCAGTCTTCGAGCGAGACTGGGCGGTGCAACCACCCCAGACAAGCAGTGGCACCGCTAGGGCTCAGTCTCCGAGCGAGACTGGGCGGTGCAACCGCCCCAGGCAGGCGGTGGCACCACCAGGGCTCAGTCTCCGAGTGAGACTAGGGCGGTACAATCGCCCAGAAGCTCAGTTTTCGAGCTGCCAAGCGGTTGTACCGCCCTAGTCAGGAGGTGGTACCGCCAGGACCCCGAAAATCCGGGAAAAGATATTTTTGAGCTCCAAATTCAAACTAGTTTGGGGCCTATATATACCTCACCCTTTCCTGCATGAAAGGGCACCGAAAATCCAATCTTACTCTGTGATTTTTAGAGCTCAAAAGTTTTATAAAGGCTAGAAGTTCTCCTCCCTCTTTTTCCAAGTTTTGATCTTTTAAGAGAGGAGAGAAAAGTTTGTAAGGGTTGTCTCCTAAGCCCGTCAAAAGGAGTGAAACTATAAAAGGGTGGTTGGCCTTCGCCTATTAAAGGAAGGCCTCTAGTGGACGTCGGTGACCTCGTTGGTGGAGGAAGCCAAAAGTGGATGTAGGTCAAGATTGACCGAACCACTCTAAATCTCGGTTTGCATTTACTTTAAGCATTTTATCTTTACTGCAAACCTCCACAATAGCTTACTACTTTCTGCTCTTTTACGAACTCACTTTCAAGTTAAGTTTCCGAAAACGGTTTTACGTCGGAAATCAGTTTTATCGTACGAACATCATATTTCAGTTTGCTCTTACATTCCGATATCTATCTTAACTGCAAACTTCCTTCCTTACTTTACTTCAAATACATTTCCGTAAGCTTTCAAAGTTATTATCTGCATGAAACAACTTTTACGTCGTAATCAAATTTCAATGTACGAACCCAGTTTTAATCGTCGAAAGTTTTCTACCACACTAATTCACCCCCCTCCCCCCCTCTTAGTGCTCTTGATCCTAATAATTTGTATCAGAGCGGGGTTAACTCTCAAACGGATTAAAACCCAAGAGAGATAGGATACGCTGAAAACCAAGAGGGCCACTCTATTATACGTCCACCAATGTTCAATAGAATGGACTACACCTATTGGAAGACCCGAATGAGGATCTTCCTTATTTCAATGGATTTTGAACTTTGGAATCTTGTCGAAAATGGATTTTCGAAGTCTTCTCTTCCAATGATCGATTGGAATGAATTGGAGAAGAAGACTTTCGCTCTTAATGCAAAGGCTATAAATGCCTTATTTTGTGCGCTTGATAAAAATGAGTTCAATCGTGTTTCGGTTTGTGAAACCACGTTTGATATTTGGCATACACTTGAAGTGACTCATGAAGGCACAAGTAGAGTGAAAGAGTCAAAAATCAATCTTTTGATACATTCTTTTAAACTTGTCCGAATGAAACCGAGCGAGACTATTGGCGACATGTACACCTGTTTCACGAATGTCGTCAATGGTCTAAAAGGACTTGGCAAAAGTTTTCAAATTTTGAGCTCGTAAATAAGATTCTAAGATCCCTTCCTAAGAGTTGAGACCCTAAAGTCACTGTTATTCAAGAGGCTAAAGATTTAAATAACTTCCCTCTTGAAGAACTAATCAAGTCATTAATGACCTATGAAATGACTTGCAAGGCTCATGAAGAGCAAGAAGACATCCTTCCAAAGAATATGAAGGATACGGCACTTAGAACTCTAGATGACCACTTGAGAGAAAACTCAAGTGATGAGAACTATGACGATGACTTGGCACTTCTAACAAGGAAATTCAAAAAATTCATTAAGAGAAACAAGTTTAAAAGTGACACAAAAGATAAACTTGAACCCAAAAAAGACCAAGTTATTTGTTACGAATGCAAAAAGCCGAGACACTACAAAAGTAATTGTCCCCATGCCAAGAAGATAACATCAAAGAAGAAGGCGCTCAAAGCAACGTGGGATGACTCGAGTGCATCCAAAGAAGAGGAGTCCAACACCGAGCAAGTTGCTCATTACGCCTTAATGGCCATCGGAGAAGAGGTAACAAATTTAATTGATGCAGATTTATCATTTGATGAATTATTAAATGCCTTCCATGACTTATTTGATGAATGCAAAACAATTAATAGAAAATATAAATTATTGAAAAATAAGCATGATAGTCTTGTTAGCAATTTTGATAAATTAAAAACTGAATATCACGATAGTTTAGCTCAATATGAAAAATGCCATGATCTAGAAACTCTCCAAAAGGAAAACTTGCTACTTAAGGACACCTTGAAGAAATTCGAGGTTGGTAGCAAGTCTTTGAACATGATCCTTGCAAACAAGGGTCACGTTCCTAAAAGAAGTGGAATCGAATTTGTGAGAAGTCCTCACCAAAATCCAATCACCTTCATAAAAGGACCTATCTTACATGTTCAACACCAAAGCAAATGCAACTTTTATTGCAAACATGGACATAAAACGTATCATTGTCCATTCAAGAAAATTAGTCCAAACAAACTGATTTGGATTCCTAAAGGAACCATTATAAACTCTATGCAACATAATAAACAATGTAGATCAGTCTTTGAGGCACCCAAAAATAAATGGGTACCTAAAAATCACCCCTTCTTATAGAAACATACACCATCAAAAGCTAGGAGCAAGAGATAATATCTTGCTTTTTGGGTACTCGATATTCATGACTCGAGATCCAAAAGAACACGTAATGCTCTCTAGCCTAAATAGTAAAAAGAGGATTAGAAAATTAATATTGCAGAGTGATACTAATACAATCCTGTTTAATCCCTTAGATTTTGAAACTCATAATTCTCCCTTCACATACCCTCCGGATTTCTGAACTCATCGAATTGATTTCTTCTTCGGATCCAACTATTGTTAGGATCAAGAGCACTAAGAGGGAGGGGTGAATTAGTGCAGCGGAAAACCTTCTGCGATTAAAATCAAAAACTGCTTTCGTTCGATAGAAGTGATTTTGGTAAGAAAGTCGATTCGTAAATCACTTCAACTTTTGACTAGGAGAGATGCAGCAAAGATATGAACGCAGTTCGCAGTTATGATGAAAATCAGAATATAAGCGCAAACTGAAATACGACGTTTGTACGATAAAAGCGATTTCGGTATAAAAGCTAATTCGTAAACCACTTTAACTTGAGATAAGGCGAGATGCAGTTAAAGCAAAGATATAAAGTCAATTTGCAGTTATAATGGAAATCAGAACGTAAGCGCAAACTGAAATACGAAGTTCGTACGATAAAACTGATTTGCATCTTAAACCTCGATTCGGAAAGCACTGAACTTTGAAACACGTTCGCAAAAACACAGAAGGCAGTAAGCTATTGCGGAGGTTTGCAATAAAGATAAGATGCTTAAAGTAAATGCAAACCGAGATTTAGAGTGGTTCGGTCAATCTTGACCTACTCCACTTTTGGGTTCCTCCACCAAAGAGGTCATCGACGTCAACTAGAGGCCTTCCTTCAATAGGCGAAGGCCAACCACCCTTTTACAGTTTCACTCCTTTTGACGGGCTTAGGAGACAACCCTTACAGAATTTTCTCTCCTCTCTTTACAACTCAAAACTTGGAAGAACAGAGGGAGAATAACTTTTGGCCTTTACAACAATTTTGAGCTCTAAGAATCACAGAAAAGGATTAAGATTTCGGTGTAAGTTCATTGCCTTTCAGTGCTGAATGGGTGGGGTATTTATAGGCCCCAACCCAGTTCAAATTTGGAGCTCAAAATTATCAATTCTCGAAATTCTGGGATCAGGCGGTTGCACCTCCTGACTGGAGCGGTTGCACCTCCTGACTGGAGCGGTTGCACCTCCTGACTGGAGCGGTTGCACCGCCTAGCAGAGCTCGAAGACTGAGCCTCTGGGCGGTGCTACCTCCTGTCACGGGCGGTTGCACCTCCTGATAGAGCTTGAAGACCGAGCTCAAGCGGTTGCACCTCGTGACTGAGGCGGTTGCACCGCCTGGCAGAGCTCGAAGACTGAGCTCAGGCGGTGCCACCTCCTGTTAGGGGAGGTTGCACCGTCCAGTCTCGCTCGGAGACTGAGCCCCAAGCAGTGCCACCGCCTGGCTGGAGCGGTTGCACCTCCCAGTCTCACTTGGAGACTAAGCCCAGGTGGTGCAACCTTCTGCCATGGGCGGTTCAACCGCTTGGCAAAAATCAGGGTCCGAATGGGTTGATCCATTCGGCCCAATTTGGATTTTTCAGGGATCCAATTGCCCCAAGATTAAGTTAATGGGATCACCTCCCATTTCCAACTTAATCAATATGCTAACTATGATTTTACCTGAGACATTTACTGCAGTTTGCTCCGGTGCGTCAATCGCTTCTTTTGGCGAGCTTCCGGCGAACTTCCGTCGATCATCCGATGAACCCCCGGTGATGCTCCTGCGGACTTCCGACAAACTCCTGGACTTGCGACGATTCACTTGGCGAGTTCCGACGAGCTTCTTTGGCAAGCTTATGGACTTCTCGGATTTGTTCCCGCAGAACCTCCGACGACTGTCCGAACTTCCGTCGAACTCTCGAACTCCCAACGTGATCATTGTCTTGACTCCAACGCAACTCTTGCTGCATGTCTTTCTTCCATCGTAGTTAATCCTGCACACTTAAAACAAAACTTCGATCGAGACAATTAATCCTAAGCAATTAACCAAGTTGTCCGGCATGTCATTGGTCCCTCGACGCTTCGTCCGATTCTTCGGCGCATCGTCCTCTCCTGCAGCCTATTGCCCAATCGGCTA
Source organism: Musa acuminata AAA Group (assembly GCF_036884655.1). Taxonomy (NCBI): domain Eukaryota; kingdom Viridiplantae; phylum Streptophyta; class Magnoliopsida; order Zingiberales; family Musaceae; genus Musa; species Musa acuminata. The sequence goes on from NC_088350.1 coordinate 9,275,999, forward strand.
GTTGACTCTGCAACTCCGATATCCTTGGCACAATACCTGCTCTTCTTGGCCTGATTCCCGAGTCCACGGCCCGAAGCCTTCTGTCGATACGTCGACCGATCCACCAGCCCGACGTCCAATCTTCTGACATGTTCCTCCGGCACAACATGATTTTCCTGCTTTAATTGTCTCATCCTAATCGAAGCATCTTGCATCACTCAAAACCCAGATTAAATCATAAACATATATCAAGTGGTTTCATCATTAAAATTCGAGATTCAACAACTATATCATCAACTTACGTCTTGCAAGCAAAGTTTGTCATAAACTTACAAAGCTTACCAACTTGGATAATAAGTCATGAACATGTCTAAAATTGTGTACGACATTTAAAGTAGAATATGCGCGTCACAAGATCTATTTTGAACGTACGAAATTTCTCATCTTGAAATGGAAACTTACGTAATTACGAAAGTAAAGTTGATTGCTCCACAAATGAAACCTCTCCTCAAGTTGAAAACATCCAAATCAATCTTTACAGCCCCCAAACAAGTGCTCGCCGCCTGTAGGCGGTGGCACCGCCCAGCTAGCGATAGCACCGCCGACTGTCACGGGTTGCAAGCGGTTGCACCGCCCCAGCCAGTGGTGCAACCACCCGCAATCTTGCCCCTTTTTAAATCGAGCTAGGGCCAGCGGTGGAACCGACCCCAACTTACTCCCTTCCCCTCTTTACACCACCAAAGCTTCTCCACCTTCATTTCTCCCAAATACTCCTCATTTCAAAGCAAAAGATCAACAATCTCTCTTTCTCTTGAGGATCTCACTTAAGGTATTCTCTAAGAACCCTTTAAATTCTATTTTTGAGTCATTTACTCTTGCTCATTACTATCTTCTCAAATAGCAGTAGTTATGGGCTCTAGAAGATTCTCTAGGGACAAAGGGAAGAGGAGATTAGAAGAAGACTTTGATCTTACCCTTTTCGATTCAAAATATCATGCTGAAAAATTTTCTTCCTTCGAATTTAGAAGTGTCAATAAGGGAAAACATGTAGATCTAAATGAACTAAGAGACTTAGAGACAATCCAATGGTTTGCAAACTTAGATCTACTCCCAATTTTATAAATTAGTGAACCCATCTATCCAAGGCTTGTTAGATTGTTTTATAACAATCTACAAGTAGATGAAGAAGAAAGAATGTCTACCTATCTCCTAGGACAATACATCTCCATTACGGATAGATTCATTTGCGACATGATAGGCATTCCTATAAAAAATAGAGGTCTTTATTTTAGAGGATCGTGGGATAATGAAACAGTTGGGACAACATATGTTGAAGCCTTATGAATAATTTTCGGTAATCTCAATTTAGTGATAGTTCCTAAAAGCTTTGAACATTTACTACCACTAAACACTAAGGTACTTCATCATATCATAACTAGCATCATTCTCCCTAAACAATACCATCATGATGAAGTAAGTCAAATGGAATTAGGAACCATGTATTGGATCATGAAAGGACATAACATTTGTTTTGGTTATCTTATCCAACAAAACATGATAGAACTATCTAAGAAAGATATGATGCTTCCATATGGTGGTATAATCACTAGAATACTTAAAGCCTATGATATTCCAATACCACCCGATGAAGAAGTGATAAAAGTAGACAGGTTTAGCATAATAAATAAAAATCTACTTCACCGATTGAGATGTTTTTATATAAACGGTAATTGGGTTAGAATGCCTAGAAGAACCGATCCCCCTCAGCCAAAACCAGAACCCGAAACACTAGTCGTTAGGGGTACTCAATCTCCTCCGATCTGTCCCTTTGAGGAAACACATCTATTTGAGCAAGCTCCTGCATCATCTATCGAAGACATTGGAATTCGAATGGACCGATTTAAACAAAGACAAGATCGGCTTGAACATCAACAAGATCAAATCCTATCTGAACTGCAGCAAATTCATCGATAATTTGACTCTTTATTTAGGCACCTTAATTTTCTACCTCCTGAATAAGCTTGTATATGTGGACACAATCACCTCTTGTTGTAACAATTACATTGTTGTAAACTCTTTATGTTACTCACCTTGATCATAATGCCTTTATAACTACTAATCTTTGATATGGTTACTTGATGTATTAATTGGTGAGAATATGCAGGGTTACGTTGCTCAATCTCGTTACTCATTATCGGATTTCATGTTGAAATTAAATGTTTCTATAATGCCTACTTTGAAAACCTTGTGTCTTGGTTTCCATGATAAATGTGATTTGAGAAAGTAATATAGCCATGAAATTAATGTGTCATTTCCATGATGTTAATGTGACATAATATTACCATGATGTTGATGTATTGCCATAATACTAAGCATCAACTAGTTGATATTTTTACAAAACCTCTAAGCAAAGAATAATTTGATTTCATTATAAGAGAATTAGGAATGTAAATGTGTCTGAATGCATAAACTTGTTAAAATCATTTTTCGGACTTTATTGATTGAATGATCAAATCACTTGATTGCCATTACATGCCTAAAATTATATGTTGGAAATTATGTTTTGGATACAAAAATTTCCATAACAATGAGCATGTTTTGTCTTTATGATTGTATTTGAAAATCTATAGTATAGTCTTGTCCGAATGCATAAACTTGTTAAAATTATTTTTCGGACTTTATTGATTGAATGATCAAATCACTTGATTGTCATTACATGCCTAAAATTACATGTTGGAAATTATGTTTTTGGATACAAAAATTTCCATAACAATGAGCATGTTTTGTCTTCATGATTGTATAGTATAGTCTTGTCCGAATGCATGAAAGTGTTAATTTCATTTTCGGATTCTCTTAACTAGTGGTATCCTAACAATCGGATTTTCTCGATACATTATCCTTTTACAAAGTTAATAAGCATATGTATATCAAGTTTGATTCTCATCATTGATTTTTTGACATATGGAATCAACTAACAAAAATATCTCTCATACACTTATCATGTGAAAAATATTTCTTTTGAGAAATGAATTTGATCAAATGATTCCTGCGTGTAAATTCCTTTTTGAAATATGGATGATAGTATTTTTACTTGCAAGGATTTGTTTCACATACATATATTGATCCTTGTAAAAATGGAATATGATTTAATCTCTCATCGATTTTAACTTCATTCAAAGTAAACTCACAAATAGCTGGAATCACAAATAGCCTTCCTCCTTCATGCAAAAAGATAATAACAAATGAAAAGGAAGAAGTATTAAAAGCTATCTCCATGTCATGTTTTCCTTGAGATGTTTGCATAATTGGTATCCTATCACTCACTGTTGGAAAATAACATGAACCTAGTTATAACATGAATAAAATCGCACTTATGCTTAAAAATTATTTATATTGTTTTCCTTTTTGTTGATGACAAAAGGGGAGAGATATATGAATTGATGCTATGATTATGTCATGCTTGCATCATCGAAAATATATGAATCGATGATACCAAGATATATGAATTGATACTATGATTATGCCAAGCTTGCGAAAATATATGAATCAATGATAACTATGATTGCCATATTTGCATTATGCCATATCTGCATCATATTAAGATATCAAGAACTTGTATCATAATTTTACATGTTGATATCTTATGTTGAACTGCTACAATCATTCATATTTAAAATGTAAAACTTGAGAATGGATGTCAAGTCTTGATATCATTTTCAGTAAGATACATCATGATAGGAATCATGATGGGAATAATTGATAAGGTTAAGAGTTCTTAACTTATCAATAAGTCTGTTGATTTTAAAGGCCTTGAATTCAAGAATGACTTATCTCAAGTATGACATATAGATAGGGGGAGTTAAGGTTAACTCTGTTATCAATTGATTGTTATCATCAAAAAGGGGGAGATTATTGTATCTCGGATTTTGATGACGAAGTCAATTGTCATTTATTATCTAATCCATATATTGAGATAGGTGTGTAGGATTAACTACGATGAAAGTAAGACATACAGCAGGAGTTGAGCCGGAGTCAAAGACTATCATCACGTTGGGAGTTTGAGAGCTCGACGAAAGTCCGGACGGTCGTCGGAGGTTTTGCGGGAACAAATCCGAGAAGTCCAAGAGCTTGCCAAAAGAAGCTCGTCAGAACTCGCCAAGTGGATCGTCGCAAGTCTAGGAGTTTGTCGGAAGTCCGTCGGAGCATCGCCAGAGGTCCGTCGAATGTTCGCCGGAAGTTCGCCGGAAGCTCGCCGGAAGAAGCGATTAATGCACCGGAGCAACATGTAGTAAATATCTTAAGAATTGTCGAAGTTAGCATGTAGATTAAGTTAGGAATGGGAGGTGATCCCATTAACTTAATCTGGGGGCAATTGGGCCCTTGACAGACCCAAATTGGGCCGAATGGACCAACCCATTCGGACCAGAATTCCTACTAGGCGGTGGCACCGCTAAGAGAGGGTCTCCCAGGAAAGCTGAGCGGTGCAACCGCCCCAGGCAGGCAGTGGCATCACCTGGGCTCAGTCGTCGAGTGAGACTGGGTGGTGCAACTGCCCCTGACAGGTGGTGGCACCGCTAGGGCTCAGTCTCCGAGCGAGACTGGGCGGTGCAACCGCCCCTGACAGGTGGTGGCACCGCCAGGGCTCAGTCTCCGAGCGAGACTAGGCAGTGCAACCACCCCAGGCAGGCGGTGGCATCGCTAGGGCTCAGTCTCCGAGTGAGACTTAGCGGTGCAATCGCCCCTGTCAGGCGGTGGCACTACCCAGAAGCTCAGTCTCTGAGCTGCCAAGCGGTTATACCGCCCCAGTCAGGAGGTGGTACCGCCAGGCCCCCAAAAATCCAAGAAAAGACAGTTTTGAGCTCCAAATTCAACTAGTTTGGGGCCTATATATACCCCACCCTTTCCTGTATGAAAGGGCACCGAAAATCAAATCTTACTCTGTGATTTTTAGAGCTCAAAATTGTTGTAAAGGCTAGAAGTTCTCCTCCCTCTTTTTCCAAGTTTTGATCTTTCAAGAGAGGAGAGAAAAGTTTGTAAGGGTGGTCTCCTAAGCCTGTCAAAAGGAATGACACTATAAAAGGGTGGTTGGCCTTCGCTTACTGAAGGAAGGCCTCTAGTGGACGTCGGTGTCCTCGTTAGTGGAGGAAGCCAAAAGTGGATGTAGGTCAAGATTGACCGAACCACTCTAAATCTCAGTTTGCATTTACTTTGAGCATTTTGTCTTTACTGCAACCCTCCTCAATAGCTTACTGCCTTCTGCTCTTTTACGAACTCACTTTCAAGTTAAGTTTCCGAAAATGGTTTTACGTTGGAAATCGGTTTTATCATATGAACATCATATTTCAGTTTGCGCTTATATTCTGATATCTATCTTAACTGCAAACTTCCTGCCTTACTTTACTTCAAATACATTTTCGTAAGCTTTCAAAGTTATTATCTGCATGAAACGACTTTTACGTCGTAATCGGATTTCAATGTACGAACCCAGTTTTAATCGTCGAAAGTTTTCTGCTGCACTAATTCACCCCCCCCCCCCCCCCTCTTAGTGCTCTTGATCCTAACAGTTCAATCATAAGAAGTCTTCCTTTTCTACAGTGATACTCGTAGCTCTATGGCTCGTCGTAGTGCCAATATAACCCCATCGCAAATTGCTCCAGAAGCTCTTCTCTTGTTAACCTTTTTGGTGTAGGGACTTGATTGATAGTAGGGGGGGCTGAGGGATTCAGTATTACTGGTTAGGGAGCAACCATAGTCCTCTGGGCTTCATGATTCAATCGCTCCTCTTGAAATCATGCGAAAGAGATGGTTGCCATAAGCGTGTACAGTTATCGCATTTTAACTTCTCCCTGGATCTCTGGCTTTAAGCCCCAATGAAGGTCCCCAATAACTATTTTTTAGACTAATCATGAGTTTGATTAGGTAACCTTTCAAACCTGATTTGGTACTCTTGAATGGTAGAGATTTGGCGGATCTTTGCTAGTTGTCCGTCAATGTTCTCGTAATCGGTTGGTCCGAAGCGGATCAGCAGTCCTTCTTTGAATTGTCACCATGAAAGGATTCCATAAGTGTGTTCAAACCAGTCAAACCACTATATGGCATCCCCTTTAAGATGTATAGCTGTAATTTCCACTATGGATGCATCCACAGTTTTATAGTACTGAAAATATCGCTCCACACATGAGATCCAACTAATCGGGTCTACTTCTTCCCATCTAGGGAAGACCACCCTTATGCGTGGATAGTTAGGGTCAGTCATAGAGCCTCCCCTCCCTTGGAAGTAATCTCTTCAGGCTTAGTGTGATTGGGCAGAGCTCTTTCTTGATGTGATTTCTTCGGGCTTGGTGGTCGATCAAATCTGAGTCCGATAAAGAGCATCCGAATCTTATCCTCCATTCGCAATTCGAAGGTTTTGAATTTAGCATTAATTTCCTCCTCATATACCATAGTATATACCTATAAATATGTGATATTAAGATCTCTATTTTGTTGTCGAGTTAAAGATATGTATAGGTTGAGAGAAGTGATGGTTGATGGATGAAAGTTAGAAAAAAAGTTTTAGATCTGTGGTAGATGGCAGCAAAGGTTTAATAGAAATCAGTGAAAGTTGCTAAAGGTATGTGTTGTCTTGTAAGAGCAGAATTGTCGTCGAAGAAACAGTGGTATCTCGATGAAGTTTCCAGCAAAAACCTGAGAAATTTGAGGAGAGAATTGACAACAAAATCTCAGTTTATATAACAGTAAGGATGTCCAATTTAATTAAGAAAATTTTGGCAGTATAACAGCAAGAAAATTGGTGTAAGTTGTGGTAGCAGAATTCTCGTCGAAAAATTTCAGTGATTTATGACGAAAATTTGTAGCAACACAAAATCATTTTTAGAGATGAATTCCTCAATAGATCAATATTAGATAAAAGCCAAGATGATCTTTGAAGTGTATAAGAAATTTCATTGGATTGCAAATAGATCGGTTAAGGCAATAATATGTGGCTGAAATTTTCTATAGATTTTCAAGTATAGCAGATTGGACGTAAAAGATCATTAGTTTATATTAAAAATTTTTCAATGAAATAAAAACAAAATCTACTATTAATAAGTGTCAAAGCTATCATAAAAATTTTGTAGAGATTTGGACAGAAAAAATGTAGTAGCAAGATCAAACAAACTATGCTATGCGGTTGAAATTTTATAGTATAGATTTTCAAGTATAGCAGCTTAGATGTAAAAGATCAATAGTTTATATTGAGAATTTTTTTATAAAATCAAAGGAAAATCTACTGTTAGAAAGTGTCAAAGCTATCGTAAAAATTTTATAGAGATTTGGATAGAAAAAATATAGTAGCAAGGTCAAACAAACTGTGCTATGCAGTTGAAATTTTACAATGCAGATTTTCAAATATAGTAGTTTAGATGTAAAAGATCAATGGTTTATATTGAGAAATCTGCTGTTAGGAAGTGTCAAAGCTATTATAAAAATTTTGTAGAGGTTTGGATAGAAAAAATGTAGTAGCAAGATCAAACAGACTATGCTATGGCTGGAATTCTGTAACATATCTTTCGTCATAGAGATGAAAACTTTACGATGAAAAGTTTATGCAGCAATATAGGAATAATTTTTTTTAGATTTTTAAATAAGAATAACTAAATTATAGTAGTAGTAAGGTAGGAAACCAGAACCTGTTGTAATTCATGAGAAGATCAAAGAATGATCCGCGATAGTAGAGATGACGGCAGAATTCGATGACGATCTTTTAAGCATATGTGAGAATTGCTTTGGGTGGTTGTGGAGAGCTAATGGATGGCTGTGGAAGCGAGATACCAAGAACACTACTCTGATACTAGGTGTTAGAACCCTTGCAGATTCTAAACTTGGGGTTGATCTCTATAGGGGTTCCTTCCTCTAAATTGCTGCTCAAAGGCTGCAGAAAAGATTAATCTATTGCTTATCAAAAGAGGATGAATACAGGACTATTTATAAGATTTCTAAACCCTAACTCCTAATAGGACTTCTACTCAAGACTCCTACTCAAGACTCCTAATAGGACTCCTACTCAAGACTCCTATTCCTTTACAACTCCTAATTCTTCTCTAAGAAATAACTTCCAAACCCTAGCCGGCCTCTTCACCTCTTTAATAGGGGTTGGCTTAGGTATATTTTACATGAATGCCCCTCTAAATTAGGACTCTCCTAGCTAGAGTCCTAACAGTTGTTTAGGTCTTTAGCTTCTTGTATCGCTATTACTTTTGAATCTCAATTTTTAGAAAGAGATCATAAAATTTTATTAAGAAGTTCAAAATTTGAAAAAATTTTACCAAGTTCTTTTAAACTATTGACGACATCCATAAAATGGGTGTATATGTCAACAATAGTTTTGCTTGGTTTTATATGAAACAACTCGAAATCATGCATCAAAAGATTAATTTTAGAGTCTTTAACCCTACTAGTGCCTTCGTGTGTGATTTCGAGTATGTGCCAAATATCAAAAGCTGTTTCGCAAGTAGAAACCCGATTAAATTTATTTTTGTTTAAGGCGTAAAATAAGGCATTAATAGCCATTGCATTTAAAGAAAAAGTTTTTTTCTCCAAATCATTCCAATTGTTTATTAGAAGAGAAGACCTTTAAAAACTATTTTTAATAATATTCCATAAATCAAGATTCAAGAAAAGCAAAAAAACTCTCATATGAGTTTTCCAATAAGTGTAGTCCGTCCCATTGAACATGGGAGGATGAACGATAGAAAATCCCTCTTGAAAGCCAAAAAGAGCTATTTCTCTTAATGTTAAACCAAATAAGAAAAACATGACTCTGATACCAACTATTAGGAATGAGTCAGCACTAAGACTGGGGGGGGGGGGGGGGTGACTTAGTGCAGTGGCAAAAACATCAATTTCGAAAAATATTCATTCGTTGAAAACCAATCAGAAAGATGTTAACTTAAAAACACTTACGTAAGCATGTAATAAGGAAATAGAGTAGTGAAGAAGTTTGAAGTAAGGTAAATTACACAAATAGAAATGCAAACCAGATTTTTATTGTGGTTCGATCGTCGTGACCTACATCCACTCTACCAATTCCTCTTCCGTTGAGGCCACCGGCATCCACTAACGATCTTCCTTCAATGGGCGAAGATCAACTACCCTTTTACACTCTTTCTCCTTTTCACAAGTTTAGGAATCCACTCTACCGATTCGTCTTCCGTTGAGGCCACTGGCATCCACTAACGATCTTCTTTCAATGGGCGAAGATCAACTACCCTTTTACACTCTTTCTCCTTTTCACGGGTTTACGAGACAACTCTTACAACCTCTCTTTCTTAGACCTCACTTCTCCCTTTAGAAGAGTTTTCTAAATACTAGGAAGAAGGGATTGTAAATCCTAAGAGAGTTTTCAATTTTTCTTACCTCCTTTTTCAACTTAATTTTATTCTCAATTCTTACTACTTCATGTAGGAATAACTAGGGTATTTATAGACCCCAAATGGCTTCAAATAGAGCCAAAAAAGGTTTCATCTTGGGATTCCCGAGTCCTGACGGTATCACTGCCTGTGTTGGGCGGTACCACGTCCTACAATAATAACACTAGGCTACTGCCTAATCTGGTGGTACCATCACTTAGGAGATTGTGTTTGTTGAATCTCGTATTTCGATAATGAAACTAATTGATAATTATTTATGATTTGATCTGCGTTTTTAGTGACACAAGATGCTTCGATCAGGATGAGACAATTAAAGCAGGAAGAATCATGTTGTGTCGGAGGAAAATATGTTAGAAGATTGGACATCGGGCTGGAGGATCGGTCGACGTATCAATAGAAGGCTTCGGGCCATGGATTTAAGCATCGGGCCAAGAAGAGCGGATATTGCGCCAAGGATATTAGAGTTGCGGAGTCAATTGGCTGATTGGGCAATAAGCCGTAAGAGAGGATGATGTGCCGAAGAATCGAATGAAGCGTCGAGGGACCAATGACATGCCGGATAACATAATTAATGCTTAGTACTAATTGTCTAGATTAAAGTATGTTTTATATGTGCAGGATTAACTACGATAGCAAAGCATGAAGCAAAATGAAGTCCTGGAGTCAAGGACATGATTTCGTTGGAAGTTCAAGAGTTCGTTAGAAGTCCGAACATTCATCGGAAGTTCTATCAGAACCAGCCGAGAAGTCTCGGAGCTTGCCAGAGAAGCTCATCGGAACTTATCAAGAAGATCGTCATGAAGTCCAAGAGCTTGCCGGGAGTCCGCCGGAAGATCGCCGGAAGAAACCAAGACATAGGGACTTGTTTAGCTTAGCAAATGTCTTAGGAATCGTAGTTAGCACGTAATTGGGTTTGGATTTAGGCTAACCCAATTAGGGGCCAGCAAGGCCCATATAAAGCTGTGTTGGGCCCAATGAGAGACCCAAACAGTGCCCCAAGAAGTGGCACCGTCGTGGCACATTCTTTGAGACTATGTCAGGCGGTGGCATCGCTAGTTTGGGTAGTTATACCACCCTTGGCAAGGTGTCAAGCGGTGGTACTGCCTGTCTGGGCGGTTGTACTGCCTAGTGTAGGCAGTGGTATCACCCGTGCCCGGAAAACCCAGGATGAGATGTTTTTAGGCTCCAAGTTTGAATCAACTTAAAGCCTATAAATACCCCTCTCATCCCTGGTTAAAAGAGACAAGCACAAAGAGTTTAAAAGTGAAGAAATGCTGCTGCAATCTCTTTAGAAATTCCCTTCTCCATTCTAAGTTTAGAATTCTATTAAAGAGGAGTGAGTGCTTGTAAGGGTTGTCTCCTAAACCCGTGAAAAGGAGAAGAGGGGTGTAAGAAGGAGGTTGATCTTCGCCTATTAAAGAAAGATCGATAGTGGATACCGGTGTCCTTGACGGAAGAGGAATCGACGAAGTGGATGTAGGTCATGATGACTGAACCACTCTAAAATCTGGTTTGCATTTTACTTTGAGTAATTTATCTTTACTGCAAACCTCTTCAATAGTTTACTGCCTTCAATACATTTATGAACACGTGTTTCAAGTTAAGCATTTCCGAGTTCAGGTTTTATCGTTCAAAAGTTTTTGAAGACGTGATTTTATCTGCAGTACTAATCACCCCCCCCCCCTCTTAGTGCCGACCCCACTCTTGATCCTAACAATTGGTATCAAAGCCTCGTGATTTCTCAGTTAGTTTAACACCCAAGAGAAATGGATCTTTCCAGCTTTCAAGAGGGTCACTCTCTCAATCATCCTCCCTTTTTCAATGGGATGGACTACATATATTGGAAAACTCGAATGAGAGTTTTCTTGCTTTCTTTGTATTTGAACTTATGGAATATTATTGAATTCGATTTTAAAAGGTCTTCTCTTCCAATGAAAGATTAGAATGATTTGGAGAAGAAGACGTTTTCTTTAAATGCTAGAGCTATGAACGCTCTATTTTGTACCTTAGACAAAAATGAGTTTAATCGGGTTTCTATTTACGAAATGGCTTTCGACATTTGGCATATTCTTGAAACCACTCACGAAGGCACAAGTAGATTAAAAGATTCAAAAATCAACTTTTTAATGCAATATTTTGAACTTTTTCGAATGAAGCCAAGCGAAACCATTATTGACATGTACACCCGTTTTACAGATGTCATCAATGGTTTAAAAGCACTTGATACAAGTTTTTCAGATTTTGAACTTATAAACAAAATTTTACATTCTCTTAATAAGAGTTGGGATCCGAAAGTAACCACAATACAAGAGGCTAAAAACCTAAATAACTTACCACTCGAAGAACTAATAGGGTCTTTGATGACCTATGAAATGACATGCAATACACGTAAAGAACTTGAGAACCACCTTCCAAAAAATAGGAAAGATTTCGAACTTAGAACATTTGAAGACCACTCGAGCATAAGCTCAAGTGATGGTGAACATGAACTCCTCACTAATAAATTTAAAAAGTTCATGAAATAAAAATCAAAGAACAAAAAGAACATAACTATTTGCTTTGAATGCAAGAAGAAGAACACAAATTGGGATAAATCGAGCTCCTCCGAAGACAAGGAGAAAATCAACAAAGGCAAGGTGGCAAACTACGCTTTAATGGCATTCGACAATGAGGTAATCAAAATGTTTTTAATTTATTTCAAAATTACATGATGCTTTTCATGAGTTATTTTTAATTTAGTTTAGAATAATTATTTTTTAAAAAGTACATATATAAAAATGCTAAAAAATTGGTATCATGCTAGTAATTTTAAAAATAATCATAAAAAATAAATAAAATGATTTTGATTGAAAATATGAAATCATGCTTATTGATTTTATGATGCATAATGATGTTTTCATACCATGATCGATGATTTTATTCTATGCATAAGATTTTAAAAATTATGCATGATGATTCTTGCAATTTATGGATTATTAATTTTTATCATGATGAAATGTTACTTTTTCAGTTTTAAATAAGATGGAAGGTTTTCATACAAAAAATTGAGCATATTAATTTGAAATTATGTTTAATGGTTTTATATTTTGAAATTATGAATGATGATTTCTAGGTGATTTATGTCTTATTGAACTTTGTTGTAATAAATTTTGCACTTTCGATTTTAAACATGATACATATTTTTATTTGGCATATATGAAATCAATCGTATGAATTGAAACACTAAAAAGAGAAAATCTTTCTCCTTGAAAAATTTCTTTTTCTCTACTCTATTGATTTTCAAAAAGGAGAGATTAATGAATCTATCTATACTTTTGTGAATCTCTTGAAAATGATTTTGATTTGATGATTTAAAATTAAATTTTTTTTATCCAAATCATGATCTTGATTCCTAGATACTTATAAATTAAGATTTATTATGAATCAAAATTTTTTATTAATCATTCTCCTACGATTCTACTTGTTATCTTCTTAAGAGGAGATTTTCTAAATGAATCTTGATTTTTCTTGTGAGTTCTTGGATTTATTACTTGAGATTTTTTTTGTTTAAGATATCTTCTTTGTACTCCTACATTTTTTTATATTTTATTTAAGTGGATATTTAATATATAAATCATGTCTTTTGGTATTTATATGATCTTATCTCTCATGATATGATTTATTTTTATATAACTCCTTGTATTCATCACCCAATTAATTTTTCTTGATGAGATGAAATGAATGTGATGAAATAAAAATATGTATGAAATATGGGATGCAATGTAATTTGACATTTAGATACCATCATGATTTAAAATGCTATGATTTGTTGCTAAAATGATGTATTATAAATATTGATTTAATGTTTAGTATCATGAATACTTTAAATGATGAATGTTTGGTATCATGATCAAAATGTTGATAAATACTTAAAAATTTTAATGTCTTAGTATCATGTATGATATTGTCATAATGATGATTGATTTATTTTTTTTGGTATCATGCATGAAAAATGAAATATAAAGTTTTAAAATTGTGTATGTTTTAATTTGAAACTGTAATGTTGCACAAACATATTGAAATAATGATTGAAATATTAATGTAATTATAAATGATGTTTTGGCATTATGCATATAATACTTTAACTTATGATAATGATGCATGCAATGATGAAATATTCATGATGAAAAATTATTTTGACATTCATAACTTGATTTTTCATCTTCATAATTTATCCTTTGTCATAATTTAAAAATTATTGTAAAGGGAAAAAGAAATATAAAATTATATTCTTCCCTTCTTTTTGACAATGACAAAGGGGGAGATAGCTAACTTGCATGATGATATATGGAGATAGAATTGCTAGAAATGCAAAAATGCTAGCTTGCATGTTTTAAGTAGATGCAAAAACACGCTATCTTGCATATATCAAAAATGTAAAAAAGTTTGCAAAAAAACTCACTAGCTTGCATAATGCAAAACTTGGTAGCTTGCTTCATATACAACATTGTATCTTGCTAGCTTGTTATCTTGCATTATTTTTTAAAAACTTGCTAGCCTTTATACTTCAAAGGAAGTAACACTTGTCAAATTGCTAGCTTGTATGTTGTAAAATAATATAAAATTTTGCTAGATTGCACTTTGCAAAGAAAGCAAAAATGGCACTTCTTAAAAGAGAAGAAAGAGCTTGCTATCTTGAACATCACTATCTTGCCAATCTCAAGAAGCAAAACTTGTAATTTGCATATTGCAATAGAAAGCAAGAATCGTTAGCTTACGCACTTCAACAAGAAAGCTATCTTGCATTTGCTTTCGAAATTTTTGCTAGCTTGTATAAACTGCTATCTTACTACCTTGCATATCTAAAACTTGATAGCTTGCATGATGTAGCACTTGCTAAATTTTTAAGCTTACAAATTGTATGATGATAAATACAATGTTTGACATTGTATCTCAAACACTTGATAGTTGAACTTTTCCTTTTTGTTGATGACAAAGGGGGAGAAGTATGTTGATGTTATGCATGATTTTATCATGATATGTTTGCTTGTATTTTTAAATCCAAGAGTTATGTGGTATATTGATAGAGGGAGTTTGTTTAAACTCCGAGAGTTTATTTTAACTCCATCATCAATTGGTTGTTATCATCAAAAAGAGGGAGATTATTGAATCTCATATTTTGATGATGAAACCAATTGATAATTGTTTATGATTTGATCTGCATTTTTAGTGATGCAGGATGCTTCGATCAGGATAAAATAATTAAAGCAGGAAGAATCATGTTGTGCTAGAGGAAAACATGTTAGAAGATTGAACGTCGGGCCAAAGGACTAGTTGACGTATCGACAAAAGGCTTCGGGCCATGGATTTAAACATCGGGTCAAGAAGAGCAGATATTGTGCTAAGGATATCGGAGTTGCGGAGTCAACTGGCCAATTGGGCAATAGGCCGCAAGAAAGGATAATGCGTCGAAGAATCAGACAAAACGTCGAGGGACCAATGACATGCCGAACAACATGATTAATGCTTAGTATTAATTATCTAGATCAAAGTGTATTTTACATATATAGGATTAACTATGATAGCAAGGCATGAAGAAAAATGAAGTCCTGGAGTCAAGGACGCGATTTCGTTAGGAGTTCGAGAGTTCGTCGGAAGTCCGAACGTTCGTCGGAAGTTCTATCGGAACCAGCCGAGAAGTCTCGGAGCTTGCCAGAGAAGCTCATCGGAACTCACCAAGAGGATCATCGTGAAGTCTAGGAGCTTACCGAGAGTCCACCAGAACATTGCGTAAAGATCGTCGGAAGCTCGCCGGAAGAAACCAAGACATAGGGACTTATTTAGCTTAGCAAATGTCTTAGGAATCGTAGTTAACATATAATTGGGTTTGGATTTGGGCCAACCCAATTAGAGGCTAGCTAGGCCCATGTAAAGACTGTGTTGGGCCCAATGAGAGACCCAAACAATGCTCCAAGAAGTGGCACCGTCATGACACAGTCTTCGAGACTATGTCAGGTAGTGGTACCGCCCGTGGCAAGTCTGGGTAGTGATACCGCAAGTCTAGGTGATGGTACCGTCCAACATAGGTGGTGGTACCACTCGTGCTCAGGATACCTAGGATGAGATGTTTTTAGGCTCCAAGTTTGAATCAACTTGAAGCCTATAAATGCCCCTCTCATCCCTGGTTAAAAGAGACAAGCATAGAGAGTTTAAAAGTGAAGAAACGCTACTGTAATCTCTTTAGAAATTCCCTCCTCCACTCTAAGTTTAGAATTCTATAAGAGAGGAGTGAGTGCTTGTAAGGGTTATCTCCTAAACCCGTGAAAAGGAGAAGAGGGGTGTATGAAGGAGGTTGATCTTCGCCTATTAAAAGAAGATCAATAGTGGATGCCGGTGGCCTCGACGGAAGAGGAATCAGCGAAGTGGATGTAGGTCACGACGACCGAACCACTCTAAAATCTGGTTTGCATTTTACTTTGAGCAATTTATCTTTACTGTAAACCTCTTTAATAGCTTACTGCCTTCAATACATTTATGAACATGTGCTTTAAGTTAAGCATTTCCGAGTTTGATTTTTATCGTATGAAAGTTTTTGAAGATGTGATTTTATCCGCTGCACTAATTCACCCCCCCTCTTAGTGCTAACCCCGCTCTTGATCCTAATAGTATTTGGGTGGTACCACCGCCCAGTCTAGCAGTACCATCGCTTGACATAGACTTAAAGACTATGCCTTATATACTAAGCCACCGGCGATGCCACCGCCTGACCCAACTTTTGGGTCATTGAATGGGCATTTCTCTTGGCCCAAAATAGCCTCATTTTGATCCTAGTTGGCCCCTAATTGAGTTGGCTTAATTATATTCTAAACTGACTCAATTAAACTCTAAACTAACTCGATCTAGACATAATCGATTATAAGCAAATCCTTATTGTCTGGCATGTCATTCATTCAACGCTTCGTCCGATCCTTCGGTGCATCATCCTCTCCTTCGATGTATTGCCCAATCGGCATGTTGTCTTCTCACAACATCCGATCTTCTTAGTGCAATATCCAATCTTCTTGGCCCAATGCCTGAATTCATGGCCCAAAGCCTTCTGCCGATACGTCGACCATTCCTTCGGCCCGACGTCCAATCTTATAACATGTTTGCTCCGGCCCAACATCCGATTCCTCCTACTTTAATCGATTTATCTTTTCTGATCGAATCTAGTATTGTGTCATTTAAATACACATTAGATGACAAATACATTAATTGATCTAGACAAATACATCAAAATTTGAGATTCAACATTGACATGTTCCTGATATGTTTTTTTCTATCTACTCTACATCCAATAAAATCTACATTCGCATAAGTAGTTAATTCAAAGTTTTTAGATTTTGGATTCAATAATCCTATATTATGAGTTCCTTTTAGATATCTAAAAATTCTCTTAATAGCTTTTAGGTGAGATTGGTTAGGATTATATTAAAATCTAGCACATAATCCAACACTAAACATAATGTCCGATCTAGTTACGATGAGATATAGGAAACTATCTATCATACCCATATAAGTTTTTTAGTAAAATTTTCTCTATTATGGCAGCATCACTGCTCGCCCTTGCCGGTGCACATAATCAAACACTAAAAAATTTTCTTTTTTAGTGCAATTTTGTAATTTTCTGTTGGGATTTGGTTTGAGAACGACTCCTCCTCACCTTTCTCTTCTTTGGTAACTAGAGGATGGCTCCTAGCCTAGTAAAGGGTCTGACTACCCAAAAAAGAATATCTTTGGATCATAAGCTTTATAGCTAACTACTTATGGTACATCTCATTAAACCATAAAGAGATGTAGGGTTGTCATTAACACAAATGATCATTGTTCCATCATGCTTATGGGGGCTTGCATGGACTAACTCATTAAACTTGAGCACTACTAGAGGGACTTAGATTGGCCCATCGTTTCTACTCGCAGCATTTTAGAGTCTATTTGGATTCTCTCTAGCTTGTAACTCCATTAACTCCACTAGAGAGACTCATTTGGATCTCCAGACTATAATTCTTGTTATCCACCAACTAGCTTCCCAGCTTCAGGTTACTCATTTTAACCACGTTGATAGGTCCCTAAACTCTATCGCCCATGGTCATACCAATTTTTGTAGAGCAAATGGCTATAATCATTTTTAGTCATCCTTGGAGGATCCCACTTCATTTTTTTTAGCTTAAGCTAATCTAATGTAATTTTTTCTTACCTTTTCGCAAAAACCCAAAGGAATGTAGTATGGCAAGTCATGCCACAATCCAATTATCAATCAACTATTATAAATTGATTCAGTTATAACTTCTAATTCTTGATAAGCATTATTGTCTATAAAAGTATTACCAATAAATATATTAACTATATCTAGATATTCTATTGATGAGAGACTTCACATATGCATATGAGGATCAAGTTTGATGATTCATCGATTTGATACTACCTCTCATGAAAATTTTGTGGACTTGTGGTTTGCCGCAATAAACATAATTTAGGAGAAATTAATCTACTTTTGCTATGAATTTAAAGTGCTTAAAATAAGAAACTAAAGACAAAGATTTTTTTAGCAATGATTCCTCGAAATTTCTTATGTGACCAACAATTACGACAAAACAATTGCTACTTGTTCATTCTTTTCTTTCTCCTCTCACTAATCTGATATCACCTCTGTTTGGCATCGTGGAAGAGGTTGAATATGTTGAGCTTGCTATTGTATCATTGGACATCGAGGATGAAGATGAAGCTGGTGGTTGATGTTGGTTGTTTGTTGTAGATTTTTATCTCAAGTTGAAGTTTCTGGTTATTTGTTGACCTCGACTGCTGTTGGGGAAGGGCTGTCAATGCTTCTTTCTCCTCTACTGCTACTCTTGGATAGGAAGCTGTCCTAGGCTGGTTAGAATGCTAAGTAGAACGAATAAGGATACTATCATTGTTCGACGGCTATGGAAGTTTTATCCCTAGGTTCTTCTCTTTTGTTTGGAACAAAATCGATCGACACTAAGAGGAGTGAATTAGTGCTTATGTAAAAAGTCAAGTATTTAGAAAAATCATTTCGATAAAAAGCACAACGATTTGAAAAGTAATTAAACTTAGAGAGCATATTCGTAAGCATAATAGTGAGAGTAGTAGTGAGAGTAGTAAGCAAGTAAATTAGTTTGCAATATAAGAATGAAAAGTATAACGATTTGAGTACACCAGATTTATAGTGGTTCGGTCATCATGACCTACGTCCACTCCCGATTTCTCTTCATTCGAGGCCATCAGCTTCCACTACCGATCTTTTTTATAATAAGTAAAGATTAATCACCCTCTTACAACTCTTTTTCCTTTTCACAGGTTTAGGAGTCAACCTTTACTAGCCTCACACCTCTCTTAAACTAAGCCTGAAACTTAAAAAGGAAGAGGACACTTAGCACTTCTTCAACTCAGAATAATAACTCCTTTCTACTCTTTTTTCTTGCTACCCCAAGTAGGAAATAGTAGGGTATTTATAGACTATAAATGGATTTAAATTTGTAGCCAAAAAGTGTCTCATCCCAAGTTTCCAATGTACTGGCGGTACCATTGCTGATAGTACCACTTCTTGCAGCACTGACAGTGGGTGGTACCACTGCCCAGTTTAGCGGTACCACCACCTAGTCTGGTGGTACCATCGCTTGACATAATTTGGGAGACTGTATCTTAGCGATACAACCACCTGAAAGCATGAAAAAATGTGCTCTTAACTTTTGTAGCTCATAAGTGGTTCCACCTAATTTTAGGTGACCGAATGAGCCTTCCACTTGGCCCA
Organism: Musa acuminata AAA Group; assembly: GCF_036884655.1. NCBI lineage: Eukaryota > Viridiplantae > Streptophyta > Magnoliopsida > Zingiberales > Musaceae > Musa > Musa acuminata. The sequence continues at coordinate 9,295,181 of NC_088350.1, forward strand.
AAACAATCCCAACTCAAGCTCAATGCATCCCTAATTGAGTTGCTATAGCTACATCCTAACTTAATTACAACCTAACTATGATCAATTAAGATAACTGATTACTATTAGGATCAAGTCAGCACTAAGAGGAGGGGGGGGGGAGGTGAATTAGTGCATTCGATAAATATGATGTCGATTCTAAAATATTCATTCGATAAAGCTTGTATCCAAAAAAGCATTCAAACTTGAAAACATTGATAAGTAATTGAGGGCAATGAGCAAGCAAATCAGTGAGTGATGAGAATGAAAAGCATAAAGGAAATGGCACAGAAAGAAAGCACACCAAATTTACAGTGGTTCGGTCATCGTGACCAATATCTATTTTCGATTCCTCCTCCGTTGAGGTCATTGGCATCCACTAACAGTCTTCCTTCAATGGGCGAAGACCAACCACTCTCTTACAACACTTTCTTCTTTTTACGGGTTTAGGAGATAACCCTTACAAGCGTCACACCTCTCTTGAATGATTACAAAACTAGAAAGAGAGGAGGAGGACACTTAGCAATTTTATGCTAGTCATATGTGCCCTGCAAGTCAATCACATGAGTGATGGCACGTGTGACTTGACATGTAATTTTTTTGCTTATTATTATTATTTTAATATTTATCACTTTATATTACTTATTGCATATATATATATATATATGTATATATATATATATATATGTATATATATATGTATATATATATATATATGTATATATATATATATATGTATATATATATATATGTATATATATATATATATGTATATATGTATATATATGTATATATATATATATGTATATATATATATATGTATATATATATATATGTATATATATATATATATGTATATATATATATATGTATATATATATATATGTATATATATATATATATGTATATATATATATGTATATATATGTATATATTTATATATATATATGTATATATATGTATATATATACATATATATATATATATATATACATATATATACATATATATATATACATATATATATACATACATGCATACATATACATACATATATACATACATACATATATATATATATATATATATATATATATATATATATATATATATATATATATATATATATATATATATATAGTGATGTCCTTGGATCTATGCAATGGGAATGGGATCGTGATGAGATCATGATAATGAGATCGATTCACCTTTAAACACAAATCCTAAATAATCCTGGACATAGATTACTCAAGAAGGACATCGAGATAACCGGACATACTAGTATGCTATATACCCGTCCATATGATGGATGTAGCTGGTCTCATAGTTGCTCATGTGAGGACATTAGGGATAATGTATAGGTGCTTATTGAAGAATGAGTTCAATGATTGATCCACTTATAAAATGCTAAATGGTTGATGATGTCTTATTGTCAGACAACAATTTTGTAATCCCAGTAATGTATTTGATCCTTAGACTTGAGACACAAAGGATGTCCTGTATGAGTGCTCCACTCTTTGATACCGGACTTATAGGTTTGGATGTTCCAGATATAGCAGAGCCGGTCATCAGGAGTGGCAGCCAACCATATGAGGACTATTGAGTGTCGATAGAGGATCATCCACTCTCAGTGTCATGAGAGAAATATCCTATGTATTCTTGCTCAGACAAATCCCTAGTCAGGGTCATTCGGATTGAGGGAGAAAGAGTTCTTCGGGAGAATTCAATTAAAGCGAGACTTGAGTAGAAACCGTATGGGTCTGACAGCACCATGCCCGGTATATAGTCTTTAGGATATTAGATAGTTGAGGGACTATAGGTACACGGTAACTGAGGACAGACAAGTCCAATGGATTTGATTCCCCTGTATCGTTTAGAGATTACGGCGTAGTGGCCTAGTACGTCCGCAGTCGATAAGTCAAGTGAATTATTATGGAGATAATAATTCAGTAAGCTAGAAGGAGTTCTGACAGGTATGACTCTCGACTAGCTCGAAATTATGCCTAGAGGATCACACACATATGGTAGGCATTGCAATGAGTAGAGGTTCGGATATGAGATATCCGTCGGAGCCCCTATCTTATTGGATATCCAATAAGCTCCTGAATTATTGGATCCTCTAGATGATATCCAATAAGTGCCCATGAGAGATTATTGGATAGAGATCTACTAATCTAAGATGCTTGGGTAGTTGGATGGAGATCCAATACCTAATAGGGCAAGATCCATTGGGGTTAAGTTAATAGGGGACCTCTATAAATAGGAGAGAATCAATAGTTCATAGGCTAGAGCTTTTTGCTTACCTCTCCTATTCTCCTCCCCCTTTTCCATCTTAGAGCAGGTCTGGAGTTTTGAGGAACATTGTGGTAGCCCTACTGTATGGATTACCGCTAGAGAGGAGGGTGCTTGACCTCCTTCACCCTCTTCTAGAGATTTACAGGGGTTTAGGGATATACGATCTCCCTAGGTAATACAATTTATCTCATACGTGGTTTTCTGTTTTTATGGATTTTGTGCACCAATCTTCGCACGACGATGAACATATCTTTGGGATTAAGGATTTTGTTTTCTATTCTTCCGTTGTGCATATGATGTCACCCTCAAGATTTTCCAACAATGATATCAGAGCCAGATTGTTCATGCAAAAGATTAGTTTTGAACTATGAGTATTATGTTTTAGAGAAACTTCTGATGTCAAAATCGTTGATGCAAAAGCAAGAAAGGGCCCCAACTATTGTTGCCCTTGTTGCCCTCGTAGATGGCAATGCTGCCATTTGCATGTAGGCTCTCGACCGACGGGATGGTATAGTGGCAACCACCTGCGCACGGGCACTATGCATGCAAGCACGATTGCTTGTAGCGGCACCCGCAGGTAGGACCGCAGGCACGGCGACCACCTATGCGCGGGCGTTGGCGGTGCTTGCCACCACTAGGCCCGTGCTCGAGCCGCCAACAACGGTGATAGCGAGCTCCAACGAGTAGCACTAGCCTGCTAGTGCAGCGCTATACCCCTGGGCTTAGGCGCCATAGGGCAACGACGCTGGCGAGCACTACGCCCGTGAGCACAACCGCCCATGGGGGTGGCAATACCCGTAGGGGCGCCCGACCGCAAGGGCGACACCATCCACAGGCAGGGGCGGTGCCTCCATGCACCCCCCGCAGCACAAGCTACTGCCGACTATGTGGCGACGACCGCAGTAAGCAAGGAGAAGAGAGGGGTTAGGGTTTTCTAGCCAAAAGATAGTTTTTCCCTCAGATTTCATAAATTTCAAGTTCTGTCCTTTGTCCAAATTATAAAAATACCCCTCATAAATAAAAAAATTTCCTACATATCCTTGATTTCAGAAAATATTAATTAATTAAAAGATTTAATTTATTATTATTTTTTATTATTATCTAGTAGTCCTACATGTTGATGATTCATACATGTAATGTATGATATATGGACGAATGATCATGGACCGTACGATGTGTGTACTTGTGATTATTATTATTGGGGTCTGTGAGCCTCCATTTTATTTCTCGTTTATTGTCGGGCCTGCATGCCTATGATTAAGTTGTAATCACATGAGGAGGCGTAGCGGGAGCGTGAAATCGATAGCGGGACCCACGAGACAGACGATCGCGATACATGGAGATGAATCGAGATGCCGACGGAACCGACGAGGATGAGATGGATGATCACGGGGCATGGAGATACACCGTTGCACACATAGATCTTGATGTGAGTGATTAGGCCCATTGGCTCAGGTCTAATCACATTAAGTTGTGGTCTATGATCATATAGTGTAATTGCTCATATGATGTGTAGTTGTTTATACACCTACTAGATATGTATATATATCATTGCATGCGATATAGATATATATTAAATATGTATGCGTGTGACATATCATATTAGGAGACCAAATCAAAGAAACCCCTCTCTCGATAATATTAAGTCAGTAAATATGAGGCAATTATATTGACCCACGTGGCCTTCCATCATTATAGGTATGGACCGATTCTTGATGTAGGTTGAGTTGCTCAAGTCTCTTGAGGCTTACCTATATCACGATTCGCTATCTTTCCTATGACATAGAAATGTCACCGATGACCTGAGAACATTGTATGCTTGGTCGGGTCCCTTGAGGGTATATCATCGAATCAGACTCATCTTGTAACAATGGTGTTGACTTAACCGAACATCACGGTTGGTCGAGTCCCTCGAAACCATGGTGATTCGGAGGCCAAACGAGATGAAAATCATAAGGAGTTGTAATCGTCAAGAGTTGTCTACCTTTTGGGCCTAGTGTGATTGGTCGAGCCCCTTGAGGTTACACTAAGATGCTGATTGGATCTCGATCTCCACTAGAAGTATGCCGGAGACTTTTGTTTCACGTGTTGAGGGTGTCGCATGACTCAACAATAAAACGGTAGGAGCAGATTAAGATAGAAGTCCACATCTTGATTATTTATTTTCTATAATATCTGCATATTATTTATTTCTACTGCATCTTTATTTGTAGAAAATGTTGCTTTTGTTAGGATCAAGAGTACTAAGAGGGGGGGGTGAATTAGTACAGCGGAAAACTTTCTGCAATTAAAATGAAACAGCGTTCGAACGATAAAAATGATTTCTGTGTGAAAGTCGATTCTAAGATTACTTTAACTTAAGATCAAGCAAGATGATGTTAAAGTCAATCTATGAAGGCAGTTTGCAGTTATGATGAAAACCAGAATATAAGCGTAAACTGAAATACGACGTTCGTACAAAGAAACTGATTTACGTCTAAATGCTGATTCGTAAATCACTTGATTAGGCGAGATGCAGTTTAAGCAAGGGTATAAAGGTAGTTTGCAGTTATGGTAGAAATCAAAACGTAAACGCAATCTGAAATATGATGATCGTACGAAAAAGCAGATTTACATCTAAACGCTAATTCGGAAAGTGCAAAGCTTGAAACCCGATCGTATATGCGCAGAAAGCAGTAAGCTTTAGAGGAGGTTTGCAGTAAAGATAATATGCTCAAAGTAAATGCAAACCGAGATTTATAGTGGTTCGGTCAATCTTGACCTACTCCACTTTTGGCTTCCTCCACCGACGAGGTCACCGACGTCAACTAGAGGCCTTCCTTTAATAGGCGAAGGCCAATCACCCTTTTACAGTTTCACTCCTTTTGACGGGCTTAGGAGATAACCCTTACAGAATTTTTCTCTCCTCTCTTTACAACTCAAAACTTGGAAGAACAGAGGGAGAAGAACTTTTGGCCTTTACAACAATTTTGAGCTCTAAGAATCACAGAAAAGGATCAAGATTTCGGTGTTAATACGTTGCCTTTCTGTGCTGAATGGGTGGGGTATTTATAGGCCCCAACCCAGTTCAAATTTGGAGCTCAAAACTGTCAATTCCCGGAATTCCGGGATCAGGCGGTTGCACCTCCTGACTGGAGCGGTTGCACCTCCTGGCAGAGCTCGAAGACTGAGCCTCAGGGTGGTGCTACCTCCTGTCAGTGGCGGTTGCACCTCCTGACAAAGCTCGAAGGCCGAGCTCAGGTGGTTGCACCTCCTGACTGAGGCGATTGCACCGCCTGGCAGAGCTCGAAGACTAAGCTCAGGCGGTGCCACCTCCTGTCAGGAGAGGTTGCACCGCCCAGTCTCGCTCGGAGACTGAGCCCCAGGCGGTGCCACCTCCTGGCTGGGGCGGTTGCACCGCCCAGTCTCGCTCGGAGACTTAGCCTAGGTGGTGCTACCTCCTGGCTTGGGCGGTTGCACCTCCCACCAGAAATCAAGGTCCGAATGGGTTGATTCATTCGGCCCAATTTGGGTTTTTCAGGGGCCCAATTGCCCCAAGATTAAGTTAATGGGATCACCTCCCATTTCCAACTTAATCATTGTGCTAACTACGATTTTTCCTAAGACATTTACTGCAACTTGCTCCGGTGCGTCAATCGCTTCTTCCAGCGAGCTTCCGGCGAACTTCCGCCGATCATCCGATTAACCCTCGGTGATGCTACTGCAGACTTCCGGCAAACTCCTAGACTTGCGACGATCCACTTGGCGAGTTCCGATAAGCTTCTTTGGCAAGCTTATGGACTTCTCGGATTTGTCCCCGCTGAACCTCCGACGACTATCCGAACTTCCGTCGAACTCTTGAACTCCCAACGTGATCATTGTCTTGACTCCGGTGCAACTCCTGCTGCATGTCTTTCTTCCATCATAGTTAATCCTACACACTTAAAACAAAACTTCGATCGAGATAATTAATCCTAAGCAATTAACCAAGTTGTCCAGCATGTCATTGGTCCCTCGACGCTTCGTCCGATTCTTCGGCGCATCGTCCTCTCCTGCAGCCTAATGCCCAATCGGCCAGTTGACTCCGCAACTCCGATATCCTTGGCACAATACCTGCTCTTCTTGGCCCGATGCCCGAGTCCACGGCCCGAAGCCTTCTGTCGATACGTCGACCGATCCACCGGCCCGACGTCCAATCTTCTGACATGTTCCTCCGGCACAACATGATTTTCCTGCTTTAATTGTCTCATCCTGATCGAAGCATCCTGCGTCACTCAAAACGCAGATTAAATCATAAACATATATCAAGTGGTTTCATCATCAAAATACGAGATTCAACAATCTCCCCCTTTTTTATGATGACAACTACTTGATGACGGAGTTAACCTTAACTCCCGGAGTTTAAATAAACTCCCCCTATCAATATGCCATATTGATAGAATCTTGAATTCAAACTGAATTCAAGTCATTGCAATATTCATCATGAATACTTGGAACACGTCATCATGAACTTATGCATAAACTTATGCATAACATGTCATGTCATCAACATACTTCTCCCTCTTTATCATCAACAAAAAGGAGAAGTATCACAATCAAGTGTTTATGATATTGGTTCAACTCATTGCATGAAAAACATAATATCAAGTTTTATCATCATGCAGTTTTGAAGCCAGAAAATTTAGCAAATGTTACATCATGCTTAGAACATTCAAGCTATCAAGTTTTAGATATGCAAGTTTTACAGCATACAAGATAGCACTTTTAGAACATGCAAGCTAGCAATGTTACAGCATTTTAGAACTTGCAAGCTAGCAATTTAGAGATGTTCAAGAAGGCAACTCTTGCTTCTTGAAATATGCAAGTCGCAAGCTAGCAAATTTTTATGATATGCAAGTTTTGCTTCTTGAGATAGGCAAGATAGTACTTTTGCAATTTTTGTTTGGCAAGCTTGTGATGTTCAAGATAGCAAGCTCTTTCTTCTCTTTTGAGAAGTGTCATTTTTGCTTTCTTCTTGAATTGTGTAAGCTAGCTAGTTTGCCTCTTTTCATGATGTCCACACTAGAAATTCTTGCTCCCCCTTTGTCATTGTCAAAAAGAATGGAAGACCCTTTTTTCAATTTTCAGATTATGACAAAGGTAAGTATCAATTTTATTTGTGCATCATTATATATTCAAATTAAAACATACATAATTTCAAAAACCTTATTTTTCATGCATGATACCGAAAACTAAATCAATCATCATTAATGGGTATATCATACATGATACTCAAACATTAAAATTTTTAAGCATTTATCAACATGTTGATCATGATACCAAACATTCATCATTTAAAGCATTCATTATACATATCATATGCAATACATCATGTACATTATTGTCATAAGTATTGCATGCATCATTTCAAATTCATGAATATTTCATCATTGCATGCATCATGCCAAATCATAAAATATACAATCATCATTAATGCATAATTCCTAATCATCATTTATTTTGCAACATGATGGTACCAAATTTGTCAAATTACATCCTACCATACATGATCGAAACTTCTTATTTGTATACATCAAAACAAATTAATGAATATTTCATGTATTCTTCTCATCACATAAGGAATATTAAGAAGAATTATTAGGTAATGAGATAAACATTTCATGAATACAAGGAATTGCATAAAAATCATATCATAAGTGTTTCATGTATTCATATTATCACATGAAGCATACAAGACAACAATGCAAAGAAATCATGTCATGAAGAATATCAATATGAAAATTCAGCAAAGATCATATGATACAATCGCAAAGCATGATATAATTATGCGATATATCATGAGATGATAATTTATCATATCAATGAAAGATATCAATGAGGATCAATTCATGAATACCAAAGATATGATTCATGGTTCATTAAAATTCTTCTTAACAAGTTCACAATCATGATTCATATAATTCTTAATAAAGCAAATTGATGTACAATCATCACACAAGACATACAAGGCAAAGAAATCTTGTTATTTCTATATTATGAAATATATGATATCAAGGCTCGTGATTCATTTGAAAAGATATAGTACAAAGAGCAACTTGAAACATTCTTATCAAGATCTCATTTTAAAATATTTCATGTATCAAGATATCAATATGACACTTCATTGAATTCTGAGAAATCAAAAGACAAGTTACATTTCATTTGAAGAACTCCTTTTTGATAAATGTAGGGAGCATAATGAACGATCTTGATTTATAAAGAGCTTCATGTTATAATTATCAAGATCATGATTTTAATAATTATTTTCTTTAGCAAAGAATCACAAAAGCACTTTATTTTTGCATAAAAAATCTCATTGTATTATGATTTATAAATTCTTTTTCTGCACATGAATCATAGGAGATATGTATGTGAAACAAATCTTTGCAAGCAAAAACACTATCATTCATATTTCAAGATGGAATTTATAAGCAGGAATCATTTCATCAAATCCATTTCAGAAAAATATTTTTCATATAATAAGTGTCTGAGAAAATCCGATTGTTAGGATACCAATTGTTAAGCGAATCCGAAAATGAAATTAACACTTTCATGCATTCGGACAAGATTTTGCTATAGATTTTCAAGTTCAATCATGAAGATAAAACATGTTCATGATCATAAAAATTTATGTATCCAAAACATATAATTTCCAACATGTTATTAAGGCATGTAATAGTGTAAAATCATCATGGCAATTAAGTGATTTGAATATTGAATCAAGAAAGTCCGAAAAATAATCTTAACACGTTCATGCATTCGAGCACATTTTTGCTATAGTTTTTCAAATATACTCATGAAAATAACACATGCTTATCATCAGCTTAAAATCTCATGCATAAAATTGTTAATCAAAATATATAATTTCATCATTATGCATTTCTTCAAATCAAACATGATTTTTAATCAAAATCGAGAAATAACAATGGAAATCAATGTAATACACATTATTACTTCTTAACCATGATTTCATATTTTCAATCAAGATCATTTTATTTGTTTATCATAAAATATGCAATATTATCATTTTCGAAATTACTTAGTATGATCATAATTTTTTTTTTTTAAACATGTAATTTTTAAGAAAATTAATTCTAAACTAAAAGAGAAAAAACATCATGAAAGCATCAAGTAATTTCAAAATAAATTAGGGGGATTTCGATTACCTCATCATTGAAAGTGATTAAGGCATAGTTTGCTACCTTGCCTTTCTTGATTTTCTCCTCGTCTTCGGAGGAGCTCAATTCATCCCACTTTGTTTTCTTCTTCTTTGGCCTCTTCCTTCGTTCAAGTTCATTGTCTATTTTAGATTTTTATTTAATAAACTTATTAAGATTTAGTGTTCGAAGTTCAAGTTCATCATTGTCCTCATCACTTGAGTCATCGCTCAAGTGGTATTCATTTGTCCGGAGTTCCAAATCCTTCTTGTTCTTTGGAAGATGATTTTGTCCATCATGTTCATCATGTGCATTGTGCACCATTTCATATGTTATCAACGAACCAATTAGTTCTTCAAGTGGTAAGTTGTTTAGGTTTTTAGCTTCTTGTATTGCAGTTACTTTTGAATCCCACTTCTTAGAAAGAGAACGCAAAATCTTGTTTACGAGTTCAAAATCCGAAAAATATTTTCCAAGAGCTCTTAAACTATTGACGACATCCGTGAAACGGGTGTACATGTCGCCTATAGTCTCGCTTGGTTGCATTCGAAAAAGCTCAAAATCATGCAATAAAATGTTAACTTTCGAGTCTTTGACTCTACTAGTTCCCTCGTGCGTGATTTCAAGTGTTCGCCAAATGTCAAAAGCCGTTTCGCACGTAGAAATCCGATTGAACTCATTTTTGTCCAAAGCGCAAAATAAGGCATTCATAGCCTTTGCGTTGAAGGAAAAATACTTCTTCTCCAAATCCAACCATTCGTTCATCGGTTTAGAGGGAAGTTGAAAATTGTTTTCAACGATATTCCATAAATCCAAATTCGTAGAAATCAAGAAAACTCTCATTCGAGTTTTCCAATAAGTGTAGTCCAATCCATTAAACAACGGTGGACGAAAGACCGATAAGCCCTCTTGAAGGCCATAAAGAGCCATTTCTCTCGGGTGTAAATCCGAAATGAGAAATACCGGGCTCTAATACTAATTGTTAGGATCAAGAGCACTAAGAGGGGGGGGGTGAATTAGTGCAGCGGAAAACTTTCTGCGATTAAAACGAAACTGCGTTCGAACGATAAAAACGATTTCTGTGTGAAAGTCGATTCTAAGATTACTTTAACTTAAGATCAAGCAAGATGATGTTAAAGTCAATCTATGAAGGCAGTTTGCAGTTATGATGAAAACCAGAACATAAGCGCAAACTGAAATACGACGTTCGTACGAAGAAACTGATTTACGTCTAAATGTTGATTCGTAAATCACTTGATTAGGCAAGATGCAGTTTAAGCAAGGGTATAAAGGCAGTTTGCAGTTATGGTAGAAATCAAAACGTAAACGCAATCTGAAATATGATGATCGTACGAAAAAGCAGATTTACGTCTAAACGCTGATTCGGAAAGTGCAAAGCTTGAAACCCGATCGTATATGCGCAAAAAGCAGTAAGCTTCAGAGGAGGTTTGCAGTAAAGATAATATGCTCAAAGTAAATGCAAACCAAGATTTATAGTGGTTCGGTCAATCTTGACCTACTCCACTTTTGGCTTCCTCCACCGACGAGGTCACCGACGTCAACTAGAGGCCTTCCTTCAATAGGCGAAGGCCAATCACCCTTTTACAGTTTCACTCCTTTTGACGGGCTTAGGAGACAACCCTTACAGAATTTTTCTCTCCTCTCTTTACAACTCAGAACTTGGAAGAACAGAGGGAGAAGAACTTTTGGCCTTTACAACAATTTTGAGCTCTAAGAATCACAGAAAAGGATCAAGATTTTGGTGTTAATTCGTTGCCTTTCAGTGCTGAATGGGTGGGGTATTTATAGGCCCCAACCCAGTTCAAATTTGGAGCTCAAAACTGTCAATTCCCGAAATTTCGGGATCAGGCGGTTGCACCTCCTGACTGGAGCGGTTGCACCTCCTGGTAGAGCTCGAAGACTGAGCCTCTGGGCGGTGCTACCTCCTGTCAGGGGCGGTTGCACCTCCTGACAGAGCTCGAAGACCGAGCTCAGGCAGTTGCACCTCCTGACTGAGGCGGTTGCACTACTTGGCAGAGCTCGAAGACTGAGCTCAGGCGGTGCCACCTCCTGTCAGGAGAGGTTGCACCGCCCAGTCTCGCTCGGAGACTTAGCCTAGGCGGTGCTACCTCCTGGCTTGGGCGGTTGCACCACCCGCCAGAAATCAGGGTCCGAATGGGTTGATCCATTCGGCCCAATTGACCCAAGATTAAGTTAATGGGATCACCTCCCATTTCCAACTTAATCATTGTGTTAACTATGATTTTTCTTAAGACATTTACTGCAACTTGCTCCAGTGCGTCAATCGCTTCTTCCGGCGAGCTTCTGGCGAACTTCCGCCGATCATCTGATGAACCCTCGGTGATGCTACTGCGGACTTTCGGCAAACTCCTGGACTTGCGACGATCAACTTGGCGAGTTCCGACGAGCTTCTTTGGCAAGCTTATGGACTTCTCGGATTTGTTTCCGCTGAACCTCCGACGACTGTCCGAACTTCCGTCGAACTCTCGAACTCCCAACGTGATCATTGTCTTGACTCCGGCGCAACTCCTGCTGCATGTCTTTCTTCTATCGTAGTTAATCCTGCACACTTAAAACAAAACTTCGATCGAGACAATTAATCATAAGCAATTAACCAAGTTGTCCAGCATGTCATTGGTCCCTCGACGCTTTGTCCGATTCTTCGGCGCATCGTCCTCTCCTGCAGCCTATTGCCCAATCGGTCAGTTGACTCCGCAACTCCGATATCCTTGGCACAATACCTGCTCTTCTTGGCCCGATGCCCGAATCCACCGGCCCGACGTCCAATCTTCTAACATGTTCTTCCGGCACAACATGATTTTCCTGCTTTAATTATCTCATCCTGATTGAAGCATCCTGCGTCACTCAAAACGCAAATTAAATCATAAACATATATCAAGTGGTTTCATCATCAAAATACGAGATTCAATGGCTTTCAAATCCCTTACATAGCATACTTGATGTCAACCACCTCACTGGTCCAAATTATACGAATTAGCTTTGTAACTTGAGAATTGTTCTTACGATGGAGAAAATTGTGTATGTCCTTGATACAATGATGCCTACACCCGAGGAAGGGGCAAGCGAGGATGAGATCGCTCGCTACGTGAAGTACATCGATGACTCCACTCTTGCTCAGTATTATATGTTGGGCTCCATGACTCTTGAGTTACAGAGACAGCATGAAAAGATGGATGCTAGATCCATTCTCCTATATGTCCGCAAACTGTTTGAGGAATAGGGAAGAACTCAATGATATAAGATATCCAAGAGCCTATTCCATGCTAGGGTAACTTAGGGGACACTGATTAAGAACCATATCCTAAAGATGTTTGAGTGGATAGAGAAACTCACAAGTCTAGGAATGGTCATAGAGGATAACCTATGTGTGGATCTTGTGCTTCAGTCTCTACTAGATTTCTTTTCATAGTTCATAATGAATTTTAATATGAGCAAGCTTGAGGTGACTCTCCCAGAGCTCCTCAATATGTTGAGGGAGGAAGAGAGCACTATTAAGAAAGAGAAGCTAGTTCTCTACATTGGTAAGACCAAAAAGAAAAGAAAAATATAAAAGTCACTTAAGAAGGACAAGGGAAAGGGTAGACCAAGTAAAGCAAAGGATGCTAAAAAAGACCCAACAAAGGACAAAGGTTAGTGCTTCCACTACGGAAAAGATAGGCACTAGAAGAGAAATTGCAAAGAGTACCTTGCAGAGAGGGCGAAACAGAAGCTTGTAGAAGCTTCAGGTACATTCATGATCAATCTCCATTTGTTAAACTATTATGATAACACATAGGTATTGGATACTAGGAGAGCTTATCATATTTGCAATTCATTGCAAATTCTGGCAAGGCCTAGGAGATTGACGGGAGGCGAGATGAACCTCAAGATGGGCAATAGAGTAAAAGTTACTGTAGAAGTTGTTGGTGAGGTCACCTTACATCTGCTTGGCGAAACAGAAGCTTGTAGAAGCTTCAGGTACATTCATGATCAATCTCCATTTGTTAAACTCTTATGATAACACATAGGTATTGGATACTAGGAGAGCTTATCATATTTGCAATTCATTGTAAATTCTGGCAAGGCCTAGGAGATTGACGAGAGGCGAGATGAACCTCAAAATGGGCAATAGAGTAAAAGTTACTGTAGAAGTTGTTGGTGAGGTCACCTTATATCTGCTTAGTGAAGCTATTACTACATTAGATGCATGTTATTTTGTTCCTTCTATTATCAAAAATATTATTTCCATTTCATGTTTGATAGTTAGTAGATATAAATTAGTTTTTGAGAATAATGATTGTTCAATATTATTAGATGATGAGATCATCATGAGAGGAACATTGTATAATTGTTTATTTATGCTAGACTCTACTCCACATATCATGAATGTAAGTGTGTCTAAGAGGAAACGAGATGAGGTGAACAGTACAGACCTATGGCATTGTAGGCTAGGTCACATCCATGAGAGAATGATTCAAAAGTTACTAAAGGATAGATATCTAGATCCATTCAACTATGAGTCATATGCAACTTGCAAGCCTTGCCTTCGTGGAAAACTGACCAACTCTCCATTTAGTGGAAATGGAGAAAGAGCCACTAAGCTACTAGAACTCATACATGGTGATGTATATGGATCCATATCAACTCATGTCATTGGTGGTTACTCCTACTTCATTACCTTTATTGATGATTTCTCAATGTATAGACATGTGTACTTAATATTTATAAAAAAATATCATCTTGCTTCGAGGAAGAAGCCATTTGGCCATTTCCATGGGCTTCTCAATGTGGCTATGATTCTTTCTCTCGATTATCATTGTAATATTGCTAGCAATCAAAATATCATACACCGTAAAGAGGTTCAACTCTATATGAATATGTGCATGGAGGTCGATGGTGTATTTTATCATCGTTGAGTGATCATCGAGAGAAACTCTAAGTGCCACTACTTATCCTCGAAACTCATGTTATATTCTTACATGAATTAGTTTTTTGTCTTACTATAAGTTGTGTCACTTCCTCCATCTTTCTTTAACATATCTTATATGCTCACATGTGCCTTTTGAATTGTGTCCATGACACATATTCATTATCATTGGTTTGAATATAAGCTTTCCACAGCTATGATGATTTTAGTTGTTTTGTTGACCTTGGTTGTTGTTAAAGTGCTGCCAAGGCTTCTTCCTCTGTTATTGCTCTTAGCCATCATGTTATTCTAAGTCAGCTGAAAGGCTAAATAGAAGGAAGAAGGCTGCTGCTTTTGTCCTACAACTATGGAACTTTCGTTCATAGGTTCTTCTCATTCTTTTCCTTTTGTCTTCTGCTACTCTTCCCCTCGTTCTCTCGGTAGAAGAGTAGGACTACTGCAATGGAGAGAAGGCAAAAAGATGAGGGAGTTGCAGGTGGAAGTTGCGACTTGAGGAAGTTTCTCACTACCTGGCTTTCATAGTGGTTGGATTCTTTCATATCTTGAGAAGATAGTGATCTCCTTTCCATATAGGTTATGATGGAAGCAGTCCTAATGTGATTAAGTCTACTTTGAGATTGGGCAATGGGATGGCCCCTTATGCAAAGAGTTCTGCACAAGGATTTCCACGAGTCTGAGTTCTTGTTGGACTAGGATTTGACCATGTGTTAGGTTGATATTGTTAGGATCGAGTCAGTACTAAGAGAAGGGAGAGAGTTAGTGCAGCAATAAAAACGTCAGTTTGAAAATCTTTCATTTCAATTAAAATCAATTTCAGAAATATGTTTAACTTAAAAGTATACAGCATAGTGAAAATAAGAAATTAGTTTACAATGTAAGAATGAAAAGCAAAACAGAAATGTAAACTAAATTTATAGTGGTTCAGTCATCATGACCTACATTCACTCCCGATTCCACTTCAGTCACAGGTTTAGGAGACAACCCTTACAAGCTCTTTTTCTTAGACCTCACTTCTCCCTTTAGAAGAATTTTCTAAATACTAGGAAGAATGGACTCTGAATCCTAAGAGAGTTTTCTAATTTTTTTTAAAGTATTCTTTCCCCCTTTTTCAACTCAATTTCATGCTCAATTCTTGCTACTTCATATAGGAATAGTTGAGATATTTATAGACCCAAAATGATTTCAAAATTAGAGCCAAAAAGGGTCTCATCCTAAGTTTCCCAAGTCGTGATGGTACCACCGCCTGTGCTAGGCAATACCACCACTTGCAGTACTAACACTGAGCGGTACCACTGCTCAGTCTAATGGTATAATCACCTGACACAATCTGAGAGATTGTGTTTGAGTGGTAGCACTGCCTAGTCAGACAATACCACCACCTAACACAGTCTTAAAGACTGTGTATAGGCCGTACCATCACCTAACACAATCTTAAAGATTGTGTTTAAGCGGGACCATCACTAAACACAATCTTGAAGATTGTGTTTAGGTGGTACCATCATTAAGTCTAGGTTGTACCATCGCTAGACCCTGTTATAGGACCCTGAATGAGCCAAATAATATACCCAACTCAACCTTGATTAAGGTCTAATTGGCCCATAATTGAGTGGAATTGTTTCACCCTAATACTAACTCAATTAGACCTTAAACTAACTTGATCTAGATAAATTATTACAAAGCATGAATCATTTATTATCTGGTATATCATTGGTTCTTCCGGTGCTTTATCCGATCCTTCGATGCATCGTTCTCTCCTTTAGCGTATTGTCCAATTGACTTATTGACCTTCGCAACTCCGATTTCCTTAGTATAATTTCCGCTCTTCTTGGCCCGATGCCCGAATTCACGGCATGAAGCCTTCTGCCGACACGTTGACCGATCCTTTTGCTTGACATCCAATCTTCTAACATGTTCATGGCCCAACGTTTGATTTCTCCTACTTTAATCAATTTATCTTTCCTTGATCGAAGCTAGTCTTGCGTCACTTAAATGCACATTAAATGACAAACACATCAATTAATTTTATCATCAAAATCTAAAATTTAACATATGTGAGACTAGCTTACATAAGTCACTTCTTACATCAAATATTGAGATTGGACACGACTTAAACAAGCTATAATTCGATTCAACGATTAAGATTTGGCTTGATTTGGTTGAGCTGCATCTTGCTTCAATAGTCAAGTTTGAGTTCAACTCAACTCGGTACGATCATCCATAATGATTCACCCCTTTTACTGATACATCTTCTTATATATCAATGAAGAAATAAAGAGAGATTGTATAGCACCCAATCTAATAATTAGATAAATTGAATTTGACTTATAAAGTATGGATTTATAACAGCGTCCAAAGTATTTATAACAGCCTCATTAGCAAAAACAGAGTCCAAAGTTTAATTACTTTGTGCGATATTTTTTATACTTTAATTATTATTAGCATTTATATGAGAGAACCACCTGATGGTGTTAGATAGACACAAATTAAATAGTGGTTCGACATATGGGACATGAAATTGCCTGCGACAGCCAGGTTAATATGCAATCAACATGGAAAACATGGGAGCATGGCAAGTAGAAGGTGTAGTTCCATGGTATCTCATTAAGGCACACCGCACATGTCCCACACGATCCTACAAGCTCCTCCGACGTCCCAGGCGGCCTCCTTTTCTCCACAAGATCATGGTCGTCCATCGTCCTCATACACTTGCAAGTGGTTTTCCATTCGCCATCTGCCATCACCTTGGTGACGGTGCACCCACGATCCAATGCCTCATTCACAGCGACGCGAGCGAATTTGGTTATCTTCTTACCCAGCAACACCAACAGTTCATGGAACATATGACTCTCGGGCGGCACTAACTCAGGGATGACCTCCTCCGATAGAGTCTCGAGCAGCTCAATTGTGATAGCTCTCTTGAAGGGCTCCACGAGATGCGTGTGGAAGTTAATGGATCGTCCCTGGGAGATGACCAGCGTGGATTCTTCTATGGCACAGAAGGTGAACTCGATGATGAGCTTCCGATGGACGTCGCTGTTGTCGCTGGTGGAGTGGAGGGACAGCTTGCTCGGCCCTAACGGTATCGCCATCAAAGACAGAAAGGATGGAGCACGAGGTCGCGAGCTGCTAATCTTCGAAGCAACACATTCATAAGAAGAGGGTTGGGGTGTATATGTTTGGATTTCTAAAAGCCTCGTAGAATGTAGTAACCAAATAAATCTAAATACGGAAAGATTTTATGTGAACAAAAGAATAAGTTTGGTTATTCAATAAATAACTTATGTATCTTTAGGATTTGATAATAGATCTAGAAAAAAAATAAAAGAATTTATTGGAGATTTATGTGAGGGGATGTACATGAGGATTTATGGTAAATTTGGTTTATTTGAAAAAAAATCTAAAGAGAGATAAAAAGTAAGTGAAAATGTCAAAAGCTTCTGTGAGAGAAGATGTACAAAAAGATTTGTAGTTAAGTTGAGATTTACTTATATAGTCATACGATGAGGAATACTATCGATCCTGACAAGGAGTATTGTGTAAGAATAAAACTATAGTGCAGAAAACTTTATTGTCATGATTGAAATATAAAATCATAGATCAAAGATAGATTATGTGTACCTTTCAATACCATAATCAAATAGAGTAGTACTATGGACGTTTAATTGTCGCACTATAGATTGCATGCATGTCTCTTCCTTCTTGTGTTGGGTTTGCTTTCCATGGCGCACTCGATTCCCACCCAAGATGCACTATTCGGATTTAATTCTGAAAGGGCTTAGATTCCGAGATGATTTTAACGTAACAAAATAGTTTTCTTAAAGCTCATGGTTTACATCATAAATGCCAAACCAGTGTCACCACCTCGTGGATCTGAGAGGAATACGATTACTGATCAAACTAACACAATGAATAATAACATTAATTCTGATCTCATTATGAAACGTGATGGCTCATCTCATATCATGGTCTTGCAGGGGTAGGTTATTTCTTAGCTGATTGAAATGGTAACTTTTTGACTGCTGGAAGCTCTTGCATCGTTGGAAGCTTCGACTCGTGCCAAACTTGCTGGATACAAAAACTTGTGTGTTGCCTCCGTCTCACAACAATGCATTCTATATGCTAACAACTACACTAAAGCTTCATGGTTCTTGACAGCTATTTTTGTTGATATTTCATCATTAGCTTTAGAGCTCAATGTGAATGGCTTTAGATACATCACGAGGAATCAAAATGTAACAGCCCACAAACTGGAGTTACTACTATCTATGCTGATTCTTGTAATATATTTTGAAATCTGCTATTGATACAGTGTTACCTGATTTCTTTCAGGTAATAATCTGCAATCACAACATGGATAATAATCTTTGTCATAAGACTTCCCAACTTACGTAGAGCGATTTGCAATTTGATGTGATGGAATCGTAATTAGAAGGAGATAGGCAGGCAATCGCCCGTCCAACAACAGCTGCAAGAGATGAATCATCAAATCAACACATATTAGGAAAAATCCGAGAAGAATATAAGGGGAACAAGTGAGCATCGTCGAGCGATGCATGCCCAGCCAACTTCAAACTTGCAGGTACGAGACAATGCCTCAAATTTGGTGGGACACTTGATGGATTTTCAACACAAATGTTGATACCCAAAATATATAGCAATGCAAAATTGTTGATACCGAGAGCAATATATAGACAATAACGGGGAATGTGTTGGGAAGAAACGCGGAATAATTTTTTTCCTCTTTGTGTATTAAAATAGGTTTCTTATCAAAATATCAACTTGATATCCAAATAAAAATATCAACCAGTACAGCATAAACAATAGAGCAAAAATCAATCACACAGTAAGATCAAATCTTTTAACGTAAAAAACCCGTGAAAAAAATAACGGGACCGTAGTCCACCTCAAACTTCCACTATCAATAATAATGATAACAGGTTTACAGTAGGTCTTCTCTAGAATAACTAGAGAATTAGAATAACATCAAGATCATAGATCTTGACTCAAGAATAGCATATCTTCATCGTATAGGATGGATCTCCTCAAAAGAGAATTCTATGTCTCACAAAGTGAATATCACAGGAAAGTACCTTAGAGAGGATAAACTGCAGATCAACACCGTTAGGATTATAAAGTTTGCTGCAAGGATTCTCCACATAAAATTTGGGCTAAAACTGACAATGTTTGGCTACTGATCGTCAAGCAGAAAACTCAAAAACCTAATATTTCTCTCTCTATTTTTCTTTCCTCTTTTCTCTACACGTCGTCGCACGCTGCACGCTGCAATCTCACTGCGCACACTGTCGTCACCCAATTTTGCCCTTTCTCTCTTGATTTCTTTGATTTGGGCTCATGGCCCAAATTTATCCAAGCCCACATATGGGCTGGATCTAACAATTCTCCCCCTCCAACTCATATGGTGGGTTGTACCAAGCCCGCTCTTCGCCTACATGCTTCAAGCTTCTCCTTAGGCAAAGACTTTGTCAACATATCTGATCCATTCTCATTAGTATACACTTTTTCCAACTGTAATTCTTTCATCTCAAGCACATCACGAATCCAGTGATATCTCACATCAATATGCTTGGATCTAGAATGGTATGTTGAATTCTTGGAGAGGTGAATGGCGCTCTGACTATCACAGTAAATAGTATATACTTCTTGTTTCAAGCCCAATTCCTGTAGAAACTTTTTCATCCATAAAGTTCCCTTATAGGCTTTAGTAACTGCTATGTATTCTGCTTCTATGGTTGATAGAGCAACACACTTCTGTAACTTAGACTGCCAAGAGACTGCTCCTCCTGCAAATGTCATCAAGAATCCCGAAGTGG
The DNA here is from genome assembly GCF_036884655.1 of Musa acuminata AAA Group. NCBI lineage: Eukaryota > Viridiplantae > Streptophyta > Magnoliopsida > Zingiberales > Musaceae > Musa > Musa acuminata. The sequence continues at coordinate 9,315,448 of NC_088350.1, forward strand.
ACTTCCTGGAATCAGTATCACCTGCCATGTCTGCATCTGTATAGCCTTCTAATACAGGTTCATTACTGCCAAAACATAAACACAACCTAGAAGTACCTCTTAGATATCTTAATATCTATTTCACTGTTGTCCAATGTTCCTTTCCAGGATTAGAGAGAAATCGATTGACAACTCCAACTGCATGAGCTATATCTGGCCTAGTACAAACCATAGCATACATCAAACTACCTACTGCAGAAGAGTAAGGCACTCTGGATATTTCTTCTTTTTCTTTCTTACTTATAGGACATTATTTCGAATTAAGCTTGAAATGACCTGCAAGAAGAGAACAAACTACTTTGGCTTTACTCATATTGAATCTTTCAAGAACCTTTTCAATGTAAGTCTCCTGAGATAGCCAAATCTTTCTTTTCTTCCTATCACAAAGAATCTTCATGCCAAGTATTTGTTTCACCGATCCTAAGTCTTTCATGGCAAAAGACTTACTTAGCTCTCTTTTAAGCTTTCCAATTTTTTCAATATCATGGCCAACAATCAACATATCATCAACATATAGCAGTAAAATAATAAAATCATCATTTGAAAATTTCTTCATAAATACACAATGATCAGATTATGGGTTTATGAACAAATCCCAAGAAGATACATGCTTTTGCTTTACTATCAAGCTTGGACCTCTCATCTTTGGGAATATGAACAAATGCTTTATACCCAAAGACTCTTAAGTGATTATAAGATATATCTTTTCCTCTCCATACTCTCTTTGGAACATCACCTTGCAGAGGAACTAATGGAGAAAGATTTATCAAGTCAATTGTAGTTCTCATAGCCTCCCCCCAAAATGACTTTGGTAACTTGGCGTGGGAAAGCATACACCTAATCCTTTCTTCAATAGTTCTGTTCATCCTTTCTGCCACACCGTTCTGCTGAGGAGTTTTAGGAACTGTTTTCTCAAGCCTGATACCATGGAACCTGCAATAATTCTCAAAAGGACCCCTATATTCGCCACCATTATCTGATCGAATACACTTTAGTTTTCTACCAGTTTCTCTTTCAACACTAATATGAAACTCCTTGAAATCATCGAGTACCTGGTCTTTAGATTTCAAAGCAAAAGCCCACACTTTTCTAGAATGGTCATCAATAAAAGTAACAAAATAAATAGCACCTCCAAGTGTTCTAGTTTGTATAGTACAAACATCAGTATAAACTAAATCAATAATATCTGATCTTCTAGATGATGGATATACCTGAAATACAACTCTATGTGTTTTTCCAGCTAAGCAATGATCATAAGATTTAAGAGATGTACCTTACAACTCTGGTAAGAACTGCTTTCTAGCAAGAGTTTGAAGTCCCTTCTCGCTGATATGTCCAAGCCTCTTATGCCAAAGATCTATACTTTCACCTTTTTGAATTGCATTAATCTCTCCTTTGTGTAGCTTAGCTTCCATGACATAAAAAGAGTTAATCTTCTTTCCTTTTGCCATAATCAAAGAACCTTTAGTGAGTTTTCATTTACTTTTACCAAAATAATGTGCAAAGCCCTCATCATCAAGTCTACTTGTAGATATCAAGTTAAGACGAATATCTGGAACATGTCTTATATCTTTTGAGTATCAATTTGCTCCCAATACTGGTCTCCAAGCAAATATCTCCAATACCCATAATCTTAGATGTACCACTGTTTCCCATTCTGACATTACCAAAATCACCAGCAGTGTAAGATCTAAAGAAATCACCATGAGAAATGACATGAAATGAAGCACCAAAGTCAATTACCCAATTACTATTTTGAGCTACAAGGCTAACACAGCCTTCATCACAGACAATAGTGATATTACCTTCAATAGCAACTGTATTGGTCTCTTTCTGATTTTTCTTCATTTCATTCTGTTCTCGCTTCCAAAACCTACACTCTTTTTTCATGTGACTTGGCCTGTTACAGTGAAAACATTTGATATCTCTTCTAGACTTGGATCTTCCTCTATATCCATGTGGGTTTCTGCTATGACTTCTTCCACGTCTTTCTTGTTTTTTAGTAACAAATGCCCCAGAAGAAGATTCATCCTGTTCTTTCCTTCTAGCATCTTTATTTAGTAAACTATCTTTAACCATATCTATGGTTAGAGTCCCCTTTGGCGTGGAGTTACAAATAGTCACCACATACGTTTCCCAACTTTCTGGTAAAGAGCTAAGAAATAGTAATCCCTGTATCTCATCATCTATATTCATTTTCATAGCAACCAACTTGTTTGCACGACTCTGAAATAGGCTTATGTGCTCAACAATGTTACCGTCATCTTTATACTTTAAATTTACAAGCCTTCTGAGGAGAGAAATTATATTTCCCACTGTCTTTTTCGCAAAGAGGTTTTCTAACCTTTGCCAAACAACATCAGCTCTGGTTTCATCTGAAATATGCTCATGCAAGTTTATATCCATCCATCTTCTAATATAGGCAATAGCTTTTCTATGTTGAAATTCGTTATCGTCCATAGTAGAAGGTTTATCTTTAACCTTTATGGGCTTATACAAATCTTTGCAATAAAGCAAATCTTCCATTATACGCCTCCAAGTTGAATAATTTGATTAGTTCAATTTAATCATACCATCAGACTCCATTTCAATCACACAAGAAAAACTAGCACCAAACAACCTGTTGCTCTGATACCACTTGTTGGGAAGAAACGCGAAATAATTCTTTCCCTCTTTGTGTATTAAAATAAGTTCCTCATCAAAATACCAACTTGATATCAAAATGAAAATATCAACCAGCATAGCATAAACAATAGAGCAAAAATCAATCACACAGTGAGACCAAATCTTTTAACGTGGAAAACCCAACGTGGGAAAAACCACGGGACCGTAGTCCACCTCAAACTTCCACTATCAATAATAATGATAACAGGTTTACAATAGGTCTTCTCTAGAATAACTAGAGGATCAGAATAACATCAAGATCATAGATCTTGGCTCAAGAATAGCATATCTTCATCGTATAGGATAGATCTCCTCAAAAGAGAATTCTAGGTCTCACAAAGTGGATATCACAGGAAAGTACCTTAGAGAGGGTGAACTGCAGATCAACACCATTAGGATTGTAGAGTTTGCTACAAGGATTCTCCACATAAAATTTGGGCCGAAACTGACGATGTTTGGCCACCGATCGTCAAGCAGAAAACTCAGAAACATAATTTTACTATAATCTCACTGTACATGCTGTCGTCACCTAATTTTACCCTTTTTCTCTTAATTTTTTTGATTTGGGCTCACGGTCCAAATTTACGTATGGGCTGGACCAACAGAATGTTATGTCTCGTTATTGCTAGCCTTGAAGTCGTCAATTGAGCATTTGGTGCATGTGTTTGTGAGCCATTTTGTTAATCGTGATTGACCTAAGAAAATTGCTGTTTGATTGTTGACCGTCCAAGAAGGAGAACGAGTCACGCACCAACTTTTTCACATGATTCAATCACCAAACCTAGCATGTAATAATAGAATTGAAGCCAAAATTTAACATTTATATCTGGTTGTGTCGCTGTCAAACATTATTATTTAGTACTCACAAAAAATTTAATCCCATCATTTTACAAATGGCCAAAGTGTAAGCACTCTTTTGGAGGTGTAACAATCTTGCTTGATTCAAGTATCTATTGTTAACAAATTACTAATCAGGATTAAATCTAGTAATATTATAGATGAGGGAATATTATTATGTACCTTTTGATGTCATTATTTAATCGAAATATAATATACCTCCAATGTAGCAAAGCTTTTGTAAATCTACAGAGAGACAAGGCCCTTTCTTCTCTGTTTCTACTTTTTCATGAGACGTTGATGGTGTTGGAGATTGATGATTAGAACACAAGGAGGTTTTATCTTTATATAAGGCAAAAACAAAGAATCCAAAAATAATTTGAGAGAGTCCGTTCTATCAAGATAATTTTCTATTATTATGACTCCCTTTCTATTGGTCATTAACTTTAATCAGGATCTAATTAAATTTTTAATATGTCTTATCTTAAGTTATTGAGCCAATATAATATAAAATTATTAATTTTTATCCCTCTTTTCTTTTTTGCATGAAGAGATGCCAAGATATGTTCTATTATTTAAAAAAAAAATTTCAAGTAAATGTGATTACCCATATTTTAGTGTGAATACCATTTCTTTGTTTTTTTAACTTTTTTTTTATTTTTTTAAAAGATAAAGATGCTATATTTATCATAGCTTAAAAATAGAATATGAATGAGGAAGTCAATTCTCTCTCTTCATATTCTATGTTGCTTAGATTTGATAACGGGAATTGAATTGAATTGAATTGAATGATACATCATGTCCCACTAATCATCTCATGGATCTGGCACATTAGCCACACCTCCATGGCAACGCCAACTAAATGCCAATAAGATGCCCGTTCATTCCAACGTATTAGCCGAAAGCTCTTGACGTCAGTACAAGTCATATTAGAATAACTATAGTATTTTGATGATTTGACATACATCTTTATAGTCAAATAACAATAGCTGATTCTGCATAACTACCTTGTAGGTTAAATACCTACTTTTAAACGGTTACCCATTCTCACTATAAAAAATACCTTTCAAGAGCGTTTTTTAGACCATCAAAGATTATTAACTTACATCTTTGTTTTTAGAATTTTTTGAGTCTACTAACTTAAGAAGGATCTTTGTAGAACACACCCCTAACATTGTTTTTGTAGAATCATCTATTGAATCTCTCATTTTCTAAATACTAGACTTACAATGAGCTTGGACACTAGATTTGTATTAGATCCAAACCCTTGACATGTCAAATAGTCAAAATCTAAAGTAAGAGATTGACACTAGTAAAAGGGCTTAGCATGTCGTAAGATGATGAACTTCACGAGATCACCAAGAGCACCTTGCTCTCCTAGTACCAATTTCAGTTTCAACATGAAACGAAAATTTTCCTATAACTGAACCCTTTGTGTTCATGTGCCTTTTTAGTGACTTGGGGATCATCCCTACACCAATCAATTCTCTCACTACTGTTACTTTACCTGTTGAAGCCTTTGCCAATCCAACTCAATTAGTTCAAGCCTTAGAAGGGATTGTTATTATACTTTTCCTTGCCCCAGCTAGCACACCTCGTGCAATAAGAATTAGCTTCCCTAGTAGCCCCTACCAGTGCCTCTATCAAATGTGGTACCTAGCATTGTACTTGATTCTCGATTGGTCTTGTTAGAAGCTTATCGTGAGGCACATTCCCTCCATTGTTTCCCAAAATAATAACGTGAGAATCAAGGTGCACTGTACTATTGAGATAGCCCCTACCATGAGAGAACAACTAACTCTTTGAAATGGATCAACATGAAAGATACGAGGTGGAAAATTAAATAGGGGAAGGAGCCTACACTATTTGAGTCATATAAATGATCTTCATTTATATAAGGCATCCAACAAGTGCTAGTTCCCCAAAAATTCTGTCTATGATAACTTTTGATGGAAGCTTAGACCCTAACGATCTTTCCAAACTACCTTGCATGGTGCCCGAGAATGGTGCATGTGCTTACCTCTAAGCTCAATCAACTCCTTCAGTTAATTTGCTAAGAAATTCAAACTCAACCTTATTAATTGCAAGCTACCAAAGAAGTCTACAACATCTCTTCTGGTGGTTCGATAAAAGGAAAATGGTTCTATATCGGATTACATAATGAGATTCACTAAAGAAGTAAGGACAATTTTAACCCATATCCATTTGTCCTTAGTTAGGCCTTCATTAATGGTCTTTGCTTGTCTTGCTTTTTATTATCGAATGCTAAAAAGCCATCTGACCACTAATCTAGAGATACTAGTACACTATGGACAAAAATATGATTGCAAGAAAGAAGAAAATAGACAGAAAAAAGCTACCCAAAGATGAATACCCCTCTCGGGAATCATGTGCCACTAAAAGAGAATTTAGCCCCAGAACACTTTGCACTCTGAAGTGTTTCGACAAATTTGGGTGAATCCACTTCTTTGGACCCTTAGCGAATGATCAGGTATGATCAAACTTTTCTCAAGTCTTACTCTAGCTTAGCTCAAGCTTAGCTCGAACCCTACTCTAACTAGGCTCAAGCAACTTGAATCCTACTCCAACTCAACTCAAGCTCAACTTAAATCATACTCCAACTGATTTCAAATCTGGCCAGCTTAAACCCAAGCTCATGTTTGACCTACATAAATGATCAAACCAGTTCAATATGAGTTGAACTCTGATTGAGAGTCCAAACCTAGTTTGGAGTCTTCCCCTCCACAACCAACAATAAGGTGCGATAGCCCTTTATTGTATTTTTTTCATATTAGATGTGCTGACTATGTTTTGAATTTATATGTAAAAGAAGGACTTAAATCTCTTAAAACTTTTCTTTATCTTATTAAGTAAGCTATTTCATTCTTGTGGAGTCAACCACAAGTAATGAAAGAATGGACTAGATTTTATAATTTAAATAGTAAAAGGCCCAAAAAGATTTCCTAGAGATGTTCCTACATGATAGAATTATACATATAAATTGCTTAAAGAAAGAATCTTTTGAATATAAAAAATTATTATGCACCTTTATTACAAATAATGTTAGAAAAGTTTGTTTGTATCCACAACATTGGAATGTGTGTGAAAGAATTTTAGAAATCTTAAAAATTTTAAATAATACAACATATATTTTGTCTACACATTTTTTTTTTAGTTGTTCATATCAATATTGTTGGTGCACTAGAAGAATATCAATATGATAATGATTTAAATATGACAATAATGGCCATGAAATTAAAATAGATAAATTATTTTTATGAAATTCTATCGATTTATTTAGTTGCATTCATTTTTTGTCCAAAGTTTATAAGTAGATATTAATATTGGTGAAAAAATTAGAGATATTAAAAAGTTAATTATTAACTTATATGACTATTATAGTGCTAATTATAGTAGACAAAATGGTGTTAGGATCGAAATAACACGGGGGGGTGAATTAGTACTTTCATAAAAATTATGTCGATTTAAAATTTTTGTTCGATGAAAATCGATAACGTAAGTATGCTTGACTTAGAGGAAATGAACTAAGCAATTAACTCAAAAAGTAATAGCAATGAAGAGCAAAACAAAAATGTAAATCGATTTTATAGTAGTTTGGTCGTCCTAACATACGTCCACTCCCGATTTCTCTTTTGTCGAGGCCACTGGCGTTTACTAACGATCTTCTTTCAATGGACAAAGATCAACTATCCTCTTATAACTCCTTTTTCCATTTGACAAACTTAGGAGAGAACCTTTACAACCCTCTTTTATAAGGAAATATTCACAATCTCCCTTAGAATATCCTCTAAGCTCAAGGAGGAATGACTCAACTTTTTAACAGAGTTTTCACACTCTAATACATAAGTTTTCATTCTCTTTTCTTTTCTTACTCAAGCAGAAAAGAGTGGAGTATTTATAGGCCCCAAATGACTTCAAAAATAGAGTAAAAAGGTGTCTTATCCCCGATTTTAAGGGTACTAGTTGTATCACTGCCATTACTGGGAGGTACCACCACCTACAGCACTATCAACTAGTGGTACCACTGTCTAGTCTAGGCGGTACTACCGCTTGGTACCCTTGAAGACTATGCACCAGCAATACTACTACCAGTTTGGGTAGTACCACCGTCGGGTGTTCCGGAAAGCGTACACTCCGTATGTTCCAGCTCATAGGTGGTTCCACCACTTGATCTGGTGGTGCCACCATCTTACCCAACTTTGGGTCACTAAATAAGCCTTCTACTTAGCCCAAAACAATCCCAACTCATGCTCAATGGGTCCCTAATTAAGTTAGCATGATTACACTCAAAACTAACTCAATTACAACCTAACATACTTTGATCTAGACATACACGATTACAAGGATGAATTCAATATTGTCCGATATGTCATTGGTTTATCCGGCGCTTCATCTGATCCTTCGACACATCGTCGTCTCCTTCGACATATTGCCCAATCGGCATGTTGACCTTCCGCAACATCCGATCTCCTTGGCATAATGTCCGATCCTTCAGTCTAATGCCCAAACTCATGGCATGAAGTCCTTCCGGCACGTCGACCAGTCCTCCAGCCCAACGTCCAATCTTCTAACATATTCAACTCTGGCCCCACGTCTGATTCCCCTACTTTTAATTGACTTGACTTTCCATGATTGAAGTTAGTCCTACATTACTCAAATAGATCATAATTTTAATTGATTTCATCATCAAAATCCTAGATTCAATAATCTCCACCTTTTTTATGATGACAATCTTGACGATGGAGTTTAAACTAAACTCCTTATATCTCTATGCCATATTGAAATAAACTTTGAATGCAAAACAATGATAACCTTCTAATCATAATATCTTTGAATTCAACTTAAAACAATCATGAATCATAGTGATCATATGCAATACATCATATCAAAGTAATATTTACTTACATCATATGTATATCATTGCTTACATCATCGAAGTATTGCATGCATAATTCCAAATCATTATACATAAATTCAACATATAAAATCATCATTACTTTAGGCATATTATGTATGATATCAAAATATTAATATTTTCAAACTATCATTGCATGCATAATTTCAAATCATCATCATTACATCATAACATGAATGATCATCATCATAACTTCTCCCCCTTTATCATCAACAAAAAGGAAAAAAGTGTAATTAGCAAATTTTACATCATTTTAAAGCATGCAAGCTAGCAAGTTTTTGAGATGAAGTTATCAATTTTTGCTTCTCTTGAGAAGTACAAGTTTACAAGTTTTTGTAACTTCTTGAAATATGCAAGCTAGCAAGTTTTGCTTCTTCTTAAAATGTACAAGTTTGCAATCCTTTCTCCCCCTTTATCATTATTAAAAAGAAATGAAGGATACAAAAGTGCAAAATTTTTTACATTAATGTTCTAACAATTCATGAATACAAGGAAGTCAAATGAAAATCATAAAAGATATTAATATCAAAGATCATGAAAGATCAAGTCATGAATACCAAAAGACATAATTCATTTTGATAAATATTATCTTTAGTAAATAGTAAAAAGAAACATAGGAGATCAAATAAGAGATCTTGATTTACAAAAAAAATCTCAAGTATCAATATCGAGAAATCAAGATCATGATTTAGATAAAACTCATTCAATTTAAATCATCAAATCATCAAAATCACTTTCATATTTCAAGAGATTCATAAAAAAATTAATATAAATAGATTTATTAATCTCTTATTAAAAAACACAATAGACTTTAGAGATAGAGAAATTTTTAATAAAAATGCATTCATCTTCTAGTAGTTTCAATTCATGTGATTGTTTTCATACAAGCATATCCTTGTTTTTTATGCTAAATCTATGCATCATCGATTAAAATCAAAAAATAAGTTTCGTCATGATAAAGATTAATAGTATAACATATAAAAAAATAAAACATCTTCAATCAAATAATTCCAATGTCAATGTTATTGTTGTTTTAGCTAGTGAGTTTTATAAAGTGTGTTGGATCTCTAGTTATATATCTTGAGCATCAGTTATCAAGATATCATTTTGCTCCTAGCTTTTGATGGTAGTCATTTCTTAAGAAATATGGGTTTGTTTTAGGTACCCATTTGACTTTGGGTCCCTCATGGTTAGATCTACCTATTTTATTTTTTGGCATATAAAATCATTTATGGTTCCTTTAGGAACCCAAATTAATTTATGTGAGCCATATCTTTTAAATGAATATTTATAAGTAAAATGTTCATGTCTATTACAAAAATTACACTTAACTTTAGGGAGAACATGTAAAGTTGATTCTTTAACAAAAGTAGTCAGCTTTTATTGAGTGTTGCTACTCACAAAACCGATTCCTTTTTTTCTATGTATATGACCTCTATTAGCAAGGATCATGTTTAATATTTTATAATCAATTTTAAATATTTCTAAAGTTTGTTTAATAATAAAATATATATTTTTTGTATAAATCTAAGTTTTCACATTTACTGCAAAGAGTTAACATGCAATTGTCATGCTCTTTTTTTAAAATTTTAAATTTATTAGAGAGAGAAGCATGATCCTTTATTTAGCATTTTATATTTCTTACAAACTAATTTAAAATCATCAAAAAAACTCATGAAATGCATCAAGTAATTCTTTATAAGGTAAAGGGGTTTCGGTTAAATCACTTACCTCATCGTCGAGGGCCATGATGGGGATATAAAGAGGAATAACTTTTGTATATGAACAAATACTAGAAGACCATAATACGCAGTGGAATAAAATGGAAACACAATCAAACAGAACACCAAGATATATGTGGAAAACCCTTCAATGTGAAGAGTAAAAACCACGGGGCAAACTAGAGATAATCCACTATGAGAATAATGAATATACAAATCTCAATCTCTTGCCCAAAACCCTAGCAACAACTACAAGAGAATAACTAGGATACAAGGATCACGTCACTGCCCACAATATCTAAAACCTCCCCAAGTAATCATAGCAAGAGTCTACTATAGATTTGATCTAACCTGAGATGAGAACACTGCTAGATGATTGAGAACAGTCTCTCTGCGTTGTCCTTGTCTTCTTCCCTTTCTTTCTCTTCCTTTTCTGCCTTGTTCTCCTTCTTCTCTTTGGAATCCCGTGGCTCTCAAGATCTGCCTCGTTGCTGCCTTTTTTATAGCCTTTTTCTGCTTCTAAAACGCAGCCACCACACCCCCCTAATCTTAATTAGGGTTAGGTTAAGAGGGGGTGTGGGCTGTGGGCTGCCCTAGCCCACATGGGTTGAATATGGGCTATCAGCCCAACAACCTCCCACTTCAGCCCATAAGGGAGGCTGTCCCATGACTCCTCAATGTGAAGCCATGCCGACCAATCATCGGCATATCTCCTGTCTTTCTTTTGGTAAGGTCTTCGTCAACATGTCTGCTCCGTTGTCATCTGTATGAATTTTCTGAAGTTGCAACTTCTTCTCTTCAAATACATTTCGAATCCAGTGGTATCTGACATCTATATGCTTTGACTTGGAATGAAACATTGGGTTCTTACACAAATGGATGGCACTCTGGCAATCACAATGCACCACATAATTTTCCTGTTTCAGCCCCAATTCTTGTAAGAATTCTTTCATCCATAACATTTCTTTGCATACCTCTGTAGCAGCAATATATTATGCTTTTGTGGTGGAGAGAGCAATACACCTTTGTAACCTGGATTGCCATGACACAGCTCCCCCTGCAAAAGTAAGTACATAACCTGAAGTGGACTTCCTCGTATCTATATCTCTTGCCATATCTGCATCTGTGTAACCTGTCAACATAGGTGGTCCACCTCCAAAGCTTAAACAAACCTTAGAGCTCCCTCTGAGATATCTAAAAATCTACTTCACTGCTTCCCAGTGCTCTTTGCCTGGATTTGCAAGAAATCTGCTAGTAACACCCACTGCATATGCGATGTCTGGCCTCGTACATACCATTGCATACATTAAACTTCCAACTTCTGAAGCATAACGAACCTTTTGCATTTTCTCCTTCTCCTCATCACTTGACGGACTATGTTCTGAGCACAACTTGAAGTGACCTGCAAGAGGAGAACCAACTGGTTTTGCATTGCTCATATTGAATCTTTCCAATACCTTCTCGATGTATTTCTTCTGTGACAACCAAATCTTCTTGTTTTTCCTATCATGAGAAATCTGCATGCCTAGTATTTGCTTTGCTAGCCCCATGTCCTTCATTGCAAAAGACTCACTCAGTTCCTTCTTCAACCTGTCAATTTTAGACATATCTTTCCCAAGAATAAGCATGTCATCAACATAAAGTAAGAGAATAATAAAATCCTCACCAAACCATTTGATGTACACACAATGATCTGAAGCCGTTCTTTTGTATCCATTTTCTGTCATAAATGAATCAAACTTTTTGTACCACTGTCTTAGAGCTTGCTTTAGCCCATACAAGCTCTTCTTCAACTTGTAGACAAAATTATCTTTACCTTTGACTTTGAAGCCTTCTAGTTGCTCCATATAAATTTCCTCCTCCAAATCACCATGAAGGAAAGCTGTCTTCACATCTAACTGCTCAACCTCCAAGTCCTGGCTAGCAGCAATACCAAGAGCAACACGAATAGAAGACATTTTAACAACAGGAGAGAAAATCTCTTCAAAGTCAATACCTTTCTTTTGACCAAAGGCTTTCACAACCAATCTAGCTTTGTACTTTGGTTGAGAACAATATTCTTGAGTCTTCAACCTAAAAACCCACTTGTTCTTCAAGGCCTTCATTCCATTTGATAGCAGCACCAAATCATAAGTGTGGTTCTTCTGAAGAGCATCCATCTCTTCCTGCATAGCAACTAACCACTTCTCTTTCTGCTCACTCTCAACTGCTTCCTGGTAACTCTCTGGTTCACCTGCATCAGTAAGCATCACATACTCATCTGTAGAGTATCTTCTGGAAGGTTGACGTTGTCTAGAAGATCTTCTCAACTGAGGTTCTGCGGGAACTTGCTCTCCTACTTCTTCTTGCTCAACATGTCTTGCAGGTAAATCAACATCAGGCTCTACACTATTTTCTTGCACATCTCCCCCATCACCCTGATATACTGGAGGAATAATTGGGTCACAATATGCTAATCCTTCTGCAGAAGTCTTGGCCTATGTCTTCTTCTTCAAATCTTCAAAGGTTTGATCCTCAAAGAAGACTACATCTCTGCTTCTGAATACCTTATGCTTTTCTGGATCCCAAAGCCTGTAACCAAAATGATCATGTGAGTAACCAAGAAAAATACATTCTTTAGACTTACCATCCAGCTTGGACCTCTCATTATCTAGAACATGTGCAAATGCACGACAACCAAACACTCTCAAATGCTTGTAGGAAACATCTTTCCCTGACCATACATGCTCTGCAACATCACCATCTAGGGCTGTACATGGTGATAAGTTGATCACATCAACTGCAGTCCTCAAAGCCTCATCCCAAAACCTTTTGGGTAGCTTGGCCTGTGAAAGCATACATCTGATCTTTTCCATGATGGTGCGGTTCATCCTCTTTGCAATTGCATTATGCTGAGGTGTACCAGGAACTGTCATCTCATGTTGGATCCCATGTAACCTGCAATAGTTATTAAACAATCCCGTATACTCACCACCTTTATCTGATCTTATGCATTTCAATTTCCTTTCTGTCTCCCTTTCAACCCTGGCATGAAACTCTTTGAAGACATTAATAACATGATCTTTGGTCTTCAAAGCATAAGCCCAAACTTTCCTGGAAAAATTATCTATAAAAGTGACAAAATAAAGTGTACCACTTATACCAAGAACATCAACAGATCCACCAGGAGTTTTTGTCCTCAAAGGACCACATACATCTGTATAAACATGGTCTAAGGCATGCATTTTTCTAGACAAAGCAGCACTAGCAAATGAAACTCTATGTTGTTTACCAGCCAAACAATCAATACAAGGGTTCAGATGTATACCTCTGAGATCTGGTAATACCTCTCTCTTGGAAAGAGCTTGCAGCTCCTTCTCGCTCATGTGTCCCAATCGCCTATGCCACAACTCCATACTGAAGTCTTTCTCTGTAGCATTTAACTGCTCACCATAAGCTTTAGTCTGCAACCTGTACAAAGTATGACATTTCTTTCCACTAGCTATAACAAGAGAACCCTTACTGAGCTTCCATTGCCCTTTGTGAAATCTGCTTTCTTAGTCTTCATCATCTAGTCTTCCAATTGAAATTAAATTCAGCCTCAAGTCAATCACATGCCTCACATCCTTAAGCACCAACTTGCAGCCATGGTTGGTCTTTAAATGGATATCACCCATGCCAATTATGTCTGCTGTGCCATAGTTGCCCATCTTGACAACACCAAAGTTTTTAGACCTATATGTAGCAAAAAACTCCCTTCGTGGTGTAGCATGATAAGAAGCACCTGTGTCAATCACCCACTCAAGATTCTGACACACACAAGAAAAAATATCATCAGAAGGAGACAAAATCAAATAATCACCACCCTGCACTATAGCTGTAGTATTATCCTTTGACTCTGTAGACTCCACTTCTTTTCCCTTTTTCTTGTTCTTCTTAGGTTGCTTACATTGGTTCTTGTAATGTCCTTTCTCACCATAGTTATAGCAAACAATATCTTTTCTTGATCTTGACTTGCTCCTACCCATACGTGAACTGCTTCTAGACTTTGACCTTCCTCTGTTCTCTGAGATAAGTGCCTGTGAATCATTCTGAGATGTTGCCGAACTCTTTCTTCTCAACTCCTCATTCAACAAACTGCTTGTTACTTGACTCATAGTGATAATACCATCTGGCGCAGAATTACTAAGGGAAACCACTAGTGTCTCCCAACTTTCTGGTAATGAACTGAGAAGTAACAATGCCTGCAACTCATCATCAAGAGACATTTTCATAGAGGATAACTGGTTAGTAATACTCTGCATTTCATTCAAATGCTCAGCAATAGAAGCACCCTCTCTATATTTTAGGTTCACAAGTTTTCTGATCAAAAAAGCTTTGTTGCCAGCTGTTTTTCTTTCATAGAGACTTTCCAATTTTTTCCAAAGAGAATATGCAGAAATTTCAGTAGAAACATGGTGAAAGACACTATCATCAAGCCATTGTCTAATAAACCCAATTATTTTTCGATCTAACCTCTTCCACTCATCATCTGTCATAATTGTAGGTTTTGCACTATCCCCTTGCAAAGGTCCATACAAATCTTTGCAATACAAGAGATCTTCCATTCTTGGTTTCCATATCATCCAATTATTTTCATTCAAACTAATCATGCGAGAAATATTACTGGCCTCCATGTTCAAATACAAAAATTAAATCACCAAAACCCCGCTCTAATACTAGTTGATGGGGATATAAAGAGGAATAACCTTTGTATATGAACAAATACTAAAAGACCATAATACGCAGCGGAATAAAATGGAAACACAATCAAATAGAACACCAAGATATATGTGGAAAACCCTTCAATGTGAAGGGTAAAAACCACGGGGCAAACTAGAGATAATCCACTATGAGAATAATGAATATACAAATCTCAATCTCTTGCCCAAAACCCTAGCAACAACCACAAGAGAATAACTGGGATACAAGGATCACATCACTGCCCACAATATCTAAAACCTCCCCAAGTAATCACAGCAAGAGTCTACTGTAGATTTGATCTAACCTGAGATGATAACACTGCTAGATGATTGAGAACAGTCTCTCTGCGTTGTCCTTGTCTTCTTCCCTTTCTTTCTCTTCCTTTTCTGCCTTGTTCTCCTTCTTCTCTTTGGAATCCCATGGCTCTCAAGATCTGCCTCGTTGCTGCCTTTTTTATAGCCTTTTTCTGCTTCTAAAACGCAGCCACCACACCCCCTAATCTTAATTAGGGTTAGGTTAAGAGGGGGTGTGGGCTGTGGGCTGCCCTAGCCCACATGGGCTGAATATGAGCTATCAGCCCAACAGGCCATTATAGCATAATTCGTCACCTCGCCTTCATTGGTTTGCTCCTTGTCTCCAGATGCACTCGATTCGTCCCAAGTTACCTTAAGTGTTTTTTTTTCTTTTTTACCAGCATCCTCTTCTTCAGTTAGGTGTTAGAATCAAGAGCGACACTAAGAGGGGGGTGTGAATTAGTGTAGCGAAAAAAAATCATCGATTTTGTAAGATATTCGTTCGATGAAAATAAATCTCGGAAACTGCTTGACTTTGGAGTAAATGAACTAGCAATTAACTTATAAAGTAATAACACTAATAAAAAATAGAATGAAAATGAGCACACTAGAATTTATAGTGGTTCGGTCATTGTGACCTACATCTACTTTTGATTCCTCCTCTATCGAGGTCACTGGTGTCCACTAATAATCTTTTTTCAATAGGCAAAGGCCAACCACCCTCTTTACAGCATTTTCTCCTTTTCATGGGTTTAGGAGACAACTCGTACAAGCCTCACACCTCTCTTGAATGATCACAAGACTTAGAAAGGGAGGAGGAGGACTCTTAGCACTTTTACAACACTTTTAACACCCTAAGACTTTAAGATATTGTTCATACTTTCGTACCCTTTGATGTAGAAAAGGATGGGGTATTTATAGGCCCCAATGGCTTCAAAATTGGAGCCAAAAAGTGTCATATCCCTGGATTTCGAGATACTGGCGATACAACCGTCATTATTGGGCAGTACTACCGCTTGCAGACTGACACTAGGCGATACCATCGCTCAGTCTGGGTGGTACGACTGCTTGATAGAGCTTGAAGATCGAGCTCTAACGGTACCACCACCTGACAAGATAGTACTACCACCTGGTAGCATTAACTACTAACGGTACCATCGCCCAAACCACCTTAGAGACTGAATCCTAGGCGGTGCCACCACTGACACTAGCGGTGCCAGTGTTGGCAGTACCACCACCGCCCCTGGCTTCAAGTGTTGAATGGGTTGTTCAATTATCCCAATTCAACCATATTTAGGGCCCAATTGGCCCCTAATTGAGTTAGTGGGATTACCTCCCAATCCTAACTCAACTTATAATCTAACTATGATAATTAAGACATTTAACTAAGCAATCTCTGTCCAGTATGTCAATTTTTCTTTTAACGAACTTCTCGATGAACTTCCGATGAACTTTCGAAGAACTCCCTACGAACTCTCAGCGAACTCCCAACAAACTCATTGCGAGCTTCCAATGAACTTTCGATGAGCTTCTAGTAAACTTCCGGCACATCGTCTGTATCTTTGACTTATCATCCCATCTTTGACTCTGACCCAACATCTACTTTATGCCTTACTGCTATCATAGTTAATCCTGCAACACTTATCTCAACATATGGATTAGATCAATAATTTACCAATTTATTTCATCAAAATCTATGATTCAACAATCTCCCTCTTTTTGATGATGACAACCAATTGATGACGGAGTTAATCTTAACTCCCCCTATCTATATGTCATACTTGAGAAAAAATAAACTTGAATTCACAACCTTAAATTATAGCTTTAATCGATTTTAATTAGAAATTTTATGCATTATGCATCATCATAGTTTCAAGTCATCAAAATATTAAATACATAACTTCATCACTTCATGCATGATAAAATGCTTCGGGCATAGCCTTACATCACTACTTACATGATATATTATCTTGATATAAACTTTATGATACTTACATTATTGCATGGTAACATTTAAAAGTTCACAATATCAAAGAGATCACAAAATCAAAAGTTCACAACATCAAAAGTTATAACATCAAAAGTTCACAACATTAAAGAGATCACAACATCAAGAGTTCTCAACATGAAAGAGGATCCGTCAACTTCTCTCCCTTTGTCATCAACAAAAAGACATACACTAGCTATTCAGGTGGTGGTAAATTAAAATATCTAAATAGAGTATTAAGTTGTCGATGAATTTGTTACAACTCAGTTAAGATTTGATCTTGATATAGTTCAAATCGATCTATTCGAGTCCCTATGGCGTCGGTAGATGAGGAAGGTGCTTACTCTGTTAGAGGTGTTGCCTCAAAGGGACCAGTAGAAGAAGATTGATTTTTCCTAAATATTGGTATTTTAGGTTATGGATCAAGTAGGGGGGGATCAGTCCTTCTAGGTAATTTAGTTCAGGTCCCATTTATGACTATATATCTTAATCTTCTTAGCAGTGCTCTATTTATGATATTAAACCTATCTAGTTTTAAGATTTCTTCATCAGGTGGAATGATTATATCATATGCATGGATTAGTCTAATGATCAAGCCACCATATCGAAGCATCATATCTTATTTTGATAATTCAATCATGTTTTGTTGTATTAGGTAACCAAAATAATTGTCATGTCCTTTCATAATCCAATACATCGTTCCTAATTTCATTTGGCTAACTTCATCATAATGATATTATTTTCGAAGTATAATACTTATCAAGATATGATGAAGCAATTTGGTGTTGAAAGATAGTAAATGTTCATAACTTTTTGGAAGGATAGACAAGTTTGGATTACCAAAAATGGTACCTAAAGCTTCAGAATAAGTGGTCCTAACTAATTCTTCGTCCCATTTTCCTCTAAAGGAACAACCTCTCCTTTTTTTAGCAATTCCTATGAGGTTGTAAATTATGCTATCCGCAATGGGTATGTGTTGTCCTAAGAGATAAGTGGATGCTCTATCATGTTTCAAATCTTTTTTATTCTTTGGAAGGTAGTTCTCATGTTCTCTTTATGTCATACAACTCATATCATAGGTCATTAAAGACTCGATAGGTTCTACAAATAAAAATTTGTTTAAGTCTTTTGCCTCTTGTATGATAGTTACTTTTGAATCCCAATTTTTATGAAGAGAATGTAAAATTTTGTTTACAAGTTCAAAATCAGAAAAGCTTTTATCAAGTGTTTTTAAACTATTGAGGACATCCATAAAACAAGTGTACATGTCTCCAATGGTTTCGCTTGGTTTTGTATGAAATAATTCAAAATCATGCATTAAAAGATTTATCTTAGAATCTTTTACTATACTTGTGCTTTCGTATGTAATTTCAAGAGTGTGCCAAATATCGAAAGTCGTTTCGTAAATAGAAACCCGATTGAATTCATTTTTTTCTAAGGCACAAAATAGAGCATTCATAGCTCTAGCATTTAAAAAGTTTTCTTCTCCAAATAATTTCATTCATTCATTGGAGTAGAAGACTTTTAAAATCTGTTATCAATGATATTCCATAAGTTTAAATCCATAGAAAGCAAGAAAAACCCTCGAGTTTTTCAATAAGTATAGTCTATCCCATTGAACATAGGAGGACGAACAATAGAAAAACCCTCTTGAAAATCGAAAAGAGTCATTTCTCTTGGGTGTTAAACCAAATGAGAAAGAACGTGGCTCTGATACCAACTATTAGGAATGAGTCGGCACTAAAAGGGGGGGTGAATTAGTACAGTGAATAAAATTATGTCGGTTCTAAAATTTTTGTGCGTTCCATGAAAACCGATATCGGAAATGCTAAACTTTGAAAGTGTATGGAAGAGTGTAATGAGAAAGAAAACAAGGCAGTTTATAGTTAAAGTAAATTGCTCAAAAGAAATGCAAACCAGATTTTTATAGTGGTTCTGTCATCATGACCTACATCCACTCTACTGATTCCTCTTCCGTCGAGGCCACTAGCATCCACTAATAGTCTTCCTTTAATAGGCGAAGACCAACCACCTCTTTACAACTCTATTCTCCTTTTGCAAGCTCAGGAGAGAACCTTTAAACCCCCACTTACTCCTCTCTCAAACAAAACTAACACTTTAAGCTTGAGAGGAGTTCTCACAAGATTACAATAACATTTTTCTATATTTTTGCTCTCAATTCTTGTGTAATTTAACTAGGGATGAGAGGGATATTTATAGGCCTCAAGTGAATTCAAACTTGGAGCCCAAAAGAGTCTCATCCCGAGTTTCCCGAGTCCTAGTGGTACCACTACATGTGTTGGGCAGTACCATCGCTTACAACACTGACACTAAGTGGTACCACCACCTAGTTTGGTGGAACCATTACCTAGTTTGGCAGTACCACCACCTCACACCCTGCCACTAGGCGGTACCTCTACCTAGACTAGTGGTACCACCACTTGACAAACTCTCGGAGACTGTGTCTGGGCGATACCATCGCCTGACATAGTCTAAGAGATTATGCCATGCCACCTATTAGGTCATTGTTTGGGCCTTTTCACTTAGCCCAAACTTGGGTCCAGTTGGCCCCTAATTGAGTTGGTCTAATTATATTCTAAACCGACTCAATTAGACTCTAAACTAACTCGATCTAGACATAATCGATTACAAGCGAATCCTTTGTTGTCCGACGTGTCATTGGTTCTTTCGGCGCTTTGTTTGATCCTTCGGCTCATCGTCTTCTCCTTCGATGTATTGCCTAATCAGCAAGTTGTCTTCTCGCAACATCTGATCTCCTTGGCTTAACGTCCAATCTTCTTGGCCTGATGCCCGAATTCATGGACCGAAGCCTTCTGTCGACACGTCGACCGATCCTCCGGTTCGACGTTCAATCTTGTGACATGTTTGCTCCAGCCCAACGTCTGATTCCTTATTCTTTAATCGATTTGCCTCTTCTGATCGAAGCTAGTCCTGCATCACTCAAACACAAATTAGGTAAACACTATCAATTTGTTTCATCATCAAAATCTGAGATTCAATAGTAGGAGTAACCACCTATGGCCTGGGTTGACATGGGAATACATATAGCGCTATGTATGAGTTCTAGTAACTTAGTGGCTCTCTCTCTAGTTCCACTAAATGGTAAATTGGTCAGTTTTCCATGAATGCAAGGCTTGCAAGTTGCATATAACTAATCATCAAAAGGTTCTAGTTATGCATCATTCAACAACTTTTAGATCTTTCCCTCATGGATGTGACCTAGCCTATAATGCCACAGGTATGCACTGTTCACCTCATCTTATTTCCTTATGGATGTTGAATCTTAGATTTTGATGATAAAATCAATTGATGAATTAATGATCTAATCCATATGTTGAGATAAGTGATGCAGGACTAACTACGATCGTGAGAAAGGCAAAACGACTAAAGAAGAATCAAAGTTGGGTTGGAGTCAATGATCGAGCATTGGGTTGGATGAATTGAGGGATACACCAAAGGATCAGATGATGCAGTGAAAGCTTGCCAAAAGATCACCAGGAGTTCGTCAAAAGCTCGCTGGATGTTCACCATGAGTTCGCCAGAGGTTTGCCAGGAATTCGTCAAAAGTTCGCCGGAAGATTGTCGGAAGTTCGCCAGAAGTTCCCCGAGAGTTCGGTTGAACCAATTGACATATCGAACAACCATGATTGCTTACATTGTAATCATCTAGCCTTAATTGTCATAGTTAGGTTTCAATTTTGTTAGGATCAAGAGCGACACTTGGGGGAGGGGTGGGGTGAATTAGTGCAGCAAATAAAATTACATCTGTTAGAAAATCTTTCATTTGATTAAAACTAATTTTGGAAAGTTCTTAACTTTTGAGTAAATGAACTAGCAATTAACTTAGAAAATAATGACAGTAATGAAAGGCAGAATGAAAATGCACATATCGTAAATTATAGTGGTTCGGTTGTTGTAACCTATATCTACTTATGATTCCTCCTCCGTCGAGGTCACCGGCGTCCACTAATAGCCTTCCTTCAATGGGTGAAGACCAACCACCTATTTACAGTACTTTCTCCTTTTCACAGGTTTAGGAGATAACCCTTACAAGCCTCACACCTCTTCTTGGATAATTACAAAGCTAAAGAAATGAAGGAGGACTCTTCTCACTTTTATAATACTTTTATCACCCCAACACTTTGAGTATTTTCACACTTTGATTGCACTTTGTTACCTTTTCATGCAGAAAAGGGTGGGGTATTTATAGGCCCTAATGACTTCAAAATTAGAGCCAAAAAGTGTCTCATCCTGGATTTTCGGAGTATTGGTGATATAACCGCCAATACTAGACGGTACCACCACCTGACACTCTAACACTGGGTGGTACCACCGCCTAGTATAGCGGTACCACTGCTTGATAGAGTTCTCGGAGACTGAGCTCTGGCGGTACCTCTACCTAATAGGCAGTAACACCACCTGGCAGGTAATAACTATCGGTGGTACCACCGCCCAGTCTGGGGGGTACCATCGCCTAGACCACCTACGATACTACTCCCTAGGCGGTTCCACCACCCCAGTCCAGTAGTGCCACCACTAGACAGGGTCCAACAACTTGGTTGGACCTTAAATCCGGCCCAAACTAGTCCAATTATAGGCCTAGTTGGCCCCTAACAGAGTTAATGGGATTACCTCCCAAATATAACCCTAATTATATGCTAATTATGATTCTTAAGGTATACACTAAACAAGTCAAGTCTGGTTAGTCTAGGTTTCTTCCGACGAGCTTCCAACAAACTTCCGACGATCTCTCGGCAATGTTCTAGCGGACTTCCAACAAGCTCCTAGACTTCACAACGATCTTCTTGGTGAGTTCTAACGAGCTTCTTTAGCTAACTCCTAGACTTCTCGGTTAATTCTAGCAGAACTTCCAACGAACATTCGGACCTTCGATGTACTCTCAAACTCCCAATGAAATCTCCATCTTAACTTCAGCACTTCATTTTGCTTTATCCCTTGATTGCTATCGTAGTTAATCTTGCACATTTTTCTCAATATATAGAATTGATCAAATAATTTACCAATTGATTTCATCATCAAAATCCAAGATTCAACAATCTCCCCCTTTTTGATGATGACAATCAATTGATAATGGAGTTAACCTTAACTCCCCCTATCTATATGCCATACTTGAGAAAAGACACTCTTGAATTCAAGGCCTTTGAATTCAAGGATCAAACCGATAAGTTATATTCATTTAAACTTATCAACATGCACATCATAATACGTATCATAATTTACCAATTCAAAATATGATACAACATATTCATTAATAAAAATGATTTCAAGGCATGACATCCAATTTTAGGTCCAATGATCATCATTTTCAAATATGATATGAATTTCGAATAAAAAATTTAGCAAGATGATAATTCTCGATAAAAGATGACAATTCATCATTTTGAGGCATGGTATCAATTGTAAATAGCAAGTTAAGTTCATGATACCTTATCATAATGATAGACATTTATCAAGCATTCATGAAACATTTCAAGTATCTACGATGCATAAAAAGTACATTTTGATATGTTTCAAGTATTTGCAATGTGATACGATATATTTGATTATTCCAATTATATTTCAAGCATTCTCAAAACCTTCAAGCATTTAGCATTCGCAAAACATTCAAGAATTTACGGTAATATACATTTTATCCATTTATCTAAAATATTCATAATGCCAATTTGTCATCAATTTACCACATTTCTCCCCCTTTGTCATCAACAAAAAGGAGAAAAATTCAACAATGCAGGTGTAGTAAAAAAATTCAAGCAAGTTTCACACCAATTTATCCAAGCTATAAAGGAAGGTAAGCAAAAACTTTGCATAATAATTTTTTTAGATAAGCTAACATTTTTTACTTTAGATGCGCAAAAGCTTTTGGTTCTTCTTGAGATGTGCAACTTTCTTACTTTCTTTCTTCCTTTGTCATAAAAATAAGAAGAAAAGGAAGAAGGGTAAGAAAAGAATCCATTAAGAACCAAATTCATGAAAGGATTTGAACTAAGTCAAATAAATGAATTTCATTTAATTAAGCTTTTCGTTCAACGAGAAGGAGTTCATGAAAAGGATATCCATATGAAATCAAATCCCCATTCTTGCAAGTGATTATCGCATACTAAAAATCCATAAAAGATTTTCTTTCATGAGAAGTGTAAGGAAGAATTCATGGGAAAGGAGCATCATATAAAAAAAATCCATGAATAAAACTTCATAAATCAAATCTGTTTCTCATTAAAAATTCACAAGAGTGAAATCCATGAGAGATGCATTTGTCAATGAATTCTATTAGTGAAGGGACTAAGTGTATCAAACATTATTAAGTTGTTATGAAATAAATTTGATACCAAGTAGATTGATATTCCGGATTTCATGATAGCCTTATTTATGAAATGAAATAATTTCATGAAAGCTTTATTAAAAAAAATCGAGAAAGTCTAGAAAAGATATACATCAAATTCATGCATTCGGATAATTTAACATCCCTAACTTTGCAAATAATCATCATATGAGAAATAATACATCAAGTTGTAAATATCAAAAGCCGAATCTTTTCTTTTATAAAAATCACAAAAGAAAAAAGAATGTTCTTGATTTAAAAAGAAAATCGAGAAATTCGAAGAATATATCAAGAAATTTATGCATTCAAAAGATTTATCAAGTCTAATTCTTAAAGCGATGCAAGTATTAAACCATCATCAAGAAGTGCATCATAATGACGTCAAAGGGTACGTCATAGAATGTAAAAAGTATAGTATACAAAGAGTACAACTCATCATGGTACTTTTTAGTTCTCTACTCCCTTTTATCAGCAAAAGGAAATACATAACCTATTCAGGTGATGGTAAATCAAAATGCCTAAACAAAGTATTCAATTGCCGATGAATTTGCTTCGTCTTAGTTAAGATTTGATCTTGACGTAGTTTAGTTTTCTCTTGACATAGTTCAATTTGATCTAGTCGAGTCACTATTGGATTGGCAGATGAGGAGGGTGCTTGCTCTGTTAGATGTGTTGCCTCAAGGGGACTAGTAGAAGGAGAATGACTTTCCTTATATACAAGTGTTTTTGGTTCTGGTTCAAGTGGGGGAGGTTCAGTCCTTCTAGGTAATCTAATCTAAATTCTATTTTTTACTACACATCTTAATCTCCTTAATAGGTTTCCATTGATGACATTGAATCGATCTAGTTTTAAGGTTTCTTCATCAAATGGAATAACTATGTTATGTTCATGTATTAGTCTAGTGATTAAACTACCATAAGGAAGCATCATATCTTTTGTTGATAATTTAATTATATTTTGTTTTATCAAATATCCAAAATAGTTGTCGTGTCCTATCATAATCTAATACATTGTTCCTAATTCCATTTGACTAACTTCATCATGATGGTATTGTTTTAGAAGTAGAATACTTATCATTATGCGATGTAGCAATTTTGTGCTAAAGGGTAGCAAGTGTTCACAACTTTTTGGAATGATGGAAAGATTTGGGTTACCAAAGATAGTTCCTAATGCCTCAAAATACGTAACCCCAAATAACTCTTCATCTCATAGGCCTCTAAAATAACAACCTCTTCTTTTCTCAAGAATTCCTATAAGGTTACAAATTACACTATCTGTGATGGGTATGTGATGCCCTAAGAGATAAGTGGACACGCTATCGTTTTCATCTACTTGCAAGTTGTTGTAAAACAACCAAACAAGTCTAGAATAAATGAGTTCACTTATTTGGAGGATTGGAAGGACATTTAAGTCGGCAAACCATTGAATTGGTTCTAAATTACCCAATTCTACTAAATCAACATATTTTCCCTTATGAACACTTCTAGACTGAAAGGTAGGGAATTTAACAATATGTTGAGAGGAATCAAAGAGTGTGGAATCATAGGTTTCATCTACTCTCCTCTTTCCTTTGTCCCTTGAGGATCTTCTGAATGCCATGAAGCAACACACATAATCAATGAGAGAACTACATATAAGAAGCAAGATATATCAATGAATTGAGAGAAAATGTTTGAGAATTATCCTTGTAGTGATCTCTTAAAAAGTTGAGATTGATCCTTTGATTTGAAGAAGAGAAGGGTTTTCTTGGGTTTCTAGAGGAAGAGCAAGAAGAATGAGGGGTGGAGAAGGGTTTAGAGGTGTGTGGAAAAGGTGTAGGAGGGCTTGGGGTCAATTCTACCGTCGACCCTAAAAGCCTTTTTATAGGGCAGAGTTATGGGTAGTGCCACTGCCTACAACTAGTGTTTACTGGTGGTGCTATCGCCAGTCCAACGGTGCCATCACCGGTGCACTATTTTGATGTTGGTTTGGCTAGCATTTTTCTTTTGGTATGCAGCAAGCAAATACTCTTGTCTTCTTTTCTTATAAACAAGATTACAATCATTATGTGATGCCAATATTTATTTACATAAATATTGCATCAAGTCAAAATTAAGTTCGACTTTTGTAAATAAGAGGAAGAACTCTTATAAAGATGATTAATTTATAAAAAATCAAACATACCAATGTTCCTTGAATCAGATTTCCCCCTTTTGCAATGAGAAGAAATAATAGTAAATGATTTTGAAAAAGAAGACTCAATTTTCAAATGTCGAGAAATCCAAAAATTATAAAAGAGGAACTCAAGTTTCAAATATTGAGAAATCAAAATCAAACATTTATCACATAATCATTGCATCATCAAGTCATCAAACATGATTTTATTAAATATAAAGTATCCTCAATCATTTTATTACCAATAGTTTTAATTCTAATGATCGTTCCTTTATTATTTTGGCTAGAGAGCTTCATGGGGTATTTTGGATCTCAATTATCAGTCCTAAGCATCCACTATTATTTTTGCTCCTAGCTTGTGATGGTAGATCTTCTACAAGAAAGAGCGATTTTTAGGCAACCACTTGACCTTGGGTGCCTTATAAATCGATCTACTCAATTTATCGTATTGCATTGAATCATTTGAGGTTCCTTTAGGAACCCAAATTAATTTATGTGGCTATATCTCTTAAATGGACATTTATAAGCAACATGTCTGAGTTTACAATAAAAGTTGCATTTGGTGCAAGGTGATACATGCAGGAGAGGACATTTAACATAGGTGATTGGATTTTAGTGAGAGCTACTCACAAATCTGATTATGTCTCTTCGATGAACGTGACCCTTATTGGCATGGATCATGCTCAAGGTCTTGCTACCATCCTTAAACTTTTCTAAGGTTTCTTGGAGTAGCAAATTTTCCTTCTTAAGTGCCTCTAAGTATTCACACTTAGTGCATGGAGGCAAAAAAGGATTATCATGTTTAAATTTTTTAAAATTAATATTTAAAAGGGTATACTCCTTTTTCAAAGAATTATACTTTTTACTCAACTTCTACATTCATCAAACAATTCATGAAAAACACTTAAAAGTTCATTAAAAGATAAATTTGTATCTAATGAACTACTTACCTCATCTTCGATGGCCATTAGTGTATAGTTGGCGATCTCCTTGTTACTTTGTTCTTCATCTTCCAAATCGCTCAAGTCATCCCATGTTACTTTGAGCATCTTCTTCTTCTTTAGTTGCTTCTTCTTTACTTAGGGACATTCGCTTCTTCTTGCATTCATAGCATATAACTTGTTCTTTCTTGGCTTCAATTTTATTTTTAGTTTCATTTTTAGTTTTACTTCTTTTTATGAATTTTTTAAACTTTCTTGTCAAAAGTGCTAAGTCATCATCAATGTCCCCACACGAGCAATTATGAGACCACCTGCATCCATTATATAGATGAGTATACAGTACACCAGTCTGTCCGGTTATCTCGAAATCCCTCTCGAGTAACCTATGACCGAGATTATTTAGGATCTATGTTTAAAGGCGAATCGGTCTCATTATCGTGATCTTATCATGATCCGATTTTCATTACATAGATCCAAGGATATCACTATATATATATATATATATATATATATGCAATAATCAATATAAAGTGATAAATGCCAAAATATAATAAGCAAAAAAACTGTGTGTCAAGTCACACGTGTCATCACTCATGTGATTGGCTTGCAGGGTACATATGACTAGCAAGCATGATAAGCGAGAAATTAACTACTTTCTATGAGCAGAGGAGGCGTAATCTGGAGTGCCAACCGGGAAGAAGAGTTATAAGGAGAGACTTATTGTGGTGGAAACCCGCTTAGACGTTCTTGAAGCGAGCTTGAAGGAACTCTACTAAGGCCAACGAAGGCTTCTTAGGGTAGAGAGCTCACAAAAAGAAGTTGAATCCTGAATCGACAAGGTCAAGGCCCTAGTTGATCAACTATCAGACGACACCAAAGACTCCATGTAAAATCTATAGAAAGTCATGGCAGAACTCACTTCCAGGGTGACCATGTTTACAAGAGCACTGAATGCAGGAGCAAGCAACACCCGCGTTGCGCCACCATAAAACTTAAGGGCACCCGAGCCGCATTGTTATGGAGGTGCCAAAGCTGCTAAAGAGCTCAAGAATTTCCTGTTCGATATGGAATAATACTTTCGAGCTACGAGCCTAATTCTGAAGAAACCAAAGTTTTGATAACAACCATGTATTTGAATGGGGATGCAAAACTTTGGTGGTGAACCCTTTGGGAGGAGATCCAATAAGGTCGGTGTCAGGTAGACATATGGGATGACTTAAAGCAAGAGTTGAGAACTCAGTTTCTACTTGAGAACACAGAGTTTATCGCAAAGAGGAAACTAAGACGACTCTACCAAAGTACTTCCATTTGAGACTACGTGAAGCAATTTTCTACACTAATACTGGATATACAGGACATGTCTGAGAAGGATAAGTTGTTCAGCTTCCTCGATGGTTTGAAGTCATGGGTGCAACAAGAATTATATCGAAGGAATGTCACCGATGTGATCGGGGTAATTGCTGTCGTAGAAAGACTCACCGACTTTATTTCCTTTGAGGACCCGGGAAAAAGGAAACAATCTTTAGGAAATCGCCCTCCAAAATATTCTCGTGGAGCCCGGGGGTGAACAAAGGAAGAAGAGTTCTCACAAAGGGCCAAGCTCAAAAGGCAAGGCCCCAAAACCTAGCGGATATTTCTTATGCGGAGGGCCACACATGGTAAGAGAGTGCCCATAGAAGCAAGTACTAAATGCCTTAACAACTTCTATTCATCCCCCTAAATCGAACAAGGGCAAGGCTATCGCTCTTAGTTCGAGTAGTTCAGAATCCAACAATGCCGATAAGGAGTCACAAGGACCCTGGATGGGAGCAATGCATTTGTTGAATACTATGTGGGGTCAAGTAGGGGAGAACATGAAGGCAAGGCCACAAAAAGTAGGAAGTAGCGAGCTGATGTACGTAGACATTAAGCTCAATAGCCAAATGACCCATGCAATGGTGGACACGGGTACTACCCACAACTTTATTATTGATCGAGAAGCAAAGTGACTTGGGCTGATCTTGGAGAAGAACCCAAGTTGAATGAAGGCGGTGAACTCAAAGGCCAAGCGAATCTCCGGGTTGGCAAAAGGAGTTCCCATCAAGATTGGAACATAGAGCACAAACATGATGGTGGTGCCACTGGACGACTTCCAAGTGATTCTTGGAATGGAATTCATGCACACGGTGAAGTTGGTGCCAATGTCGTTCCTAAACTCCCTATATATGATGGGAGGTGATGACCCCTATATAGTTCCCATCTCTCGGAGAGGAACTAGGGAACCCCAACAGATATCAGCATTTCAACTAAAGAAAGGGGTACAAAAAGGCAAATTAATATTCGTGGCTGCTATGAAGCTAGAGCCAATCGACGAGAAGACCATTCATGAACCTGCTATAGTGGCGAATGTCATGAAGGAGTTCACGGATTTTATGCCACCTGAGTTACCGAAGACTCTACCACCGCATGGATCATCACATCGAGCTGGAGCTAGGAGTGAAGCCTCTAATGAGACCACTCTACTACATGCCCCCTTCAGAGTTGGCAGAGCTCAGAAAGCAATTAGGTGAACTAATAAGTGGTGGACTTATCCATAATTCTAAAACATCATTCGGAGCTCTAGTTCTCTTCCAAACGAAATAAGATGGGAGACTCCAACTATGCGTTGATTATCGAGCCCTCAATAAAGTGACAGTGAAGAATAAGCATCTCATCCCACTCATCGTGGACTTGTTCGACCAATTGGGCAAAGCCAAGTATTTCTCAAAACTCGACCTCCTGTCAGGACACTAGCAGGTGCACATTGTTGAAGGCGACAAAGCAAAGACTACCCACATAACCAATTGTGGAGCATTTGAGTTCTTGGTAATGCCTTTCGGCATAACCAACGCTCTAGCCACATTCTATACTTTTATGAACCAATTATTCAAAGAGTATTTAGATAAGTTCGTGGTTGTCTACTCAGACTATATCGTCATCTTGTTGAATCTCGGATTTTGATGATGAAGTCAATTGTCATTTGTTATCTAATTTATATGTTGAGATAAGTGTGTAGGATTAACTACGATGAAAGTAAGACATGCAGCAGGAGTTGCGCCGGAGTCAAGATAATGATCACGTTGGGAGTTCGAGAGTTCGACGGAAGTTCGGACAGTCGTCGGAGGTTCTACGGGAACAAATCCGAGAAGTCCATGAGCTTGCCAAAGAAGCTCATCGAAACTTGCCAAGTGGATCGTCGCAAGTCCAGGAGTTTGCCGGAAGTCTGCAGGAGCATCACCGAGGATTCATCGGATGATCGACGGAAGTTCGCCGAAAGCTCGCCGGAAGAAGCGATTGACGCACCGGAGCAAGTTGCAATAAATGTCTTAGGGAATATCGTAGTTAGCATAATGATTAAGTTGAAAATAGGAGGTGATCCCATTAACTTAATCTTGGGGCAATTGGGCCCCTGAAAAACCCAAATTGGGCCGAATGGATCAACCCATTCGGACCCTGATTTCTACCAAGCGGTTGAACCGCCCAAGGCAGGAGGTTGCACTGCTTGGGCTCAGTCTCTGAGCGAGACTGGGAGGTGCAACCGCTCCAGCTAGGTGGTGGCACCGCCTGGGCTTAGTCTCCGAGCGAGACTGGGCAGTGCAACCTCCCCAGACAAGAGGTGGCACCACTTGGGCTCGGCCTCCGAGCACTGGCTGAGCGGTGCAACCGCCTCAGTCAGGAGGTTGCACCGCCTGAGCTCGGTCTTCAAGCTCTGGCAGGAGGTGCAACCGCCCCTGACAAGAGGTAGCACCGCCTAGAGGCTCAGTCTTCGAGCTCTGCCAGGCGGTGCAACCACTCCAGTCAGGAGGTGCAACCGCCTGATCCCGGAATTCCGGGAATTGACAATTTTGAGCTCCAAATTTGAACTGGGTTGGGGCATATAAATACCCCACCCATTCAGCACTGAAAGAGCACAGACATACACCGAAATTCTAATCTTGTTCTGTGATTTTGAGAGTTCAAAATTGTTGTAAAGGCCAAAAAGTTCTTCTCCCTCTTTTCTTCCAAGTTCTGAGCTGTAAAGAGAGGAGAGAAAATTTTGTAAGGGTTGTCTCCTAAGCTCGTCAAAAGGAGTGAAACTGTAAGAGGGTGGTTGGCCTTCGCCTATTGAAGGAAGGCCTCTAGTTGACGTCGGTGACCTCGTCGGTGGAGGAAGCCAAAAGTGGAGTAGGTCAAGATTGACCGAACCACTCTAAATCTTGGTTTGCATTTACTTTGAGCATCTTATCTTTACTGCAAACCTCCTCAATAGCTTACTACCTTCTGTGTTTTTACGAATGTGTTTCAAAGTTCAGTGCTTTCCGAATCGGCGTTTAGACGCAAATCAGTTTTATCGTACGAACATCATATTTCAGTTTGCGCTTACGTTCTGATTTCCATCATAACTGCAAACTACCTTTATATCTTTGCTTTAACTGCATCTTGCTTGGTTACAAGTTAAAGTGATTTACGAATCAGATTTTCTACCGAAATCGCTTTTATCATACGAATGCGATTTTAATCGTCGAAAGTTTTCTACTGCACTAATTCAACCCCCCCCCCCCTCTTAGTGCTCTTGATCCTAACACATCTACTGTCAAACACTCGAGGAGCATGTCGAGCACATTCAAACAATTTTCAAGGTTCTCAAGGAGAACACTTTGTTCATAAAAAGGGAGAAGTACTACTTTGCTCAAATAGAGATCTTATTCTTGGGGCATCGAATCGGTGATGGCTCCATTCAGATGGACAAATAGAAGGTGCAAGCTGTTGTGGAATGACGAACTCCAAAGAAGGTGTTAGAATTGAGATCCTTCCTTAGTTTCATCAACTACTATCGATGCTTCATAGTAGGGTTTTCAAAGCATTCAACTCCACTGACAGAGTTACTAAAGAAGGAGTAACCTTGGAGGTGGTCTGAAAAATGTGAAGTTGCGTGTCAAGATCTGAAGGCTATTGTGTTGGAAGAACCAATACTCAAATTTCTGGACTATGGGGAGCCCTTCGAAGTCTATATAGATGCTTCATACTTCGCTCTTAGGGGAGTACTCATACAGGAGGGTCATCCGGTGGCCTACGAGAGCCACAAGCTCAATGAGATCGAGCGACGGTATCTAGTACATAAGAAGGAGATGACAACGGTGCTCCACTATCTATGAATTTAACGACACTACCTTCTTGGATCGCGATTTATGCTGAGGACAAACAACATCGCTTTGAGTTATTTCCAAACTCAAAAGAAACTCTCCCCAAAGCAAGCATAATGGCAAAACAATCTAGTTGAGTTTGATATGGCAATGGAGTACAAGCCTGGAAAGGCAAATGTCATGGCCGATGTATTGAGTTGGAAAGTGGAGCGTGTGAATGTTGTACAATTAGAGGGCAGAGGCCAAGTAAGTTAGTTATGCTCCAACTTCCTTTATAGGATCAAGGATGGACTGTATAGTGATCCCTAAGCAAAAACCCTGATGCAGCTTATCAAAGAAGGTAAGGTACAATAATTTTGGGTCCAAGAGAGACTCGTTTACAAAAAAGGGAATAGGGTTTATGTCCCTCGAGTGAACAATTTGAGGTGTGAGCTCTTAAGAGAGTGTCACGATTCCCTTTAGGCTAGACATCCAAGAATTCACAGAACCTTGGCTCTCGTGGAGAGGGCCTTCTCCTAGCCAAAGATAGGGACTGATGTGAAGGAATATGTTCGAACATGCCTCACTTGCCAACAAGACAAGGTGGAGCAGCGGAAGTCGGTGGGACTTTTGGAGCAGTTGCCCGTACCAAAAAGGCCGTGGGAGAGTATTTCTTTGGATTTCATATCAAGCTTACCAGCAATAGGGAGACTCAGATCGATACTCGTGGTGGTCGATCGATTTTCAAAGCATGCAACTTTTATTATTGCACCTCTACACTGTTCAGCAAATGAGGCGTCCAAGTTGATGATGAAGAATGTAGTAAAGTATTGAGGAGTCTCGCATAATATCATCAGTAATCGAGATGCTCGGTTCCTAGAATGATTCTGGACCGAGCTATTCAAATTGTTGGAGTCTAAGTTATACTTCTCCATAAGCCTCCACCCCCAAACTATAACATCCTCGAATTTTAAAAATTTAGTAAATGCTTGTTTAGAAATATGAGGATTATTTAATATTTTTTATATTAAATAATATTATATTAAAGCAAAATAATATCTACACCATCAACCTTGATGAACTAAGTAATGAAATGTGCTTCTCCGCTTTAAATGATGATGCTTGGCTTTGGCATAGGAGATTAGGCCATGTAAGTATGAAACTTATATCTAAGATCTCATCTAAAGAATTAGTACGAGGGATTCCAAATATGAAGTTTGTTAAGGACAAAGTATATGATGTGTGTCAACTAGGTAAATAAATAAAAACTAGTTTCAAATAAAAAAATCAAATTAGCACCACTAGACCATTACAATTGATCCATTTGGATTTATTTGGACCAATTGACACTACAAGTCTAGGAGAAAGCAAATATGTTTTTGTAATTGTAGATGACTATACTAGATACACTTGGACCTATTTCTTGGTTCACAAAAGTGATTGTTTCAAGTGTTTCTCTAAATTTTGTAAACTCACTCAAAATGAAAAAGGCTTCATGATTTCATCAATTCGGAGTGATCACGGTGGCGAATTTCAAAACCATGATTTCCAAAGTTTTTGTGAAGTTAATGGATATAATCACAACTTGTCCACTCCAAGAAATCATCAACAAAATGGAGTAGTTGAAAGAAAGAATAGAAACCTACAAGAAATGATAAGAACTATGTTAAATGAATATAGTCTACCTAAGTATTTTTGGGTCGAAGCCGTAAATACGGCTTGCTACATCATGAATAGGGTTCTAATAAGACCGTCTCTATCAAAAACTCCCTATAAATTATGGAATAACAAAAAACCAAATGTTTCTTATTTTAAAGTTTTCGGTTACAAATGCTTTATTTTGAATGAAAAGGATGCCTTAGGAAAATTTAATGCTAAATTCGATGAAGGCATCTTTCTTGGTTACTCTTCCATTTCTAAGGCTTTTCGTGTTTTTAACAAAAGAACCTTAGTTATAGAAGAATCTATTCATGTGGTTTTTAATGAAATTTCTGAGTTAAAGAAAAATGATTTTGATGATGATTTTGGTTTTGATAATTTGAATTTAAAGGAACCCCCTCCTCAAAATAGTAACTTGGATGCATCTTCTTCCGAAATTTCCTTACCCAAGGAATGAAAGTATGTAGATGCTCATCCAAAAGAGCAAATTATAGGAGATACATCACAAGGGGTTCAAACTCGTTCTTCTTTCAAGAATTTTTGTGCTAACGCCGCCTTCCTTTCTCAAATCGAACCAAAATACATTGACAAGGCCTTGAAAGACGATTGGGTCATTGCAATGCAAGAGAAATTGAACCAATTTGAGAGGAATGAGGTATGGAAGCTTGTTCCTAGACCTAGTGACCATTTAGTCATTGGTACTAAATGGGTCTTTAGAAACAAGCAAGACGAATACGGTATCGTGGTTAGAAACAAGGCTACATTAGTGGCCAAAGGTTTCAACCAAGAAGAAGGTATCGATTACGAAGAAACCTTCGCTCCTGTGGCAAGATTAGAAGCCATTAGGATGCTCCTTGCCTATGCTAGTAGTAATGATTTTAAACTATTTCAAATGGATGTCAAAAATGCCTTCTTGAATGGTTTTATTTCCGAAGAAGTATATATCGAATAACCTCCCGGATTTGAAAATTCTCTTCTTCCCAATCATGTATTTAAATTGACTAAAGCTCTCTATGGCTTGAAATAAGCTCATAGAGCATGGTATGAAAGGCTTAGTTCCTTTCTTATTTTAAATAATTTTACCAAAGGCAAGGTTGATACTACATTGTTTATCAAACACTTTGAAAATAATTTTTTTATTATGCAAATTTATGTTGATGATATTATTTTTGGTTCTTCGGATGAATCACTATGTGAATCATTTGCTAAATGTATGAGTCATGAATTTGAAATGAGTTTAATGGGTGAATTAACTTTCTTTTTGGGATTACAAATCAAACAACTTAGTGATGGTATATTTCTTAACCAATCTAAATATACATTAGAATTGATAAAATAATTTAACATGGATAATTCAAAAGCGATAAACACCCCTATGAGTACTTTGACTAAGTTAGATATGGATGAAAATAGTAAAAATTTTGATCAAAAAACGTATAGGGGAATGATAGGTAATCTACTCTACCTCACCGTGACTAGACCGGATATAATGTTTAGTGTAAGACTTTGCGCTAGGTTTCAATCTAATCCTAAATTATCTCACCTTAAGAGTGTTAAAAGAATATTTAGATATCTTAAAGGAACTCCAAATTTAGGATTGTGGTATCCAAAAACTGATAAATTTGATCTAATAGCTTATGTATATGTCAATTTTGGCGGATACAGGATAGATAGAAAAAGTACATCCGGAACATGCCAATTCTTAGGACATGCACTTATTTCTTGGATTTCCAAGAAACAAAATTCAGTTGCACTATCTACGACGGAAGCCAAATACATTGCTGCAAGTGCATTCTGTGCACAAGTTGTTTGGATGAATAATACATTAAAAGACTATGGAATTCACTTGAAAAATATTCCCATAAAATGTGATAATATAAGTACCATATGTCTTACCAAAAATCTAATTCAGCACTCTAGAACTAAGCATATCGACGTTAGGCATCATTTCATATGCGATCATGTCCTTAACAATATTGTCGTTCTAGAATTTATTGACATAAAGCATCAATTAGCAGATATTTTTACAAAAGCCTTAAATGAAGACCAATTTGAATTCATTAGAAGGGAACTAAGTATGTTAAATTGTCCCTGAAAATAAGCTTGTTTGAATGTATTTTCCGAAAAATGTCTCATCCTTTTTTCGTTCTTTTGTGGATCTGATTTCATCATTCTCTTTCGATTTCAAATGACATATTAAAGTACAACCCAATATCTTATCCTATCTTGAGTCAAACACCTCTGAAAAACAAAAGGGGGGAAGAAAGAATTTTTTTTTTTTCTTCCGCGGCATGCTAGCGGTGGCACCGCCAGAACCGGTGGTAGCACCGCCTTATGGATAGATCTTGTTTCGAAATTTAGAAACCTAAGAGCTACTTCTTTGGATCTAAAAAGATCTTGGTCATATGAATCTCCTTCAACCCTTTTCCCCTTTGATCTCTTAGGAGCCATTATCTAGACAAGATGATAGATCAAAAACATGAAAATATGAAGAGTAGGCAAAATAATGAGAAGAGGAAGGAAAGATTTTAGATTTTACCTTATGGAGAATTTCTTGGAAGATGGAGAGCTTGGACCAACAAGAATCCCTCTCTTAGGCTTCTAAAGGTTGGAATGAGGGTTCAAAGAGGTTGTAGGAGAGCTTGAGCCAGTTTCTCATGGGTTGGGGGCAGTGTCACCACTGGCCCTAACCCTTCGTCTTATAAAGGGCTCTCGGGCGGTGCCACCGCTTGGCGCCCGAGTGCTACAGTAGATTGAAATGAATTTGTATTAGAATTCACGTTTGATATACTGTTGAAATCACTCACGAATATAACATTAATAAATTCATACATTATTTATGAATTATTTAAAATAAAATCAAATAAATTTATTAAAAATATGTACACTTGTTATGGATGTTGTCCACGCATAAAAAGTGATTTGACAAAAGTTACTCAGGTGAGTACAATTCGTAGGTCACTTTTTAATTGGGATACAAAACTAACTACGGTTTAAGAAACTAAGGACCTAACAATCTTTTAATTAAAGAATTCATATGATCATTAGTTATCTATCAAGTTGATAGTATTTTAAAACTGACAGACATGTGGAGTCTAATTAGTCAACAAAAGTTGATGCGGTAAATAGATGTGTCAAATCAACATGAGATATAAAAAAAATAGTTTTCATTGATGTATTTAATCTTAATTGACAACAACAGCTACAAAATGAATGCTATGCGTATGAGGAGTCTCTCTCGACAAGTATCATCTCTATGATTCCGAGCTCATAGAACTCTCGAACACTTGTCGATCTCTTTTACTGGATGAATCGATTTGAATGTTAAAAGGGTCTCGTCGGATATATCTTAGTGCAAGTTTTGTTAAAACTCTCCAAAAGAAAATTCATCACATCAAACCCTTTCTAAAAATGATAGAATCACGAGATTAGGTTAAAGCTCCTCGAACAGAATCTTTCTTAGCTGAGAGTTCATTCTAAAATAAATTTTTTCAATTCCAATAAGATTAAAAAACAATATTGTGTGGCCTTAACAAATCCAATCCAAAATTAATTAATACTATTTCAAACTGAAAATCGAATCAATGTGTTTGAGTTGACGCCCTCATTTTAATTCAGTCACGTACGCCTAGTGGTATACTGATTACATTAGTTAGCCTAGTGGTAAAACAATTTGAAGGGGATCAAAGGCTAGCACAGAATATTCCCTTTCCTTTCGTCGTCTGGTGGCAACCTCGCCTGACTTCCGTAGGAAGACGGTTGGTTTACCGCTGTGGTGGAGGAAGCATATCTCATCCGATTCGACGAGGAGGGGAGATTCCGCTGCCACTGTTGTTAACAGCGAGCATATCTGTATTATCTCACTGGCCCTTTTTCCTCCTCGCCTGCCCTCGTCATACAACCTGCATCAATCGTTTACCGCTGGAGAATAAAAAAAAAAAAAAAAAAAAAAAAAAAGCGAGGCGAGAGGAGACGCGCGCGCACGCGCACACACGAGCACATCAAGGCGAGCGCGAGAGTGCTGTCCGCTGTCCCCTTTGTCCTTATCGCCTCCCCTCCTCCCTCTCTGGTTCTCTCGCCGCGCCTATTGGCTCTCCGCCACGCCCCGCATCTTTTCTCGCCCCCTACCTCTGTTCCTTCTTTTGCCTAACCTTTCCCCTTTTCTCTCCACCGCTTTTGACTGATTTGTCCTCTCCTCCTCCTCCTCCTTTGGGATGCGCGTGCTCTGCTGTTGGGATTTCAGACACAGATTGGAAGCAGCGGCGGTAGAGAAGTTACCGATTCCATCCTTGTCGCCATCAAGACGCCGTGGTTCGTGGAGAGGGGCTGAAGCAGCGGCGGCAGAGAAGTTACCGATTTCATCCTTGTCGCCATCAAGACGCCGAGGTTCTTGGAGAGGGGCTGCTCGCTGATGACGATGACCTCCTCCAAGAAGAAGTCGCCCTCTTCGGGGCGCTACGAGTCGGAGCATGTGATGAACTACAGAGGAGGCTCGGTCCTCGGCAAGAAGACCATCCTCAAGAGCGATCACTTTCCCGGCTGTCAAAACAAGCGGTTGACCCCCCAAATCGATGGCGCCCCCAATTATCGCCAGGTCTGTCGGTGTCCGCTCTTGTGTTCCTCTGTGTGTCGTCTTTCTTTCCAGTCCGCTTCATGTTCATTCTTCATTCTCTTATTGTGTGGTCTTCAGTGCTGTTCGAATCGATTGGTTGTTATTGACTGTTTCGATACCCTCCTCCAATTTTCGTTCAGAAAACTATTCATTTGCCTTAAAATTGATGACACCTAAATCAGCGAAATAAACAGACCGTGTAGGGTTGGATTTGCAGGTAGAATCCCAAGTGTTCGTAATGGGCAATTAACTATCTGGCAGATTTATATTGGTCATCTTTAACATTGACATCCGACAAACTTCACACTTGTGTGTAATTACTAAACTGGCGTGAACGTTTTGTACACATGTACGAGACCTGATTTCCTTTTCTCTTTTTGTTTTAATAAAACATGAGTTTGTATCTGCAAGGTTGAATTCTAGCCAAGTGATAGTACTTGTGATTTCATAAGAAATAAGGCAGAATACTTGAGCATTTCCTCTGAGATTTTCTTTCCCAATATTTTCCATCTATGTTTGTTTCTTGAGATTCTGATTCCACCATATCATCATTGCCAAATCGGGCAATCGACTCTCTGGAGGACTTATATGAGTCATGCTGGGTATTGACATCTGACATTATTTACACGTGTGTATTTTCTTAACCAGTGTGGATACGTTCATTAATCCATGACATGCACTGGTGAGACATGATATATTCTTCTCTTATTTCTTTTGGTTTTGTTAGATATGATGATTCTATTGTTTATATCTGCATGTTGAATTTATGACTAGTGATGCATACCAAAATAAATGCTGGAGTTAAGCATTTGAGTTTAGATTGTCTTTTTGGTTCTTTTCAGTATATGCATTTTTCTTGTGATTCTGATGCCTTCATTGCTAGCAATATTTGAGATTGTGTTTTCAGTCTTTTTCATCTATGCTTGTTTCTTGAGCTTCCGATTTCTTTACTGCTAGAAAAGTTAACAAAATTGGGCAGCACAGCCGCAGATGCTTGTGCTAAAGCAGGCCTGGAGGGTCAATATATGCAACCTTTTGCTTGTGAGTAAATGGGTTTTTTCTGTTACACAATCCTTTGTTTCGAAAAGAACAATCTTACTTGGAACCAAGGCTTGCCTTGGCGATAACTGATATTTTAAAATATTCTATATGTTATTTTTTCATGAGCATTTGAGATTGATTAGTCAACAGCAATTTTCTGGTTCTTGTAAGCTATTTGAGCAAGACTAGATTCCATAAAGATTTTAAAGTTCTTTTGCCTATAAATGCATTAATATCTACTGATCAAGTGCTTTAACCTAGTTAATTACTCAGGGACTGTAAAATATATAACTTCTAAGGCTTTTCCAATATTTTATTTACTCTGAACTTATTAAGCTATTAAAAAAAAAGTGTTAGCGGAATGACATATCGCCACCATTGAGATATTTACTCTCCTTTGGATTCTTGCTACTGGAAAATAAGGATCTTCAAATGATAATTATCTTCAAACATAATTAGCACTTACATGCCTTCGGTGTTTTGACTTCCCCTTCCTCAAAGCAAATCATAGTACTTGCAGATGTTATTAAGATTACCATTTTGAAAAGATAGAGAGATCTTTAACTTTTGGAAAGCCTAGAACTCAACATGGCAGTTTGCAAGATATGGAATAATGAGTGTTTAGCCTGTCAGCCTATTAATAATTTCTGACAAATATCTTTTGCACATCACAAATCTAGATTATCTCCATAGTGATTTAATTTCTGTTGAAAATGCAAAATCTAAATAGGGACATTCCTATGGATTTCATACGATAGCCTGGTACTTAATTCTGAATAACATATTTGGCTAATTATATAACAAGTATAGGCTACACTTGAGAGCATATGACTCTTCTAAGCATGGGTCATTATAAAGTTGGCAGCAGTTGCATTTGAGTCTGGATGTCAACATGCTTAGTCCTCTTCAAATCAACATGTTTTTCATCATATTTGTTCAATTATCTCTAAATGTCATATGCCATACATTTCATGCACCAGAAAAATTTTCTTAACTATGGTTAAATGAACTTTATATCTCTCAGCAGGATACCAGCAGATTAGGCTTGTGTCTGGTTTTTTGAGCGAATTGTTCAGGTGTTATTGATTTTATTACATTTTAAAGTCAAGGAACATTAAATATAGATGAGCCTTTTTAAAATGTAATAACTAATAAGATTTTCTGGTTGGTTAAATCAACATGTTTCTCATCATATTTGTTCAATTATCTCTGAATGTCATAAGTCATACATTTCATGTACCAGAAAAATTTTCTTAACTAAGTATGGTTAAATGAACTTTATGTCTCTCAGCAAGATACCAGCAGATTGAGCTTGTGTCTGGTTTCTCGTGCTAATTGTTCACGTGTTATTGATTTTATTACATTTTTAAGTCAAGGAACATTAAATATAGATGAGCCTTTTGATTGTAATAACTAATAAGATTTTCTGGTTGGTTTCAAACCAAGATGATTGTGCATCAGAACTGAGTTCTTATGTTGCAATTTTGACCCTGTTAGGGAAATACAATTGCCTTTTAGTCTCTTTTTTCCCCAGGTCTACTTGGGATGAATTTTGTACTAATTTTATATTTATGATAGTTGGGATTTGTATCATCCATTTTTGAAAGAAGAAAATAGTCATGTATGAGTAATGCATTTTTATAGTAAATGTAAGGCTTTTAAACACTTAATTTCTTGAAATTGCATATATAATGGTTTTGAAGTATCATGGCTAGACAATTACGCTAGTTCAATTTAAAATGTTGTAATATATGTAAAATACAAATTAGAGAAGGCAACTGGAGATTATTTGTTTCTCTTTTTGAACCTTAGCAACAAGATTGACTGGTTTTTTTTTTTTTTATTTCTATGATGCCCACATGTAAAAAGATTGTGCACAAATAACAAGGTTCGACAGTATGTGAGGATGTTGATGTCCGATTGTTGATCACATAAGAAGACAGTTTAATTATTGAATAGTTGACTATTTAGTTTTGGTATGTATTAAAGCATATATAATGATACAAAATTTTTATAAAATAAATGCATTGTCTCTTGTTGATAGGGTATTTACATTTAAGCTTATGCATAAACATTGCTTAGGTGTTGCTAACATTTGAAATTGCACGCATTCTACATTATTCTGCCTACTTCTGTACTGATGAACATGTCCTCCAAATTTCTTGTACATGCACACTTTTGCCATTGATGATACTTGAGTAACTGTTAAGCTGATTGATATATTTTGTAGGCTGGTTCATTGCATGTTCATGGGGTTGCTATACCTACAATAGATGGGATCCAGAATGTACTTAATCATATTGGAGCAAAACAAGACTTAAAGAAAAAAGGTGTCCTGTGGCATAATCTTCGAGAAGAGCCTGTAAGATTATCTAACTACTCTCACAAAATTATCAATGAATATTTTTTTTTCATTTTTGTACATGATCTTTATTTGTTTAAACAGGTTGTCTACATCAATGGCCGCCCCTTTGTCCTACGAGATGTTGAAAGGCCTTTCTCCAATCTTGAGTACACGGTTTGTAGATAATATTCTATTGTCGAAATGGACTTTAGTCTATGTAGTTTTTTTGTTTTCTAAATATTTGCTCTAGAAAAAGATATATTCTTTAAAACTTTTAGCTTGTATAAATTCTGCTTTTTCTTATTTCACTTTAATGGCTAGCAGCAAAACAATAAAAAAATCCGTGTTGCATTTGATCCGAAAGTTTCTCATTTGGGACAATGAAGCTAGTTACACTTAAAAGCTAAAGTGTAAAGTGCAACAATTGCCTTACCAAAGGAATGCATATGGTGGGTTGTGACTGGACTTGATATCATGCCATCAGCATGGCAACCTGTTGTGCCAGTGTTACCATGCTATCAGGGGAAGAAGAAATCAAGAAAAAAAGAGAGCAAAAAAGAAAGTTGAAGCCATAAATACACAAATGTCATTGTGGTTGTTTGACTGCATCCAACTTCTTGACTAGTGGCATAAGATCCTTCCATTGCTAAACCATGAGGTCCCAAATTCATTGGCCATGATGTGATGTTACCAGAAGGTCGGGCAGGCCTCTAATGAATCATGTTGATTTGTTCAACTTTAACTGATGAATTAATTATTCAGAAAACCAAAAGGAAGGTTTTAAAACTCCGAAGTATAAAAAAATTTGGCAAAAAGAGCTCCATTAATTTAAAAATGCGATCTTTGCCTACATGGAGAAATAACAACTATTACTGTTAGGGTTTTCTTTTTCATCCCTACAGTTAGATTTAGTTTCCTATTTCTTTCAAAGTGCATTAATTCTAATTTGTCTTTTCCTTAAAACATATCTATTCCAAGATAAAATGGTAACTTGCAATGAAACAGTCTGCATGTTACCTATGACACACTAATATTCCCACATGGGGAAATCCATATTGGCTTACTTGCTATATTTGACTTTCAATGGTTAACTTATAATTTATATGGTGAATCCTGCACCATTCACAAGTTATTAAGTTAGTAGGTTATTTAGGTCATGTACAAGTAGTATCATAGCAAATCTGTGGGCTTTTCCATCTGGTCATTTGGGCTGAGTTCCACAGGGAACACCAAAAGACCATTGTATGTCATGTGTGACAACTTGACAAGGATCTCAGGATTTGCTAGAGTGTTGGTGATATCCAAATAGCCCCACATGTACTAAATTTTGTGTTGTGTGCTAAGCTTCCACTCCATTCATTATTATTAGGTTGGTAGATTACTTTTATTATGACATCGGTCAACTTTTTAGTCTAAACAAACTTGTAATTTTTCATTATCGAACTCACACTTCAAGCATATTCACAAAACGAAGTTTAAAGAAGACAAAAAGTTGATAAATGGAAGGCCTTATTTATTGTGGAGTATGATCATCTGCTGCTCTTTGACACTATAGATTATAGAATATACAACATGTTAGATATAAGCTACATAGCTGTCACTGGATTATATTATTGGCTGAAGTCTGTCATGTAAAACTGAACCCATTGTATAATGAGTTGCATTTTAAACTTGTTAAATGACCATGCATATTATTTCATTTTCTTTGGCTTCTGTGATCAGAGATGGTTGCAATTGAGCCTGGTCCTTAGCTGACACTACGTTTGTCAGTTAAGGCATATTCACAACATTTACAGAACATTGAGAATTATGCATGAAAACCTAGGAAAGTAATAATGTGAAATGAACATGGTAGATGATGCATAGGAGCCTGGCAATTTACATTTGGTTAGTCGAAAGGAACTAGCAGAGGCTCTACAGCATAGGAGCAAACCTGAATTTTTCTTTTAATAAGCTGCAAAGAGGATGCAGAGGCAAAGAGGAATGGACAAGGAAGGTTTTGGAAGTTCCAGTGATAGTAAATTCTAAATGTCCACTTGATGTTTGAATTGCAGTTTCCTTTTCTTTGATATGACTTCTTGATGTAGGTTTGTTCGTCATGACCTCTAACTTTGATTTATATTGATCCGTTAATTTAGTCCAACTGAATATTTAATTGTTTTGGTCCTTTGATGTTTCTTCCATTTTAATTTTTCTTGTTTAAAATATTAAAATTCAGATGCCAAGGTACAAACTTGTTTGGCAACTTTATTTCTACTTTTTTTCTTAAGTACTTAATTATTTATGAGACTTTGGAAGCTGAAAGCCTCTCTGGAGAATTTAGAAACATCTTTCTTTTCTTTTTCAGCTTGTGATCATTCAAGAAGGACTCACAATCAACTAACATCAAAACTGATTTGTTGTATCCCTTTCTCTGATCTTCTGACATGCATGATGTGCACTGATAATAATATTCTATTTCAGTCCTGCATCCATCTAATATAACCTGCCAGAACCATTTTTATCTGATTGTCTGCTCCCGTATGCCTTCGACTTCTCTAATCATTCTGTTGGATAAAACTGTGACTGACAGATGAAACCAAAACAGGAATAGCAATTCTATTCTTATTTTGAGAAGCATCAACAACTAGATTATTCCAAATATATCCTTTACGAGGGGTTTAGAGCCTCCAGTTTTCTTAAAGAATCTAAACAATTCAAAATGACTTGATTTTGTTAGGATCGAGAGCACTAAGAGGGGGGGGTGAATTAGTGCAGCGGAAATTTTACAGCGATTAAAAACCAAAAGCTGCATTCGTTCAATAATAAAAAAAAAATTATTATGATGCAAAAGCTAATTCTCAGTTTGTATCTAAGTGCAGTTTGCGTCTAAGCGCAGATTGCGTCTAAGCGCAGTTTGCGTCTAAACACAGTTTGCGTCTAAGCGCAGTTTGCGTCTAAACACAGTTTGCGTCTAAGCGCAGTTTTACGTCTAAGCGCAGTTTACG
This sequence comes from Musa acuminata AAA Group, assembly GCF_036884655.1. Lineage (NCBI taxonomy): Eukaryota > Viridiplantae > Streptophyta > Magnoliopsida > Zingiberales > Musaceae > Musa > Musa acuminata. The sequence goes on from NC_088350.1 coordinate 9,359,867, forward strand.
TCTAAACTCAGATTTACGTCTAAACGCAGTTTTACGTCTAAACTCAGATTTACGTCTAAATGCTGTTTTACGTCTAGACGCAGATTTACGTCTAAACTTTGAAACTCGTTTGTATACTCGCAGAAAGCAGTATGCAGTTGAAATCAAGACGTAAACGTGAACTGAGAACTGATGATTGTGAGAGGAAAGCCGATTTACGTCTAAATGCAGTTTTACGTCTAAATGTTGAAACTCGTTCGTAAAATTGTAGAGGACAGTTTGCAGTTATCAATAGGATCAAAATGTAAGTGTAAACTGCAAAGAAACTCTTTCGTAAAAGCACCGAAGACAGTTCTGCAGAATCAAACGTAAACGTAAACTGTAATGTACGAAAATACGAATTTACGTCTGAATGCAGATTCGGAAGAACAGCACTTAGAACTTGTTCGTGAAAGCGCAGAGAGCAGTAGTAATGGAGGAGGTTTGCAGTAATGATAAAGTGCTCAAAAATAAACGCAAACCAGAGATTTAGAGTGGTTCGGTCAGCCTTGACCTACTCCACTTTTGGCTTCCTCCACCGACGAGGTTGCCGACGTCAACTAGGGGCCTTCCTTCAATAGGCGAAGGCCAAACTTCCCTTTTACAGTTTCTCTCCTTTTGACAGGCTCAGGAGACAACCTTTACAGACCTTTCTCTCCTCACTTTACAACTGAAAACTTGAAGAACAGAAGGAGGAGACTTAAAGGCTTTACAACACTTTTGAGCTCTTAGAATCACAGAAAAGATCAAGATTTCGGTGTAGGTCTGTATCTTTTCAGTGCTGAATGGGTGGGGTATTTATAGGCCCCAACCCAATTCAAATTTCGAGCTCAAAACGATCAAATCCCGGAATTCCGGGATCAGGCGGTTGCACCTCTTGACTGGAGAGGTGGCACCGCCTGGCAGAGCTCGAAGTCTGAGCTCAGGCGGTTGCACCTCTCGACTGGAGAGGTGGCACCGCCTGGCAGAGCTCGAAGACTGAGCTCGGACGGTTCCACCTTCTCTGTCAGGGGTGGTTGCACCTTCCTGCCAGAGCTCGAAGACCGAGCTCAGGCGGTGCATCTCCTGACCAGAGAAGTTTCTCTTCTCTGCCAGAGGTGATCGCCCCTTTCTGCCAGAGGTGGTTGCACCTCTTCTGCCAGAGGTGGTTGCACCTCTCTGCCAGAGCTCGAAGACTGAGCTTAGGCTGTGCATCTCCTGGCCAGAGAGGTCGTACTTCTCTTCCAGAGCTCGAAGACTGAGCTCGGTGATTGCATCACCAGGCAGAGCTCGAAACTTGAGCTCAGGCGGTGCTACCGCTTGACAGAGGAGGTTGCACCGCCCAGTCTCGCTTGGAGACTGAGCCCTGGGCGGTTGCACCGCCTGGCTGGAGCGGTTGCACCTCCCAGTCTCGCTGGGAGACTTAGCCTGGGCGGTGGCACCTCCCTGCCTGGGTGGTTGCACCTCCCACAGCTTCTTGGGTTCGAATGGGTTGAACCATTCGACCCAACTTGAGTTCTTCAGGGGCCCAATTGCCCCAGGATTAAGCTAATGGGATCACCTCCCATTTCTAACTTAATCACCGTGCTAACTACGATTAAATCTAAGACAATTTCTGCAGCTTTGCTTCGGTACGTCAATTGCTTTTTCCGGCGAGTTTCCGGCGAACTTCCGTCGATCATCCGATGAACCCTCGGTGATGCTTCTGCGGACTTCCGGCAAACTCCTGGACTTTGCGACGATCCACTTGGCGAGTTCCGACGAGCTTCGCTTGGCAAGCTTCTGGACTTCTCGGATCTGTTCCCGCAGAACCTCCGACGACCGTCCGTACTTCCGTCGAACTCTCGAACTCCCAACGTGATCATGAACTTGACTCCGGCGCAACTCCTGCTGCTTGTCTATCTTTCATCGTAGTTAATCCTGCACACTTAAAACAAAACTTCGATCGAGACAATTAATCCTAAGCAATTAACCAAGTTGTCCGGCATGTCATTGGTCCCTCGACGCTTCGTCTGATTCTTCGGCGCATCGTCCTCTCCTGCGGCCTATTGCCCAATCGGCCAGTTGACTCCGCAACTCCGATATCCTTGGCACAATACCCGCTCTACTTGGCCCGATGCCCGAGTCCACGGCCCGAAGCCTTCTGTCGATACGTCGACCGATCCACCGGCCCGACGTCCAATCTTCTGACATGTTCCTCCGGCACAACATGATTTTCCTGCTTTAATTGTCTCATCCTGATCAAAGCATCCTGCGTCACTCAAAACGCAGATTAAATCATAAACATATATCAAGTAGTTTCATCATCAAAATACGAGATTCAACAATCTCCCCCTTTTTGATGATGACAACCACTTGATGACGGAGTTAAACTTAACTCCCGGAGTTTAAACAAACTCCCCCTATCAATATGCCATATTGATAGAATCTTGAATTCAAACTGAATTCAAGTCATTGCAATATTCATCATGAATACTTGCAACACATCAACATGAACATATGCATAAACTTATGCATCACATGTCATGTCATCAACATACTTTCATCAACATACTTCTCCCCCTTTGTCATCAACAAAAAGGAGAAGTATCACAATCAAGTGTTTGTGATATTGGTTCAACTCATTGCATGAAAAACATAATATCAAGTTTTATCATCATGCAATTTTGCTAGAAAATATAGCAAGTTCTACATCATGCAAGCTAGCAATGTTACAACATTTTAGAACTTGCAAGCTAGCGGTTTAGAGATATCCAAGAAGGCAACTCTTGCTTCTTGAAATATGCAAGTTGCAAGCTCGCAAATTTTTGCTTCCTTTGCAGTGTTGGCTTTTGATATCATAACGCAACTATTTCAAGTGTTTATCAATTGTAGCATTTCATTATATGGCATGATATCGACATGTAAAGCTGTGAAGCAAGATTTTGATATCATTTCATGATGTACACATTTCGAATATTTTAGCAAGTGTAGCATTGCATCACATGGTAAGATATCAGCTCGTACGATGCAAATTTTTGTTTGATATCTTGATATAGGGCATATAGCAATGATAGCAATCATATATGACTTGGTGATGCAAGTATGGCCTAATCATAGCAATGATAGCAATCATATATTTCTTGGTGATGCAAGTATGGCCTAATCATAGCATCAGTGATAGCAACCATATCAACATCAGTGATAGCAAACATATCAACATCAGTAATAGCAGCCATATCATCATCAGTGATAGCAAACATATCAATTCATATATTTCTCCCCCTTTATCATCAACAAAAGGAGAAGTAGCTCTAGCTATTTTAAAATATATGCAAGTTTTTATAACATGAAGCTATATTTTCATCACAACATATAAGCACAAAAGCATAGCAAGATTCTTAGGTTCAATCATGGCAATTCAACACTTGCTTCGTGTGCAAGATTGCACTTGCTTTTCTTTGCATGTTCTAACTAGCAAAAGCTTTCTCCTCTTTGTTTTTGTCGAAAAGAAAGGAGAAATCAATGGCCAAAAATTTTAATTATTATACAGGCCATATTACAAAATCTTGTCATGATATCAAGAAAGTTCAAGAAGGACATGATCCATTCAACAAATCCTTTTAATAGGGCAAAGGAATTATATAACCAAGAATCATTATTAAAATATTTCAATATCATAGATCAAGTCATGATTTGTGATTCATCATAAAGCAAATTAATTTTCAGTCATCACATAAGGCATTTAAAGAATTTTTGAAACATAGAGGAATGATTAATTTAAGCATGTAATGTTTCAATCAAGTCATGAATACCAATACTTTCATATTGTGAGTATCAATTCATGAATACCAAAAGATATTATTTGTGATTTCAATTTTGCAAGATCATGATTATGATTTAGACATAACTTATTCAAATCAAATCGTCAACTTGAAACTCATAATCGAAGTCATTAAAATTAATTTCGAAATTCACAAAATATCATGAAATCAAAAGACAAGTTGCATTTCATTTGAAGAACTTCTTTTTGATAAATGTAGGGAGCATAATGAACGATCTTGATTTATAAAGAGCTTCATGTTATAATTATCAAGATCATGATTTTAATAATTATTCTATTTAGCAAAGAATCACAAAAGCACTTTATTTTTGCATAAGAAATCTCATTGTATGATGATTTATAAATTCTTTTTCTGCACATGAATCATAGGAGATATGTATGTGAAACAAATCTTTGCAAGCAAAGACACTATCATTCATATTTCAAGATGGAATTTATAAGCAGGAATCATTTCATCAAATCCATTTTAGAAAAATATTTTTCATAAGTGTATGAGAAAATCCGATTGTTAGGATACCAATTGTTAAGTGAATCCGAAAATGAAATTAGTACTTTCATGCATTCGGATAAGATTTTGCTATAGATTTTCACATATAATCATAGAAACATGGCAATCAAGTGATTTGATCATTCAATATAGTCCGAAAAATAATTTTAACTAGTTTAAGTATTCGGACACATTTTTGCCATAGTTTTTCAAATATACTCATGAGAATAACACATGCTTATCATTGGCTTAAAATCTCATGCATAAAATTGTTAATCAAAATATTTAATTTCATCATTATGCATTTCTTCAAATCAAACATGATCTTTAATCAAAATCGAGAAATAACAATGGAAATCAACGTAATACACATTATTACTTCTTAACCATGATTTCATATTTTCAATCACGATCATTTTATTTGTTTATCATAAAATATGCAATATTATCATTTTCGAAATTACTTAGTATGATCATAATAATTTTTCCCCTTTTTTTAAACATGTAATTTTTAAGAAAATTAATTCTAAACTAAAAGAGAAAAATACATCATGAAAGCATCAAGTAATTTCAAAATAAATTAGGGGGATTTCGATTACCTCATCATTGTAGGCTGTTAAGGCGTAGTTTGCCGCCTTGCTTTTGTTGACTTTCTCTTCTTCGGAGGAGCTCGATTCATCCCAATTTTTGTTCTTCTTCTTGCGTTTAAAGCAAGTAGTTTGATTCTTTTTGCTTTTTAATTTTCGTTTCATTTGTAGTTTAAGTTCACCATCACTTGAGCTTATGCTCGAGTGGTCTTCAAATGTTCTATGTCCCAAATCCTTCCTGTTCTTTGGAAGGTTGTTTTGTTCATCATTGTCCTCATCACTTGAGTCATCGCTCAAGTGGCATTCATTTGTCCAGAGTTCCAAATCCTTCCTGTTCTTTGGAAGGTGATTATGTTCAACATGTTCATCATGTGCATTGTGCACCATTTCATATGTCATCAATGAACCAATTAGTTCTTCAAGTGGTAAGTTGTTTAGGTTTTTAGCTTCTTGAATAGCAGTTACTTTTGAATCCCAAGTTTTAGAAAGTGAGCGCAAAACTTTGTTAACGAGTTCAAAATCCGAAAAGCTTTTACCAAGTGATTTTAAACCATTGACGACATCCGTAAAACGGGTGTACATGTCAACAACGGTTTCGCTTGGTTTCATATGAAAAAGCTCGAAATCATGCAGTAAAATATTAACTTTCGAGTCTTTGACTCTACTAGTTCCCTCGTGCGTGATTTCAAGAGTGCGCCAAATATCGAAAGCCGTTTCGCACAAAGAAACCCGATTGAACTCATTTTTGTCCAAAGCGCAAAATAAGGCATTCATAGCCTTTGCGTTTAAAGAAAAATACTTCTTCTCCAAATCCGACCATTCGTTCATCGGTTTGGAGGGAAGTTGAAAACCGTTTTCAACAATATTCCATAAATCCAGATTCAGAGAAATCAAGAAAACTCTCATTCGAGTTTTCCAATAAGTGTAGTCCAATCCGTTAAAGAACGGTGGACGAACAACCAATAAGCCCTCTTGAAGAGCCATTTCTCTCGGGTGTAAATCCGAAATGAGAAATACCCCGCTCTGATACCAATTGTTAGGATCGAGAGCACTAAGAGGGGGGGGTGAATTAGTGCAGCGGAAATTTTACAGCGATTAAAAACCAAAAGCTGCGTTCGTTCAATAATAAAAAAAAAATTATTATGATGCAAAAGCTAATTCTCAGTTTGTATCTAAGTGCAGTTTGCGTCTAAGCGCAGATTGCGTCTAAGCGCAGATTGCGTCTAAGCGCAGTTTGCGTCTAAACACAGTTTGCGTCTAAGCGCAGTTTGCGTCTAAACACAGTTTGCGTCTAAGCGCAGTTTTACGTCTAAGCGCAGTTTACGTCTAAACTCAGATTTACGTCTAAACGCAGTTTTACGTCTAAACTCAGATTTACGTCTAAATGCTGTTTTACGTCTAGATGCAGATTTACGTCTAAACTTTGAAACTCGTTTGTATACTCGCAGAAAGCAGTATGCAGTTGAAATCAAGACGTAAACGTGAACTGAGAACTGATGATTGTGAGAGGAAAGCCGATTTACGTCTAAATGCAGTTTTACGTCTAAATGTTGAAACTCGTTCGTAAAATTGTAGAGGACAGTTTGCAGTTATCAATAGGATCAAAATGTAAGTGTAAACTGCAAAGAAACTCTTTCGTAAAAGCACCGAAGACAGTTCTGCAGAATCAAACGTAAACGTAAACTGTAATGTACGAAAATACGAATTTACGTCTGAATGCAGATTCGGAAGAACAGCACTTAGAACTTGTTCGTGAAAGCGCAGAGAGCAGTAGTAATGGAGGAGGTTTGCAGTAATGATAAAGTGCTCAAAAATAAACGCAAACCAGAGATTTAGAGTGGTTCGGTCAGCCTTGACCTACTCCACTTTTGGCTTCCTCCTCCGACGAGGTTGCCGACGTCAACTAGGGGCCTTCCTTCAATAGGCGAAGGCCAAACTTCCCTTTTACAGTTTCTCTCCTTTTGACAGGCTCAGGAGACAACCTTTACAGACCTTTCTCTCCTCACTTTACAACTGAAAACTTGAAGAACAGAAGGAGGAGACTTAAAGGCTTTACAACACTTTTGAGCTCTTAGAATCACAGAAAAGATCAAGATTTCGGTGTAGGTCTGTATCTTTTCAGTGCTGAATGGGTGGGGTATTTATAGGCCCCAACCCAATTCAAATTTCGAGCTCAAAACGATCAAATCCCGGAATTCCGGGATCAGGCGGTTGCACCTCTTGACTGGAGAGGTGGCACCGCCTGGCAGAGCTCGAAGTCTGAGCTCAGGCGGTTGCACCTCTCGACTGGAGAGGTGGCACCGCCTGGCAGAGCTCGAAGACTGAGCTCGGACGGTTCCACCTTCTCTGTCAGGGGTGGTTGCACCTTCCTGCCAGAGCTCGAAGACCGAGCTCAGGCGGTGCATCTCCTGACCAGAGAAGTTTCTCTTCTCTGCCAGAGGTGATCGCCCCTTTCTGCCAGAGGTGGTTGCACCTCTTCTGCCAGAGGTGGTTGCACCTCTCTGCCAGAGCTCGAAGACTGAGCTTAGGCTGTGCATCTCCTGGCCAGAGAGGTCGTACTTCTCTTCCAGAGCTCGAAGACTGAGCTCGGTGATTGCATCACCAGGCAGAGCTCGAAACTTGAGCTCAGGCGGTGCTACCGCTTGACAGAGGAGGTTGCACCGCCCAGTCTCGCTTGGAGACTGAGCCCTGGGCGGTTGCACCGCCTGGCTGGAGCGGTTGCACCTCCCAGTCTCGCTGGGAGACTTAGCCTGGGCGGTGGCACCTCCCTGCCTGGGCGGTTGCACCTCCCACAGCTTCTTGGGTTCGAATGGGTTGAACCATTCGACCCAACTTGAGTTCTTCAGGGGCCCAATTGCCCCAGGATTAAGCTAATGGGATCACCTCCCATTTCTAACTTAATCACCGTGCTAACTACGATTAAATCTAAGACAATTTCTGCAGCTTTGCTTCGGTACGTCAATTGCTTTTTCCGGCGAGTTTCCGGCGAACTTCCGTCGATCATCCGATGAACCCTCGGTGATGCTTCTGCGGACTTCCGGCAAACTCCTGGACTTTGCGACGATCCACTTGGCGAGTTCCGACGAGCTTCGCTTGGCAAGCTTCTGGACTTCTCGGATCTGTTCCCGCAGAACCTCCGACGACCGTCCGTACTTCCGTCGAACTCTCGAACTCCCAACGTGATCATGAACTTGACTCCGGCGCAACTCCTGCTGCTTGTCTATCTTTCATCGTAGTTAATCCTGCACACTTAAAACAAAACTTCGATCGAGACAATTAATCCTAAGCAATTAACCAAGTTGTCCGGCATGTCATTGGTCCCTCGACGCTTCGTCTGATTCTTCGGCGCATCGTCCTCTCCTGCGGCCTATTGCCCAATCGGCCAGTTGACTCCGCAACTCCGATATCCTTGGCACAATACCCGCTCTACTTGGCCCGATGCCCGAGTCCACGGCCCGAAGCCTTCTGTCGATACGTCGACCGATCCACCGGCCCGACGTCCAATCTTCTGACATGTTCCTCCGGCACAACATGATTTTCCTGCTTTAATTGTCTCATCCTGATCAAAGCATCCTGCGTCACTCAAAACGCAGATTAAATCATAAACATATATCAAGTAGTTTCATCATCAAAATACGAGATTCAACAGATTTCCTGCTTGCACTTGCTTGTCTTTGAGTTATTCAAATTTGCATTATCTTCAAATTTGTTTTTCATGTCATTCTAGGGAATTAACAGGGCTAGATTGGAGCAAATGGAATTTCGGCTGAAAGAAGACATCTTGCGAGAAGCTGCACGGTATGCATATAAACATTATTCATCATTTTAAAGGAAGGTTCTGTGAGGTTTTCTTACTGAAAATTTGACATATCAGTTATGGGAATAAAATCCTTGTAACTGATGAACTGCCAGATGGCCAGATGGTGGACCAATGGGAACCAGTGATGCATAACTCTGTCAAAGCACCTTTAGAGGTACTTAAGTCGATGATAGTTGTATAGTTTGTTAAATGATCATAATTGTTTTCTTTGAAGCTCTTTATTTTTTCACATTTTTAATGTTCTGTCTAGGTGTATGAAGAGCTACAGGAAGAAGGATATCTTGTTAATTATGAGCGTATTCCTATTACAGATGAAAAATCCCCAAAAGAAGGAGATTTTGATGATTTGGTCAGATTTCTTATCTCTGTCAAATTATGAAGTTTTCCTCCTTTTTTTTTTTTCCTGATTTTGACTTTAGAAGTATTCAATATTTAAAATGGAGAAACTAGAACCAGAAAAGGAAAGAGCAAATATGTAGGTTGTAATATTGTCCAAAGAGACATTATTTCTACCATTAGAAAACACAGAAGCTCCAATCTAGTGCATCTGTCTAAGAAGATAGCTGCAGTTTCAGATTCTGACCGAAAAAGAAAGAGAAGGAAAGAAAAAAAGAAAGAGGAAAGAGAGAAGAGGACAGAGAGTGAGAGTGACAGAGGGGGAGAGAGAGAGAGAGAGAGAGAGAGAGAGAGAGAGAGACTGTGAGTAGTAGTCAATGAGGGGGATGGATGAGCAAAGAGAAGTTTGGAAAAGGAAGTGGACTTACCTCTTTCTTTCATGAGTGGTTGCTGGTTGCCAACTCTGTTCGATGCCAGCCCCATGGTCGGTAGTTTTGCCATGGACTTTTGCTTCAATTCTTAGGTTTCACTTGCTGCCTATGTATTGGGGCAAAGAAGTAAGAGATAATTCTCATATTTTTCTTTTGCTCTTATATAATATATAACTTTCTAATATACGTAATTAACATATATAACATTATAAAATAAGCTTATATAGCCAGCCTTAGCAGTACAGCATGGTCTCTTCTTTGAGACCAAGATGGCTAGGGTTCGAGTAATGTATACCTCTCTGCTAGTAAGGGTTATTAAACTGATGGGTGCCTTGTGCACTGGCATAAACTTATACTATTAACTATTAACTTGTAACTTACAACTAATATTATTAGCATATGTTAAATTATAACTGTCTTATATTATTTACTTACAACTTATGTATAACTAGTATGTTATTTATATGCAATATATTAAGTGTCAACATATATATATATATATATATATCGGATTATCAGTTGTGTTATCAACTGTCATGCATATAAATATAGTGACTATTGTAGGTTTCAAACTCGGTAGACTCTGATATGAATTGACCTAGTTGGGATTGAACGATGGCGATCTGATCCATCCCACAATATTGCAAAATTTATTGGGATCAAAGAAATTAACCAGAATGGTTTATTTTGGAAAAATCACATGACCCTGGTTGATTTCTAGGAAGCAGATCTTGAAAAAAGAAGGAAAAAGAGTAGAGCCGCAAGCTACAAAGAAAATAGAAAGAGAGGAGAGTTGAGTGGATGCCAGCTCTGAGAAGGAAATGAGTGAGAAGGCTGGACCTTAGTGGAACAGAGGAGAGAAGCATAGGAGGGCTTCCATGCTCTATCGTCACTATGCTTCATTTCTTTCATAATCGTCCATTTTCACCATTCTTGTTGCTTTCATAGCTTGCCTAAAGGTGGTCCTTCAGCCCCTATATATGCAGCCCCCAAACAAAATGGTTTAGGTGCAGCTTGAAGAATTAAGAGTTTTCCTTTTTATTTAATAACCTGATATTTGAGGTATAATATATGTTCTTTATGTATGTTTTAAAATTTTAAAAGTTTTTTATTTTTTAAGTTCTTTCTTTTTTAATAATTTTTAAATTTTTTAAATTTTGTTTTATTTCACTCTTATTGACCTTATCGTGCCTATACAATTGGTATCATGTTGGTAGATCCAAATCTCGATTCTAATTTCGTGACATACCATAGTGTATTGCAGCAAAACTTTGTTTTCAATAGGTGCTCGAGCGCTTGCATAGGTGCTCGGGTGAGGTGTGGCAAGGCCCAAGCACCTCGTAACAAGTTCAAGTGAGGTGATTCAATGAGGTGCCAACCAGGCATATGTGCCTTAGCCCAGGCGTTGGGCGACTCAGGCGTGCGCTCGAGCCAAATAAAGCATGCGTTTGATTGGGCTCTGATTGGGGTTCAATAAATTGGAATTAGTTAGCTCAACCAAACCAACTAATCAACAACTTGCTCACCCCCTCCCCCAATCGCACCCCTTCCTCCGCGCTCGACCAAGTGAAGACTCTAGTGAAAGAAACCCAACCATGAGCCTCATCCACTCTACGTTGTCGTCTGCAGCGAATTCCTTCAGCTTACACTGTTGACTGCGAGCCTCCTCTACCCTACCTCGTTGTGTGCAATGAAGCCTCTTTCATCCTCTGCTGTTGTGCACAACGTCTTCCTTCAGCTTATGTTGCCGATCGCGAGCCTCCTCTGCCCTACATCGCTATATGAAGTTTCATTTCTCCCCAATATGCAGCTTATGCTGTCAACTAGCTTCATTTCGCTGTCAATTGCCACCTTCCTTTGCCCTAAACACCACCATAGCCACATGAACCCTACTTGAGTAGGAGAACCCAACCTTCCTCCATCGTGCCTTGTTGTCTTCCTTGGTGCCATACTTCCTTGGTGCCATACCCCATAGCCTACCATCAACTGGTTACTTCTCCATTTAACCATCTCCTTTTTCTCAGTCTATAGGTAACAACAACAATTTTGTCGGAAGGTACCATCTAGCTTAGTTGGTAAAGACTTTAGTAGTTTATTATAAGATCGTGGGCTTAAATCTCACTTTTACCACTTACCTTTGCCAAAAAACAACAGTTTTGTTAAATGATCTCCTATTTCTTGTACTAGCTTGGGCACTTTGTTTAATGATCTCCTATTTCATGGACTTTGTTAAATTATTAGGAACTTATAAACACTTTTAGGTGGGTGCACTATTAGGAGTTAGAACATAACAATACACTGTTAGGTAGATAATAAGAACACCTTGCTTTGCTCACTCGGTATATATATTTTTAAATTATAAATAAATAATAGGTATATTTTTTTATATTTTAATATTCATGAGCGCTTCACTTCGCTCAAGCAAGTGTATGGGCAAGCACCTGGTGCCTCGGGCGTTTTGTCACCTTAGTGCCTTTTGGCACTAGCGTTTTTGAAAACACTAAGCCAAAGTTATCAACATTCAATTATTTTCTTTAATCTATTTTCTTTTATTAGCATCTTCTACTGTTGTTGCTATAAATAGTAAGCAAGGTTTGTACTACTGTCTGATGTGGCTTGGTATGCGTGTTGTTCATTGGTTGAACAACCTACCGGTACACAGACTAGTGTAACTGAGCCAAAGTTATCAACATTCAATTATTTTCTTTAATCTATTTTCTTTTAGTAGCATCTTCTATTGTTGTTGCGATAAATAGTAAGCAAGGTTTGTACTACTGTCTGATGTGGCTTGGTATGAGTGGTATTCATTGGTTCAACAACCTACTGATTCACAGAGTAGGGTAACTGGGTTGGATGCCCAATATAAGGCCTGTACCAGGCAGTTTATTTTATTTTTTATATTTTCTGTCTTTTCTTCAGGTTTTTTCGAAACATGAGAAGTACCAGCATATAGGCCACTTGGGAGACTGGTATGGACCAGTAGAGCTTCGGTCCAAGCCCTGACCAGTATGCTTCCAGTACATGAAATGATGAACCTGGCTAGTAGTCTTGCTTTATCTACAATACAAAACTTGTTGATCTTGTAATGATTTGTGTTCTGATGACTGATTATCAGACTGCTAATAATTTGATGAGGTTCCTAGTCAATAATGCATAATTCCAAGTTTTTTTTCTTTCTACTTATTAATGGATTTATAGAAGGGTAGACCTTAGTTTCCAACACACCTCCAGATCAGTAGCCTTAAGCTGATTCCAATCTGCGTAACCTCGTCTCAAAGTTCTTTGAATCTTCTTCTTGGTGTGTTTTCTAAAGTTTCTTCCCATTTTTTGGTTGTTTAGAACTTCTGACACTCTTTACACGCCACAATGTTATGAAGATCACTTTCTAATGAAGTGTATTTGACAAAATAATTGAACTTGTTGTGGCCCTACATTTGTGATCCATTTGATTCTTCTGAATTTATTAACCAAGATTTCAAATACTGCTGTCATTTTGCTCCATGTGATTCTATCGGGTAACAAACCTAGGCAATTTTTCCTATAATCATGTTGTCAAGTACCATGAATGACTGATTCCTGTCATCTTATCAGAAAGTATGCTTTTGCTGAATTATGGATTCAGCAGTGTACAAATTAGTTTGGGCTAGATGAAGTGCATGGTTCTCAACCCCAGCACATTGGGGACTGTGCCCTGATAAACAGGATGCTGTCTGATAACTTGTAGCCCTACTATTTTACCTTTCTTTCAGAAAGGTACCTGTCTTTCCTATCATAGCCAAATTCTACAGGTTCAAGTAGTGCATTATGAGGAGACCTTGGAGTTTATGCAATAGTTGTAACTGGAAGCTTTGAGAAAAATGATGCAATAGTTTTAGCATCATTGAATGGATGCTTATGGATCAGCTGCCTAATCCTCTGGGGCAATTTTCTTTTAATTGGCTAAGATCAGGAATTGTTTCCTTATTGCCAAATGTGATGTTAATGGACATATCTTGATTTGTAAAAGTTGGTGGAGAAGATAACATGGCATTGATGCAGCAGAAGTAAAAAAATGCAGTAAACTTAGGTCACTGCTCGCCTGCATTAACTGGAGATAATATATAAATGGTTGTGGTCATTTTATGCACTCATTTTGAGTTTCTATAAACTGAACTGATAGTCTAGTTTCTAAATATTAGTATTAGTACTCAACAGAATATTACTGGACCAGTATGTATAGGTCGATAAGTATGGTATGTCATGGTTCACCTATAAAAACTGCTAAAATTTTGCTTAATATGTTCAATATAGATAGTTGTAAATTGCATACTATTATACGAGCACATGGTTGGACCAGTATAGTGTGGTTGGTAAACCATGATAACTGAAATATTGTTGATAATAAGCAACAAATTTGATGGCTTTGGAAATATGTAGCAGCCTTATAGTTGTGAAAATTGCCAATTACTTATGACAGGTGCATACAATCTCTCAAGTCAATTTAGACACAGAAATAGTTTTTAACTGTCAGATGGGGCGAGGACGAACAACGACTGGTATGGTGATAGCTACTCTGGTATATCTCAACCGAATAGGGGCATCAGGTAAGTTTCTATTTGTTTCTGAAATTTCTTAAGAACCTTTCAGGCTATTCATAACATGTCAAACCATCATACAGTATGTTTTGATTATATGGACAGCCTGATATCTAGAAGTTTTCTTGAAGAATTTGTCAAGTTGTTTTTGCAAATCTTTGTTAACTACTACCAACTTATTGCCTAGGGCAGATTACTTCCTTTCCTTGTTAATCATGATCTTTAACTATTTCTTGTTTTGACAGTTCATCTTAGTTTCTGAATAGAAGTTGTGTATAACTTATTTTTAACAAATAGGTATTCCACGGACTACTTCAATTGGAAAAGTCTTTGCTTCTGATGGTGATGTTACTGACTATCAACCAAACTCTGAAGAATCAATAAGGAGAGGTGAATATACTGTAATAAGAAGTTTAATTCGTGTCCTAGAGGTAAAATCTTTTATGCCTATTCCATTAGTTTATTAATTAGATAGCTTGATCATCGAAAACATTATATTAAAGTGGCTTGTGGCTTTCTTGCAGGGTGGTGCAGAAGCCAAAAAGCAAGTGGATAAAGTCATCGACAAATGTGATTCTATGCAGGTGTATTTTAGCTTGAGATATGCAAAATTTCTATTTGTCTTCAACACACACACACACGCACACACACACACACACACACACACACACACACACACACACATATATATACTTTTGAACTAGTATCTGGATTTAAACTTGGAGCTAACATGTTTCTATCATCTGTGATCATAGTTTTTCTTAACGATAGTGTAATTGGCATAGTATTCAGAATTTACTCAATTTTTTGTTCAACAGAACCTAAGAGAAGCTATTGCTACATATCGCAATAGCATTCTTCGCCAACCAGATGAGATGAAGAGGGAGGCATTGCTTTCATTTTTTGTTGAATATTTGGAACGCTACTACTTCCTCATCTGCTTTGCTGTCTACGTCCACACAGAGAGAGCTGCTCTTCATTCGGTTTCATCTGATCAAATAAGTTTTTCTGAGTGGATGAGGGCAAGGCCTGAACTTTATAGTATACTTCGCCGGTAATTTTTAGTGATAAGTTTAGTATTTTATTTTATAGTATTTCTAGTTCGGTTTTATTTGACTAACTGAACAAGTTCATCTATTATTCTTGTGCCTGTAAATAATTGTTCATTCTACTCATGATTGTTAATATCTAATAACAAACATTGTTAACAGATTTTTCTTTTATTTTTCATCTGAGTTTGGCCCTTACATTTGCTCTGGGCATTTTCTTCGCCGCTTCTTAACCTTGAAAGACGAGCCCACTTTATTTCTAAATAAGCTTCCATTCATTTGATCACTAATGAAGGTAATGCTAAGTTGATTGTTTTCCAAAATGGAAGGGATGTTATGTTGTCTTCGTTAATTATTTACTGCATATTATACCTGTTTGTGCCACTGTGAGAAACAAGGAAATTTCATTTCCTACTTGCAATAATTGTTCTTCAGTAAAGTTTGAATTTGAGAGAAATGTCTACTTTATCAGTTTGGTGATTGGTAACATGTGAACTTGTTGATTGGTCCATATTTAACCTTGAAAGAATCATTTTAATTTGGATGAATAAATTACTGCAATAATCATGTTTTTACATATTTTTTTTCATTTATTATGATACAATTGGTACTTTTACAGGTTGCTACGGAGAGACCCAATGGGTGCTCTTGGCTATTCAAGCTTGAAGCCTTCTTTAACAAAGATTTCTGAATCTACTGATCACAGTCCATATGACGTGGGTGTGGTTGCTGCTATGAGGAATGGTGAAGTTCTCGGAAGTCAGACAGTTTTAAAAAGCGATCACTGTCCTGGTTGCCAGAATCTTAGTTTGCCGGAAAGAGTGGATGGTGCACCTAATTTTCGGGAAGCTACTGGGTTTCCAGTTTATGGTGTTGCGAATCCCACAGTCGATGGTATTCGAGTCGTTGTTCAGCGAATCAGAAGTAAGGGCGGATGGTCAGTTTTATGGCATAATATGCGAGAAGAGCCAGTTATCTATATAAATGGGAGGCCTTTTGTGTTGCGTGAGGTGGAAAGGCCATACAAAAACATGCTGGAGTACACAGTAATTTCTTTTCTTTGATAGACATCTGCAATTCTACACACTTCCAATCCATATGTTCGGCAATAAAATTCTTGAGTAGTGATTGCTGACTTTACAATTAGAAAGTTTGATAGATTTGTGTAACCTTCACCCTTCTTTGATTACAACAATATCTACAGGCTAGATCCAAAGTGCCAGTTGCAAGGATCCTTTCCATTGTTCAGCTCTATACTAGGACATTTCTCATGTTCGATTGCCTGAGGGCTTGCAGAATTGAATTAGCAAGGAGTAAAACCATAAACAAATTTCTTTTTCAAAAACATAATAATCATAAAATATGAAAATTTACTAGTAAATTTAAGATAGTTAAAAAATTGTATTTGCATATCTGATTTTAAATGTATGATAGGGCACTACTATTTAGTAGGGGTAAATCACTCCTGAAATTTTCTAGGGTTGGTTCATTCTCTCACGACATTGGTGTCTGGGATCCACAAATATGTGCACTGTGCATCATATTTATGTTTATGTGAGAGAATCACCTATGAAAATCATTGAGGAGTCATTCACTCCTGCCAAATAGTGTTTTCGAATGTCATAATGCTAAAACATAAATCAATAAAATAGATCCTTTAAAGGAAATCATACTAATCTTGTAACTTCAAAAGTCAAAGGTGTTCCATAACTCTGCCTTCCCCTGGGAATGACTGATGAAAGGTTAGAGGTTTTCTAACCTCTTTGTCTTCACTTTCCTATTCTCATATCTTCTCGTGCAGCTAATCTTAATTTTCCTACTTGAGTTTCCAGTTCAATTGGTATAAACCTGGATTAGTAAATTTTATGTTGATTTTGACCAGTTCAATTTGTATCAACCTGGATTAATCAATTTTATATTAATTTTGATCAAGTTATATTGATTCCAGTTGTTGGGATGAGAAATCTATTGATTTTGAGCAAGCCATTCTGGATTACTGAGTCACATTGAGCTGTCAAATCGCATTTTATTGTTTTAGAAGTCTTCTTGAATCTTCCTCTCTTTGGACCACCAATCTTAATTAACTCATTTCTCTTAATAGGTTTATTTGTAGATCTTCTTTGGACCTGTCAAACTACCTTTAGTTTTTCTGTCAATTTATCCTCAGTTGGGATTAACCTGATTATTCACAAACTCAATTTTTCTTATGTATCTTCTGTTGCATCCCCACATATCCATCTCACTCTCACCAACACTAACTTTTTTTGGGTTCACTTTGTGTAATAAAATTACTTAATGCTTTATTCCATGTGTGGTGTCTAGTCTTTTGATTCTCTTTAATGTGTAAAAAACAAAATATATTTTTTCTTGACTGTTGATATCAAGTTTTGGTTTGTCAGGGAATTGATCGTGAGAGGGTTGAGAGAATGGAAGCTCGGTTAAAGGAGGATATTCTTCGGGAGGCAGAGTTTTATGGTGGTACAATTATGGTGATTCATGAGACAGATGATGGGCAAATATTTGATGCATGGGAACATATAGATGCTGAATCTATTCAAACTCCATTGGATGTCTACAAACATTTAGAAGCCGAAGGTCTTCCCATTAAATATGCACGTGTGCCGATTACTGACGGTAAAGCTCCTAAAAGTTCAGATTTTGACGAAATAGCATCAAACATTGCTTCAGCACCCAAGGATACAGCTTTTGTGTTTAATTGCCAGGTACATATTTCTTGTAATTGCTTGGATCTCCTTTCTTTTTAGAGTTTGTACTAGATTCTGTTACATAAATAAATTTATAAATTCATGGAGATATTTCAATAATTTTGTCACGTTACAGATGGGCCGCGGCAGGACAACGACGGGAACTGTAATTGCATGCCTCGTGAAGCTTCGCATTGATCATGGAAAACCTATTAAAATGCAGCAAGATGACACGTACCACGAGCACTTGGACATTGGCTCCTCAAGTGGTGAAGAATCCATAGGTGATAACGGACCACCTATTTCAGATCTTCTGAAATCTGTGGATGGAAAAGAACCACGTTGTACTTTTGGAATTGATGACATCCTTCTATTAAGGAAGATAACAAGATTATTTGACAATGGAATTGAGTGCAGGGAGGTTTTGGATGCTATTATTGACAGATGTTCAGCTTTGCAGAATATACGTCAAGCAGTGCTACAGTACAGGAAGGTTATCAATCAACAGCATGTGGAGCCAAGAGTAAAGAGGGTTGCGCTAAATCGTGGTGCTGAGTATTTGGAACGTTACTTCAAGTTGATTGCTTTCTCAGCATATCTTGGAAGTGAAGCATTTGATGGTTTCTGTGGGCAAGGTGAAACTAAGATCTTGTTCAAAACTTGGCTGCACAGGAGGCCAGAGATCCAGACAATGAAATGGAGCATCAGATTACGACCTGGGCGGTTTTTCACTGTTCCTGTAAATTTCTTTATCTAACTTGATGATGTTGGAAAATGCATGTTTGTCTGCGCATGTTAAATTTCTTTTCTTCTGGTTATCCATTGTCTGATTAAAAAGTTATGATATCTGTTGTGTCTAGGATGATTCAAAAGCATTTTATGAAGCTCAGGATGGTGATGTGGTGATGGATGCAGTAGTCAAGTCTCGCAATGGGTCTGTCTTGGGAAAAGGTTCCATACTTAAAATGTACTTCTTTCCTGGACAAAGAACTTCAAGCTGCATGCAGTTTAAGGGTACACCACATATATATAAGGTATATTTTACTGGTCTAAATTGATGTAGTTAGTTCACTAAGCAGTTGTTTTAGCAAGTGCATAAGCTACTCCTATTTTGCTGTTGAAATTAGTTGTTGATAGTTTAGAAATATAAGTTAAATGTTGCCAAGGAATTTCAGTGTGGATAACTGGAGGTGTGTTGTCCAAAATATCAATTTTCAAGCTTGCCAAATTTTACTCCATGTTACTCAGAGCTATATTATAGTATTTGTTAGGTTGCTCATATTCACGGTTTGCTGGTTTGTCTTATTTATCTATATCTTCACCTGTTGGGTTGGTTTATATCACTATGGCTCACCTTTATTATAAATAAATCATTCAGAAACTCAAGATAAGTTATAGGCTGCTTTGTTTCAGACAATTGCATTAAAGCCTCCTATTTGCTTTATAAAGGTCATGAACTTTCAGTGGAACATCATATAAGTAGTAGTCTGATGTAGACTTAGATTCTCACCGAGCTGGTAGTTGGTTTATCAAACTCATTTACTTGTCTCCCTTTTTTTCCTCTTATATTTTTGAGACCACCCTACTTTCTTGCCCTGTACTTAAAAAATTATATGCTGGCTTTGACATTTTAATCGATTTTAGTTGAAATAAATAAATCCTGTTGTGCAGGTTAGCATGATTATCGTCAGCATAATTAGCAATTTTCACAAGGATGGAATTGGGATCGGGATCGACAAGTGGAAACATGATTAATATGCTCCAATAAGCATATATTTATTCAATTTGGCTGTAACTGGTGGAGTCTCATGGAAAAGTACAACATCGTCTAAAATCTTAAATAGTTCTATAAAAACTGCTCCAAGAATCACAATTTTCAATGACTTGCAATTTTTTGGGGGAACTTCCCAATACTTCACCATGTTCTTTGTTATGAACCTTGCAGCCTTTCTTGAGTAGTTTGAAAACCAATTAGTGACCACCAAGTTCAAACAAAACCCTCAGCTTTGGCAAGCTCTTCCAAGGTCTCTCTAGTATTGGCCAAGGGCCGAAAAGCCCCATAGTTTTCTACTCTCACCTTGTTGTGTCCTTTTGTCCTCCAATCTCCCCTCTCACCTCTAGATCCTCTCTTTCTCTTCTCTTCTTCATCTCCTTTTCCGTCTTTGTTTTCATCGTCAAAAATTTGATGCTACTATAACCCTAATTGTTGGATGATAAGATTCCAAGTGAGAATCATTTACAATCACTTTGTATTTCTGGAATAGGTTGACTTTTTCCAATATTGGCCATCCTGATAAGTTCTGACAAATCCAATCAATCCCAGGCAATTTCATCAATGATTTGGTTAAATTCTTGGATCAAAAGGAGTCTGTCCGAATTAGAATCGGTCGATTTAGAGAACCATGACATGAATGGTGGCATATTCTCAAATTTTGGTTTTCAATCATTATGCTGGTATCTATGATCAATGTTTATAAAAGGTAGAGGCATTAACCAACTGAGCTTCAAGAGAGATGCGGCATACCTTTACATGTTTTATATTAGGCATGAATCTAAAATGCATTTATTCCATAATAAAAATAAATTTAAAAGAGAGATGAGGCATAAATCTAAGAGAGATGAGGCATACCTTTGATACCACCTTGCTCTGGAGAGTATGTTTAGAATTTTCTCCTTTTGTATAGCCTTTTTTTGACCCGTACCGAGAACTCTTTTCAAACTTCTGTTGCTTTTCAACTTTTAAAACCAACTTGCTCACATCATTTAAAGACCAATATGGCTGGAGTTGAACCACTTTAGCAATATTATATTTCAGACTTCATAAGTATCTTGCAATGATTTGGTCTTCTGTTTCCACAAGCTTTCCTTTTAACATGAGATTATCAAACTTTGCTGTGTACTCTTCCGCACCATGATCTTTTTGCTTGAAATCATGGATTTTGAGAAAGATCTCTTACCTATAGTTGTTAGGTAAGTATTTTCTCTTCAACTCCCTTTTCATTTTCTCCCATGTCACGAACTTACTCTTCCCCTCATGTTCTCTTTGCTTCTTTAGATTTTCCCACCAAAAAGATACATTCCGTCTGAGTTTAAGTGCCACAAACTTTACCTTTTGTTCTAGTGGTTCATGAAAATCAAATATTCTTTCCATTGTATTAAGCCAATCAATAAAGTCATCAACATTGATTTTACCTTTAAACTCCGGAATATCCAATCTTGGGTTGTATTTGTTTTGCCACTCGTCATGGACTCCATGCCTTGCCCGAAATCTTTCCAACTCCCTTGAGTGAGGAGGTGTATCATCATCAGAAACATACTTTTGGGCATCATTGTCATGCTGGTTGTTTCTACTTCGAAGTTCTTCAATGATTTCATTTTTTTCTTGTAGACTATGTAGCAATCTTCGTAGCTGTAGCCTCAAGGACTCAACATCATCTTCACGGCCGCTACCTTCACCAATTACATCTTTTCTATTCTGTCTTGCTATGATCTCTAACGTTTAGCACTGATACCAAACTGATACCGGGGTATTACGGAATGGATTTTGAAAGAAAGCCGATAGTACAGTTATAATTGCTGGAATAAGTTCTTCGAATTGAAAATAAATGAACTCACGATAATACTTTAATAAAATTGAAAAATAGCTCACCACCGAGTTTAAAATCACAAAGGGATACAGAAAGTTCACCACCCCAAGGAAAATAAACAAGGATACAGAACTGAAAATAAAAGACTCATCACTTAAGGAAGCATCCAAGAGATACAAAGTTTAAGAGAGAACTCCAAGAGAGTTTTTGCCAATATCATTAGTTTGTAAACTCCTTTCTAACCCTAAAATACCAAAATAAATACTAGTGCATGAAATAACCCTTCATGCATAGGGAATTACGAAATTAAGTGTTTTATAACTGGTAACTAACCCTTTTAATGTATTCTTTGGTCAAGAAGAAAAACACCTTGAAATAGCTTTAACTTCGTCTAAGGAATATGCTCATGAGCTGTCATATTTGAGTGGGCTGGGTTAAAGGCTATGAGACAACATTGTGGGCTATAGAGAATACTATAGGTTCAGTAAGATCCACACGAGTTAATTGTAGCAAATTAGGCACTCCTGTATTATTGTTTTAACTTGTCAATGACTCTTGACTCTAGTGTAGGGTCGATTAAGTTGTGTTGATCTTCGTGGTTTCCTATGGATCCCCTAGATGAAGGAAAAGATCTTCCCTATCCTACACCAGTCCCTCTAGCATCTATGCCGACTAAATTGCATGGATGCTTATTGGAACTTTAATGACTATTGCCTCATAGACTTTAAAGTTTCTAGGCATTTCCTTCATCAAAATTTGTCCATCGATTCCTCTTCTACTTAGTTGTTGCCTTTAAGTAGGTTCGCATTACTTCTACTTTCAATTGATATTCTGTTGGGAAATGAAACGAACAATCTACTCTTGGTAGAATCGATCACCATTGGTGATGATTTGACAACTATTGTCTATCGCTAAGTCTCTTTGAATGGTATTTGAAAATGTGCAGAGTTCCTTTGCCAGATAAATAAGAGAATTGAGATACTCAGTTTCGTCCATTCTCTTATAAGTTGAGAAGGCAAATATTACTTGACTTTACTTGTCTCCTCGAGGGTTGTACGTTATGCATCAAGCTTGTTACTAGCCTTCACTTGCTCTTTCCTCACACTTCTAAAGCACCCGAAGTATATGCACTTCTTGCGCTGAGTTAGCTACTGTAATTTGCCCTCTCATTGCCATCAAACTTCAAGAATGCAAGAAGTGCTTGAAAAGAGCAAAATTTTGCCTCGACTAAAGCAAGTCTCTATTAGTTTTGATTGCTTCTAGGATTGTATCGGCTTCTTCATCATTTGTGTCGCTTACTCCTTTAAGAAGAAATGGTACAATACCACGTATTTCCTACTTTGTTTCTTGGTCGAGCACCCTTGTATCAACTCGAAGTCCCTTATTTTTGTCTATCTTGGCGGGAAGCCTATCAACACTAGTCTTACGAAGTTCCTTGTCTTCTACACTTTTGCATTGTCTTGGTACTTGGAGTTTACCTTTGTATTCTCTACCTCCTCGGCCCCTTCTACGATCATATGCTCTCCCTCCATGAGAGCAAGGGATCGATGACTCTACGGAAGTCTTGCCTCTCTAGTATTATGGCGTTGCCATGCTCACGACCCTATTATTCGTCACCTTGCGTCTACTCCCTTTCTTTGCAATCGGTAGATTCGCCTCTACGATACTGTGCACTCCTCTAAGTCTACCTCTATCCTAACCGATGCATGTTTTGGGTAGCTAAGTCTCTCTGGACTTATTGTTGCTTCCTCATCCCTTTCGACCACTTGCATTAACATCTTTATGTTCTCCAAATAGTTCCCCTTGGTCGATGAAAAGACAAACCGTAACTCTCATGCATGGCCTCCGTTATTATGTTGCAGGGCCCACGTCGATTTTGTTCTCCTTTGTATCCTTGGTAGTAACATTCGCTTGCTTAGCCTTGTCCTTCGACTTGTTGAGCTCCCTCGATCGAATATGAGCTCTAAAGCAATCCAACTCTCCAATCACTCCGTTTATACCTTTGTATGATCAAGTCCTCCCATGGGATTGATTGGTACTTGCACTTGGAATCTCCTTCAATGATACATAGCTCTTATATATTGATGACCAAGGCTTTTATCCGATGCAAAATTCGGTGCACCTATGGAAGACCTACTTCTGTGGTACCATGACATTCACCCCTTGAATCTATAGCCCTTTTTGCTGACGTGTTGCTCACCGAAGTGGAACTCGCAGTAGCTCTTGATCATACCTTTATATGATCAAGTCCCACGCAAGGCTTCTTGCAGGGTCCCCGCTACCTTCGATTATGTTCACTCCTTTGGTATCAACCTTCATCTACCCATTCTCGGGTCATACACGGATGAAACGCAGCTCTAGGACAGTCCATCACCTAGCAACTCTCGAAGTCCAACTTTGTTGAAATTTAGGTGTCATTGTTTAGATCCTGGGCCCTTGTCCCCAGCACAATCTCTGCTATACATAGCTTCCTTTGTGGTAACACGAATGGCAATACTACGACATATTCTTCAGGAGTACCCACCTCTGTGTCCTCTTGTCCCGTGCCAATGCCTTTTCACCCTAACTTTGCCTTCGCATGTTGAGTCGCTTTAGTCCCTTCATCAATTGCTTCGTCGAGGTAAGGTGCATGTGGCTCGAAGCTCCTTTCGACTTTGGCATCATTCAAGATAAGTTCACTCCATCAGAACGAAGGACCTATAGAATGACATGATCTCACTTTTGCCTCTACAAGAGTTCATGTTCTTGGCCTCTATCCAAGGAAAGCTTCGTACCTTCGCTTTATGTTTTGCTTTCTATGTCGACGCCCTTCATGTAGCTTGGGCACTTCACCAAGTTCCACATAAGTTGTTTCATCCCTCGGTTTGTATTTAGTTGATAGTGGTCCTCGCGCCCACTATTCCATGGGTCAGCCCTTCGTTAAGTTCGATCTCCACATCGACTCTAATTGTGCCTTAATTTGGTGTTGCCTTGGGTTGCTGCTCCACTTAATCTCACAATGCGTCTACCAACACATTATCTCGTGCGACATTATGTGTTGACTCCTCACCGTTCGCTCGGTCCATTAAGCTTTATGGAGCCATCATCTTGAGGTATGCCCTTCACATGTGCGGTCCATTGCACATGAGTCTATCTCTAGATAATTATGACTTATCCCTCTTGAATTTCTGTCTCGTTGGAACAACTTTTCTCTTTGCATTCTTCCCCGTAGAAGTTTCGGAGACCACCATCCCCTTGGATTACTTCACCTTGTTGAAACAAATTGTGCACTGTTCCGCCACTGCTACTACACTGGCTAGATTGTGATTCCTCACCAATATAGCCCCTATTGTGCCTCTCAAGGCCCAGCAACATATTGAACCTACTACACACTTCAATCTCCTACAGATGTATCCTTTCCATGCCGAAGAAAAAGTTTCATACTCTATGACGTTAAGTTTTGATCACCTTGGGATGGCCATGGACAGTCTATCGTTCGCATATAAGCTTTTGCATAAGTACCGAATTCTTCGAGTTAGGAATTCTTCTCACCTCTATGAGCTTTGCATAACTCTTTCAGTCACGAGCAACCCATCTCTCCTTCCACGGTCTCATCCTTTGCCAAGTGCCCCTGCTTGCCTTGAGCATCGTGAAGTTTTGTTGCCAACATCGAGCCATAGCTCGAACTCAGCCATTCGAACTTTTATGTGTAATGTGTTCTTTCCAACTCGCTTGTTCTCGTGGTGCCTCTCGCGGTAGCATTAGCCATTCCTTTGAATGCCAATCTTAGATGCCTACTCCTGGTACTAGGGGTGATATAGAATGAATTTTGAAAGAAAAGTCGGTAGCACAATTGTACTTTTCTTCGTGAGTTCATTTGTTTCTTTTGAAAGAAAACGAATGAACTCACGAAGAAAAGTCAACAGTACACTCGTATTTGTTAGAATGAGTTTTCCAGACAGAAAAGGAGCGAACTCACGAAACAACTTTGATAAAAACGAAAAAATAGCTTACCACCAAGTTTAAAATCACAAAGGGATACATAAAGATCACCACCCTAAGGATAATAAACAAGGATACAGAACTGAAAGCAAAAAACTCACTACTCAAGGACGTATCCAAGAGATATAGAGTTGAAGAGAGCACCCCAAGAGAGCTTTTGCCAATATCATCAGTTTTCTAAAGTTGTTTCTAACCCCTAAACACCAAAATAAGTACTAGTACATGAAACAACCCTTCATGCATTGGGAATTTCGAAATTAAGTGTTTTACAACTGGTAACCAACTTCTTTAATGCATTCCTTAGTCATAAAGAAAAGCACCTTGAAACGACTGTAAATTTGCTATAATATGCTCATGTGTTGTCATAATTGAGTGTGCTGAGTTGAAAACTATGAGGCAACATTGTGGGCTAAAAAATATACCATAGCATCAGTAAAGTCCATATGAGCAGATTATAGCAAATTAGACATTCCTGTGTCAATCTCCCCAGGTTGAAAAAGATTTGTCCTCAAGTCCTTGTTTGTTTCGTCAACATGATTATGAAAAGGACTTAAATTAGCCACATTAAATGTTGGGGACACTTCGTAATCTTCAGGTAGCTCTATCTCATAAGCATTTTTGTCAATTTTCTTAAGCACCTTAAATGGACCATCAGCCTTCGTTTTTAATTTTTTAAATTTGCTCGGTGAAAACCTCTCTTTCCATAGGTGAATCCAGACCAAATCACCTGTATTAAACTCCACGTGTTTTCTGTGCTTGTTGGCAGCTTGCATGTACCTCCCATTTTGCTTCTTAATGGTTGCTTTAACACCCTCATGCAGCTTCTTTATCTGCTTAGCTCTTTCATCAACATCTCTACTAAATTGCTTTGTTGTAGAATGATGGATTAAGTCCAAAGGACCAGTAGGATTAGCACCATAACCAATCTCAAAATGACTCTTACCAATGCTATAATGCATGGAACGATTGTAGGCAAACTCAATTTGTGGAAGAATGAGATCCCATTGGTTAATGTTCTTGCCAACATAGTTTTTAAGTAAGTTTCCCAAGCTTCTGTTCGTTACCTCAGTTTGCCCATCGGTTTGTGGATGATGAGAGCTACAAAAATTCAAAGAAGTACCCAACTTCGTCCAAAGGGTTCTCCAAAAATGACTAATAAATTTTAAATCTCGATCAGACATCATAGTTATTAGAATACCATGCAATTTAAGAATCTCCTTAAAATATAAATCAGCAATATGAGATGCATCATTCGATTTATTGTAGGGAACAAAGTGAGACATTTTTGAAAATCTATCAACAACAACCATGATAGAATCCTTATTCCTTAGAGTTCTTGGCAGTCCCAAAACGAAATCAAGACTCACTTCCTCCCATGGAGCATTTGGCACTGGCAATGGAGTGTACAAACTAGAATTTTGACTTCTTGTTTTTGCCAAATGACACACTCGACATTGCTTCACATGCCTCTCCACATCTCTAAATATCTTAGGCTAATAGAAATTTGATTGAACAAAGAGCTAGAGTCTTGTCCCTACCGAAATGTCCTCCCAAAACACCACAATGAGCTTCAGCTAGAATTACTTGTCTCAAAGAACAAGATGGAACACACAAGGCATTATCTTGAAAAAGAAAACCATTAAAGATCGAAAATTATTGAAAGGAACCTGATTTACAATTCTGTCATATTGAGCCGAAATCTACATCATTCTCATATAGATCTTTGAACGTTTCAAATCTAACCACTTTGACTTCCATTGCTGATAATAAAGAATGCTTTCTACTTAGTGCGTCAGCAACTACATTTTGAATACCTGATTTGTGCTTGATTATAAAGTTATAAGATTGTAAGAACTCCACCCAAGCTGCATACCTTTTGTTTAGCTTGTGCTGCTGATTAATGAATTTTAAAGCTTCATGATTAGAATATAGGATAAATGACTTTACAAGAAAATACTGACTCCAATGAGATAAAGCTCGATAAATGGCATAAAACTCCTTGTCATAGGTAAAATATTTCCTTCTCGTATCATTTAAGTTCTCATTAAAAAAGGCAATAGGCTTTCCGTCTTGACTTAAAACAGCACCAATTCCTACATTAGATGCATCACATTCAACTTCAAATATCTTGTCAAAATTATGTGGTACTAAGATAGGAGCTTCGGTCACATTTCTTTTTAATAGTTCAAAAGCATCATTAGCTTCACTAGTTCGTTTGAATTTATCACATTTTAGGCATTCGGTTATTGGAGCAACAATAGAGTTGAACCCCTTGATAAATCTTCTATAAAAGGAAGTTAAGCCATGGAAACTCCTTACCTCAAGAAATGAAGCAGGTGCTGGCCAATTAAGAATAGCCTCTACTTTACTTTGATCCATCATTATTCCATCTTTTGAAACAACATACCCCAAAAACACAAGACTAGGAGTAAAGAAATCACACTTCTTTAAATTAGCATAAAGCTTTTGCAGCCTCAAAATAAAAAAAATCTCTTTAAGATGATTTATATGCTCCTCTTCACTCTTGATGTATACCAATATGTCATCAAAGTAAACCACAACAAAAGTTCCAATGCATGGTTTAAGTATATGATTCATAAATCTCATGAAAGTGCTAGGAGCATTAGATAGTCCAAATGACATAATCAACCATTCATATAAGCCTTCTATAGTTTTAAAGGCTATTTTCCACTCATCTCCAAGCATCATTCTTATTTGGTGATATATAGCCACTTCTCAAATTAATTTTAGAGAAAATAAAAGCACCACATAATTGATCAAGTAAATCATCTAACCTTGTAATAGGAAAACGATAGTCCATTATGATTTTGTTGATGGTGCGGCTGTCCACGCACATTCTCCAAGAACCATTCTTCTTAGGCACCAACAAAGTTGGAACCGCACAAGGACTCATACTCTCCCGAATTAACCTCATTTTTACCAATTCATCCGTTTGCCTTTGAAGTTCTTCATGCTCCTTGGGACTCATTCTGTATGCTGCCTTATTAGGTAGAACAACCCCCGGAATAAGATCAACATGATGCTAGATGTCTCTCAAAGGTGGAAGACCATGTGGAATCTCTTAAGGTACAACATCTTGAAACTCCTCGGGGATCGGTTTCATGATTACTGGTGTCTCCTTGTGTTGTTCATCCTCCTCTACTACTACTAGAGCCAAAACATGACCACCGCTATCTAATTCACCCTTGCATTTACCATAGGATATAAAAGCGCTAATTTCCTTCTTTGGTGCACTGATTTTAGAATGTTGTAATGGAGCTAAAATAATCTTCTTTTCATTCACCTTAAAAGAATAAGTATGTTTGTAGCCATCAGACAACACCCTTCTATCATAATGCCAAGGTCTTCCCAACAACAAATGACAAGCATCCATAGGAGCAACGTCACACCATACTTCATCTTTATAATACTTACCAATAGAAAACGAAATTAAACATCTTTTAGTTACCTTGATGTCATTTCCTTTTTGGAGCCAACATAACTGGTAAGGATGTGGATGAGGGATTGTGTCCAACTTTAGCTTCTGCACTATCTCCAAAGATACCACATTCTCAAAGCTGCCACTATCGACAATCACTAAGAACACCTTGCCATGAGAAGTGCATTTAGTGAGAAACACGTTCTTTCTCACCCAACTTTTATCCTTGGCCACATAGGACACTTGTAAGCTACATTGCAATACAATAGACAAACCATGATCAGCATAAGTAACCTCTTCCTCATCATCATCGTATTTTGGTTCGTCGTCGGCTTCATCTTCTCTTTCATCACTATGATCTGCAACCAACGTAACAATTCTTCTATTTGGACAATCTGAAGCAATATGCCCAAAACCATGACATTTGAAACATTTTCAACCACTTGGGGTAGAAGAATTAGGTGTTTGTTTGCTGTTAGCAGATCCTTCACCCTTGTCTTGCACTTTTGGTACCTTGCTCTGGACAGTAGACTTGGAATTTCCTCCTTTCATATAGTCTTCTTTTGACCCATACCGAGAACTCTTTTCAAACTTCTGTTGCTTTTCAACTTTTAAAGCCAACTTGCTCACATCATTTAAAAACCAATATGGCTGCAGTTGAACAACTTTAGTAATCTCATACTTCAGACCTCTTAAAAATCTTGCAATGGTTTGCTATTCTGGTTCCACAAGCTCTCCTTTTAACATTAAATTATTGAATTCCGTTATGTACTTTTCCACACTAAGATCTTTTTGCTTGAAATCATAGATTTTGAGAAAGTTCTCTTGCCTATAAATGTGAGGTAAATATTTTCTCTTCAGCTCCCTTTTCATTTTTTCATGTCACGATCTTACTCTTCCCCTCACGTTCTCTTTGTTTCTTTAGATTTTCCCACAAAAAAGATGCATTTCGTCTAAGTTTAAGTGCTACAAGTTTTACCTTCTTTTGTTTTGGTGGTTCATGAAAATCGAAAATTCTTTCCACATATTAAGCCAATCAATAAAGTCATCAACATTAATTTTACTTTCAAACTCTGGAATATCCAATCTTGGGTTGTATTTGTTCTGCCACTCGTCTTGAACTACATGTCTTGCCCGAAATCTTCTCGACTCCCTTGGATGAGGTGTATCATCATTAGAAGTAAATTCTTGGACATCTTTTTCATGCTGGTTGTTTCTACTTCAAAGTTCTTCAATTATTTCATTTTTTTTTTGTAGACTACGCAGCAATCTTTGTAGCTGCAACCTCAACGACTCAGAATCATCTTCATGGTCGCTACCTTCACCAACTATATCTTTTCCATTCCGTCTTACCATGATCTCTAGCCTTTAGCTCTGATACCAAACTGATACCAGGGGTGATGTAGAATTAATTTTGAAAGAAAAGTCGGTAGCACAGTTGTACTTGCTGGTATAATGTTTTTTTGGAAAGAAAACGAATGAACTCACGAAGAAAAGTCGACAGTACAATTGTATTTGCTGGAATGAGTTTTCCAGACAGAAAAGGAGCGAACTCACGAAGAAACTTTGATAAAAATAAAAAATAGCTCACCACCAATTTTAAAATCACAAAGGGATACAGAAAGATCACCATCCTAAGGATAATAAATATGGATATAGAACTGAAAGCAAAAGGCTCACCACTCAAGGATGCATCCAAGAGAGACAGAGTTGAAGAGAGCACTCCAAGAGAGCTTATGCCAATATCATCAGTTTTCTAAAGTTTTTTCTAACTCCTAAACTCCAAAATAAGTACTAGTGCATGAAACGACCCTACATGCATAGGGAATTTCGAAATTAAGTGTTTTACAACTGGTAACCAACTTCTTTAATACATTCTTTGGTCATGAAGAAAAGCACTTTGAAATAGTTGTAACTTTGTGTAGGGAATATGCTCATGAGCTATCATAATTGAGTGTACTGAGTTGAAAACTATGAAGCAATATTGTGGGCTGAAAAATATACCATAACATCAATAAGGTTCATATAAGCAGATTGTAGCAAATTAGACACTCCCGTGTCAATCTAAGCGACTTTTTTCCCTACATCTCTACACCTGTTTCCCTCAAACAATCACACGTGCTGACTGCCCTCAACACAGCCTTGTTAGTTCCCTCATATTTGCATACTACGTGTTTCAAAGTGTGTTTATCTCGCTCTGATACCATATGTCACGGACTTAGTTGGGTTTGCCTAAGTCGTGTAGTACCCTTGCGTGTCTGTTCGCAAAGGGTCAGTCTTCCCGAAACCTCTTATAGTCCCTTAGGGACCTACAAAAGAGAAGATGGATTAGATGAAGTGTTTAAATCGAGATCCCACACAAGCAGACATTTCAGCAAACACTTGATCGACAATGCAAATTTCAAACGTTGACTTTGCAAGCTTTAAACAATCATATGACAAAGGGTCCAAGATGGTCTGTTGCAACTAAAAGTCCCCACAAGTGCCTATATGACACTATTGTGGAATAAGGTAGTGAACTAGCTCTAAACAATATCCCAAAGGCCTATCCAGCCATGTGGCACTCGAGTAGCTCCAGGTTACTATATTGATTGACACTCCGCACCAGTCTACGGAGCTAGAAAATCCCCAAAATGGCTGTTTGGATGACCTGATTTTGGGCAGTTTTGCCTTTGCGTGATGATTATACACAACTTGTGTTTTCAAGACTAAAATAGCCATAAAATCCATCCAAAATGGGACTACCAAGTCTACTATAAGCCCTCTATATGCTATGCAAAGAATGAACAAGGTCGAAAGACATGAACATACGCAAACATTACATCGAACACCTTGTGTATAGATTTGTCTGTGACAATTCAGCAGATGTTTAAACCTATGCAGGAACGGTAACTAGCCTGAAAAATGCATCTCTAGGTATAGAAATCCAGACTGTCATTGGCTATCATGATTCTGATAGTGTTTCTCGAAAATTTCATTCTATGAATATTTAATTGTATTTTGATCAGTCATTTTTTAACTTGTATTTCCTCATGGACGTCTGAGTACTCAGAGAGCTAGCATGTACATTATCAAACACAATTTGTTGCAATAGGGTGTTTTGAATTGGATATTGACTTTTCTATTGCTGCATAACCGTGGTGTTTAGGTGGATGCTTATCCAGTGTATAGTATGGCAACTCCAACAATTGATGGTGCAAGAGAAGTTTTATCCTATCTAGGTGCTGATGATCCAGCTAGCATGAATCATGGTCAAAAAGTTATCATTACAGATCTGAGAGAGGAAGCTGTTGTTTACATTAATGGTTCACCCTTTGTTCTTAGAGAATTAGATAGGCCTGTTGATACACTCAAACATGTTGGGATTTCTGGTCCACTGGTAAGTTCAATGTTAAAACTCTTTATACTTCAACTGACATCAATGTTTTCAAACTCCATTTTGCTATTTGTCCAGGTTGAACATATGGAAGCAAGGTTGAAGGAGGATATATTTGCTGAGGTAACTCAATCTGGTGGCCAAATGCTTCTGCATCGTGAAGAGTATAATCCAGTTTCAAATCAGATAAGTGTGATTGGTTACTGGGAAGAGATTTCATTAGATAATGTGAAGACTCCTGCCGAAGTATTTGCAGCATTGAAAGCTGATGGCTATAGAATTGAATATAAAAGGATACCTCTTACAAGAGAAAGGGAAGCATTAGCTGTGGACGTTGATGCAATACAATATTGCAAGGATGAGTGTGTATTAAGTGAATAGGTATAGTTGCTTTACTGCTTTTGATTCAGTGCAGACTAACGGGAGTTCATCTCTGCAGATTTGCTAGGTATTCCCTTTTCATTTCACACACTGGCTTTGGTGGGGTTGCGTATGCAATGGCTATTACATGCCTTGGCCTCAGTGCTGACATGAAATTCGCATCGGAGCAGACAGTCGAGACACACTTTGTGTCAACTTCACCCTTTCAAACCTTGCCTTTTCAGTCATCTGGAGAAGATGCTTTAAAACAGGGTGACTACCGTGACATTCTAAGCCTCACTAGAGTGCTGGTTTATGGTCCAAAGAGCAAAGATGAGGTTGACATGATAATTGAAAGGTATGCTGTTATCGACTGACAGAATCTGTTTCCATGTGTTTTTAGTTTCACATATGCATGTCATGAACAAATAATTACTCAAGTTTACTGTTCTCCAAAATTCAACTTGTTTACTGTTGTCCAAATTTGCAAATTTTTGTTATTTTCCTATTTTGCAACAAAGAATCAAGGTTAAAACATCTCGAGAACTCTTCAAGTTCTTTAGTCTTATGTGGTGTTCCTTGCTTGTAACATGTGCTCTGCACTAGACTTCCAGCCTAATTTAAATTTGCTTTAGGCATGTCACCACGCGTGCTATCATGGCATACTTGGGTCTTCGCATTGCTTTACTTCAGGTCATTTCCTGATGTTTGATATTCAATATTATTTGACAGCAAGTTCTTGTCAAGCTCAAGATTTAGTAAATTACAGATTGTGCAAATAATTATTATTTTAAATATATTATACTGCTTAGTGAACATGACATGTTTAACTTATCTGCATGTTTTATCCTTTATATACTTTCATGTTGCAACAAAGTTTTTCCATAGTGAAAGAATGCTGCTGCAGTTTCAGCTGAACTTTCTGGGAGTTAAACAAGAGTACATCAAGAGAACATGCAGTCGGTTATTCATAATTGAAACATAGCCTACACATTATGCATCATTGTTTATATTTGCTAACTGAAGGTCTGCATCTTTTTTCTTCACGTCTATTTATATATTTAATTATTATACATATACGTTTGCTTCAATAGCCTAGTACTATATCTTCTCTAATCCTGAAATCTGCTAGTAATCTTGTCCTATTGGCTAGTTATTAGTTCATGATTTTCAGTTTTGAGTCCATTCAATTTTTTCTTTGTTTCTTGTATTGTGTTCTATCACGCATCTTTCATTGTATTTATGGTGGTGTTTTTGCTTGGCTCATTCTTATCTGGCTTTTTGAAAGGTGTGCTGGTGCTGGGCATTTACGAGATGACATTTTGCACTATAAGAAAGAATTTGACAAGTGTCCTAGTGATGATGATGAGAGTAGGTCATACCTCATGGATATGGGCATTAAAGCTTTAAGGTTAGTATATATTTTGATCTTTATTCATTTTCTGGTGTCAATATTTTTGCATTGTTGAATAGAGTTGCATATATCAATCAAGATGAAATCAAGTATATATTTCATGAAACCATAGAACAAGTGAAATGGATGGTGCACAGATTAGTTATGACAGACTGCTATCTGAACAGTCAACAGTTCTAATTGAAATTGTTATGGTCTTCTACTTGAAGGACAAACATCAGGTAATTGGTATTTGTTAAATGAAAAAAGAAAGAAAGAAAAAGACTCTTTTCTATTGTAGAGGAGAAAATGTCTCCAGAGAGGGGACGTTGACGGTTACACCAGCTTTTTATTGACTTGGTATGGCACTATTTATGGTAGAGTTAGGACTCAGCATTCTATGTGATGTCTCTAATTTAAACTCGTATGAAATTGTATCTACTAACAAACTATTTATTTAACAAGATGATGTTTAAAACATTTGAAACACTTATCTGAGAATACCATTAGAAATAACCTTGATAATGCACAATAAAAAAGAAAACTGTAATAACTTGAGTTCAAACTAGACTTACCAGGACCTTATTAAATCTGTCTTACATCAAAGTGCTTTCTTTCATTTCAAAGTTTATCCAATCTCTGAAAGAAGGGAATATCTACATTACGGAAAACTAAGTCATCTATCAGCAGTTGTATATTCTTAAGTTAACATACAGATATCAATAGCACTTTCTACAAGTGTATGTAATAAACAGCCATAGGACTGTAACCTGTAACTTCAGCTGAATTATGTGGTCCTCTACTTGTAGATTTGCAAGCCATTAGGATTGTGGCTTAGCTTAATGGTTGGTTGAAATTCATATCGATTATCCTTAAGTATTTAGATTTGTTATATGCCTTTGGATGATAGCTTTTCAGCCACTTGTTTCTTAAAGTTCCAAAATCTCATTGAGAACAAGCTCTCAAAGATCAAATCTGGGATTGACCATAATGTGGATTGGCCATAATGTGCAATATGGATTTGCGAATAAGTTTCTTAAAATTAACGAATAAAAAATCTCTAGAAAACCTCAAGAAAAATATAATGAGCACAAAATAATAAAAAATCAATTTACAACTTCAAGAAGCTAATTAAAAAATGTATATTAATTTAATTTTTAAGTAAATTAATTTTAAATATTATTTACATTCAACCTATGCAGATTCCTTGTTGATTCTGTCAGGTGGAACATGCTGTGTTGGCAGTGGCACATTATTGTCTAGGAACAAGCAACTTTGCATGCTACCCTGGCATCCTAATATTTTAGTTACCATTGTAACAGTACTATTACCACTGCTTTTGTAGCCATGGATTAGGTTATATTTTGAGTAATATAACTTTGTGTATAGTGTCTAAAATAAGGCTCAAAGTAACACACTATTCCATCCACAGTGTTGACTAGTTAAAAGTGAAGCTAGAATAGGTGGATTGTGTTTAATTTGCTTTCTAATTGTCTCAGCAATAAAGGATCTTCACTATTTAATAAACAGAAAGAATTTAGATGGGAAATAGGGTTAGGCAGCAGTAAATTTGGGCAATAAAAAAAATGGATGGGATGGGAA
Source organism: Musa acuminata AAA Group (assembly GCF_036884655.1). NCBI lineage: Eukaryota > Viridiplantae > Streptophyta > Magnoliopsida > Zingiberales > Musaceae > Musa > Musa acuminata. Next base: position 9,395,414 of record NC_088350.1, read on the forward strand.
GGTGTGCTTTCTAGGAAGTATGATATAGGAATACATAAGAAAGCTTCAAGTATAATGAAAAATACCTGTCCTATATAGTATATGTTTTCTTGTTTTTGTTTCTTTCGTTTGGGGCATTTTATGTATCTTCGTATGCCATGAGCCCACTGTATGCAAACTTCAAGAACTCAAATTTTAGCATATATCATAATAATGACAGTATAGCTGATGATAGGAATCTCGTATCTGTTTTAAACCAGACTCTAAAGCAAGTAATATACCATCTGAAGGTTTGTTCCCTGTAACCACTGGAATCTAGAATCTTCACTTTGCTATTAAACATTAAATAATCCAAACTTTGAAATATTAAGATTGCATAATCTCGTATCTGTTTGAAACCAGAATCTAAAGCAACTAATATACCATCTGAAGGTTTGTTCCCTGTAACCACTGGCTGGAATCTAGAATCTTTTCACTTTTGCTGTTAAACATTAAATAATCCAAACTTTGAAATATTAAGATTGCATTAGGTGCATGGATAATTGAGGTATGTGATGCACTAAACCTGTTTAAGTTAGTGCCTAAATGGTACAAACTATGGATGCCATAATTTGGCATGCGCATGACTTCAATATTCTTGGGCATTCCTCTGCGTGACTAAATTTTTGAACGTTTGCAGGCGATACTTCTTCCTTGTCACCTTCAGGTCTTATCTTTATTGCTCTTCTCCAACTGAAACAAGCTTTTCAGCTTGGATGGAGGCGAGGCCTGAACTTGGTCATCTCTGTGATAACCTGAAACTTGATTAGTAACTAACATTTCATCCTCCTGTGAAAGTTTTTTATGAACATGATGCCAGCGAAGTTGTTCAAAATAAGAAGATTAGAAGGTAGAGAACACGAAGCAAACACAAGAAAGAAAGGGCTATTCTTGTAAAGCATTAGTGTAATCCAAACTATGAGTGTACAGTGGCTTTATATTAGTGACCCGGTGCTGCATGGTGCAGCAACAACCTTTTTCTGACCATTCTAATTGCTATAGGAGGTTTAAGATATAGAAAAGCATCCATAGCAATAACCCGGTGTTGTAATGAACGATGATGACTCATCTCCGAAGTTGTCCATTCGTTATGATTGTGCTATAGGTCAATATGTTTGTTTAATGCATTGTTGAAGTTATATATATATATATATATATATATATATATATATATATATATATGGGTTACTCAATTACTGTTTTTATTTCAAGTAAACACTGTTTATTGCTCAAAAGGAGAAGTATAAAATAGTCAAATGGAGCAGAAACACCTTCATGGGTGATTTCAAGTTTAGAACTAATGCCTCCGGAGGTGAGAGAGTGTGCATCATTATTTATACTTGTGGAATATGTTGGGAACTAACTATTTTGACCTCTCTTCTGGGCCCGAGTATTGGCCTCAAGATACCAAGTTGATATTGTTAGTAAAATTTATACGGGTAAAGGAGTGCGCACCACCAGTCTTGTACTCCATCACTGTTAAATTTAAAAACAATAGTTGGCAAGGATGTTCTGATGTCAACATTCACCACCCAACTAACTCTATGCAAAATCAACAAATGGAATATGCACAACGCATGATGGAACTTAAGAGAAAAGGTGCAATCTACACCAAGGGCCTAATCAAATTCCAAAAATGAAGAAGCTCTCGTATGAATGAATGCCCTTTTTGACTTGTGTTCAAGTTCTCGATCAAGGATGGACATGAATTTGCTGATCTACTATGCCTATTCCTAGTTGGCTCAGGAGTTGGAGTAAGGTTGCTTGATCAACAACAATTGTCCAAAAACATTAATCTTCATTGAAGTGACTTTAAATGAATCGTTTGACGGAAGCAAAAAAAAAAAAAAAAACACACTAATCCGTGCCTCCAAAATAAACATTCTTGGCAATACTGATGTAATATTTGTTACTGTTATTAGTAATTTAAATAGTATCTAGAGTTCAAGACGGTCCTTAGATGTGGATTTGATTCTGTTTAAGAGTTTTTCTGATATAGAAGAAGAGTTTCAAGAGAAGATGGTTGGGAATAGCCTTTAATAACAGAATAGTTGATTATGGGACAGAAGGAAAAATATCATAGTCGGTGCCACCCCCCTCTCTCTCTCTCTCTCTTAATTCTTCATGATATCATGAAACTATACAATAACTGATTCTTGTTCCACCTTACGGTAATTCTTGCCATCATTTTTGGCTCGTCTTTAAACCTCTCCTTTGAAAGAATAGACAACAAGTGACGAAAGAAGAGTCGTCACACATCTCTTGTGGAACATGCGAACCAATCACACAAAACTCATGAACATAGTAGGCGAACATAATTCGATGCCTGCCAGTCTTATTGTTTATAAATCTCATATAGAGGATATGCTCTCTAAATTGAGTGCCAAGGTAAGAAAAAGATGGCTGTTCTGAGTTCTCGACGCATGGTGTTGAGCTTCTTGCTATTGATCTTCGGCGCTCTACTGCTCCTTGGCATGCCAACCCAAGCTTCTACATGCTGTAAGCACTTTGTAGGTATTGCTTTGGAGTGCTCCAAATACGTGGTCAAAGAAGGACCTCGGTGTAGACCATCAAAGGGCTGCTGCTTAGCGATGAAAAATGCAAACGGGTTATGTGTTTCCTCGTTTCTACACTCCAAATACGTCAAAACCTTAATTAACACGTCTAAGTTCTGCTATGTTGCATCTTGCTGCAAGATATCCGGCCCCTATGGAAGCATGTGCTCAAGTGAGTAATTAATCCTCTCTCTTACTACGCTCATCTAGTCATCTATCCATGTTTGTCTTATACATGAAAGATATAGCACGATGTATATTTAGCAATGATCAGTTTGAACAATGGGCTATAATATCCATTTCATTGTTTCAGAATCATCAAACAAGCTGCCAATGACATAAGGTGGACGAGGAAAGGAGATCATATATAACTATATATGTACGAAATAAAGTTTGCATATGTATTTAACTGATGTATCAAGTTGAACAATTGACCCATATCATGAGACATACATGTTTACGGTCAACTGTTCTAAATTATACCAATGATTGTGGGAAAGATGTTAGCATTATAATGAACTCGGTTGATAAATCGACCATCTACTTGCAGAAAGCAAAATTTTCAATGTGTCTTTTGTGATAGAAAGAATAGAAGATAAGAGAATAGAAGATAAGAAGAATTATTGAATAAAGCTTTATTGAAGAAACTTTAGCTTGATGCATTAACATGTCCCTCTCCTATTTATACAGATTAGGAGAGAGAATTTCCCTCAACAGAATAAATAGATTTCCTTATGTAGTTGAAAAAATCTTATCTGCTATCATGCCCCCGCAAGATGGTGCTCCTGTCAAGGGTACCAATCTTGGATCGATAGAAAGCAAACAGTTTACGAGCCAGAGGCTTCATGAGTAGGGCAAGAGCAGATCGCTGCTGTGGTAGAGAGGGCTACTGTGGCAAGGACGACAACAACGACACTTCTCGCTCGAGCGAGATGCGGGAACGAGGAGGAGAGATCGCTGGCCGGAGAGTAGTTGCGAGGCTACGTCGGCTTTGCTTCTGCAGGAAGAGGCAGAGGAAGGGCGACAATAAAGAATGTCGCCAGCACAGGGAGGAGAAGAGGGCGCGACGTGGTGGCCCTTGTTCAGCTTCGAAGGAGGCCAACGCAACGATCCTAGAGGACGTCCATGGAAAACGCTCCACTACTTTGAGATGGAGTAGCGGTCCACGAGGTAACGACTACTTCGAGATGTTTGGAAGTACGTTTTATTGAAGAAACTTTATTGAAAAAACTTTAGCTTAAATGCATTAACATGTCCTTCTACTATTTATACAGATTAGGAGGGAGGATTTCCGATTAGGAGGGAAATATATCTTATCTGCTATCATTTTGTTCCTTGTTGGCTTTTTGCTGCTTCAGCATGTACTGAAAGTTTAATAAGGATTAAAAGCAATATTAATATTAGAATTTAGTAGTGATAGACCAAAGAAATCAGATTAGCAGATTAATAGTTATTGCACATTAAACTTGTGTAAAAGGTTATAATTGGATCTCTTGCATTTCTTTGGTTTAAGCAGCTATTTTAAATCTTATAGTTTGAACGTTTTGCCAAAGTAAACATCACTAATGCCCAAATTGAAAATATAAAATAGTCTTCAAGCAGTGTCTTTTTATGGAAATGGTACACGTATTAACAAAATAAAAGGCCTTACCACAATAAATTGCTAGGAACAACAAATTACAACAAATTCGAGAATAGGTCAAGTAAAGAAGGAATAATAAAAATGTCATAAGAAAAAGCAAACAAACAAACAAACGAGCACAATCAATCCCGCTCTGGCTTTTTGTTTTTTGTTTTCAACCAATTTCTAACTCTGACATAAACGAATAGCTTTTTATGACCATTTTGCTCTAAGGTGTAATTCATTTGACTACAATTTTTGATGTATGGTTGCAACACTTGGCACCTGATAGATTAACCCGTGATGAGAGAGACTGATTAATTTTTACTGACGTGAATTATATTTATACAGAGAGAAAAAGATTTTTTCTATTATACCCCTGTTAGTTGTGAAAAGAGATTTCTTTATCAGTTAGTTAAAAGAGATTTGTGAGAGGCTTTGTGAGAGAGTCTTCTAGTTGATCAACCATATGTACGTGAGAAACATATACTTGATGTTTGAGAATTTGATATCGAATAAAGTGGAACATTGAATTAGTGCATAAATAGGTGGCTCCGACATTATCACGATATATTGTAGGAGTGAGGGTGGAGTTGATTTAAAGTTTCTTCAGCAAATTCGTGACCCAATTCAATTCTGCACCAATAGTGGCGATGACTTGGTATTTTATCTTTTGTTTCTTTGAACTCGAATTGATTAGATTTGCTCCAAGGAAGATAATATACCATAACGTAGATGTTTTATCATCAATGTTCCCTACCCAATCAATATAGACAAAGGAATGAAGATGAAGTAATGAGTATTTATGGAGAAAAAGTCCATGATTGAGGGTTCCTTTCAGATATCGCAAAACTCATTTTACTGCACATCATTACATAGCGGATGTAATGTATGAATTGTGATAATTTATTAACTACAAATGAGATGTCTAGATATGTGAGAGATAAGTACTATAAGGAGCCAAGTACTTATAAGGAGCTAAGTACTTATCGGTATTGTATAGAATCCGTAGTAGGGCTACCATCATATAATTTAAGTGATTTAGTAGTAGAGAGTGGAATGACAACATCTTTGCATTCTATATGTTTATCTTTAATAATAGATCTTGAATATACTTTCTTTGAGATAAAAAGAGTTATGAAGATATGCATGTTGCTTCCACTCCTAAAAAGTATCTTAAGGTTCCTAGATCTTTGTTGGAGAATCGATCTACCAATTGCTTGAGGAATTCCATGATCTCCATAGTATTATTGCCTATGATAATAATATCATCCACATACACCAATAGATATATTGTACTTCTATTTTGTTATCATAGAAATAACGAAGTATCAGACTGAGAGTTGATGAAGCCAGTTGATGTTAAAAATTAACCAAGTTCGGTGTACTAGGCTCTTAGAGCTTAACGAAGTCCATAAATAGCTTTTTATGGTTTACAAATATGTCTTGGATATTAAGGATGAATGAAGTCAGGAGGTTGCTGCATAAAGACATCTTCAGTTAGAGTCTCCTATAAGAAAGCATTGTTAACATCCAATTGTTATAAGTACTAGTCAAAGGTGCACTGGAAGCCAATCACGTGAGTGATGGCAATGACACATGTGACTTGACATATAGTCTTTTTGCTTATTATATTTTGATATTTTATCACTTTATATTGATTGTTGCATATACACATGTATATATTGTGATGTTCTTAGATCTGTGCAATGGGAATCGGATCATGATGATATCATGATAATGAGACCGATTCACCTTTAAACATAGAACCTAAATAATCCTGGTCATAGGTTACTCGAGAGGGACATCGAAATAACCAGACAGACTGGTGTGCTGTATACCTATCCATATGATGGATGCAGTTAGTCTTATAATTGCTTGTGTGGGGACACTAAGGATACAGTACAAGTTCTCATTGGAGAATGAGTTCACTAATTGATCCACTTACAGAATGCTGGATGGTTGATGATACCTTAATATCAAATAGTGATTCTGTAGTCCTAGTGGTGTATATGGTCCTTAGACTTGAGACACCAAGGATATCCTATATGAGTACTCCATTCTTTGATACCAGACTTATAGGTCTAGCGGCTCCAAATCTAGCACAGCCGATCATTAGGAGTGGTAGCTAACCTTACGAGGACTATTGAGTGTCGATAGAGGATCATTCACTCTCAGTGTTATAAGAGGACTATCCCATGTGTTCTTGCTCAAACAAATCCCTAGCCAAGGTTATTCGAATTGAGAGAGAAAGAGTTCTCTGAGAGAATTCGATTAGAGCGAGACTCGAGTAGAAACCGTATGGGTCTAATAGCACCATGCCCAGTATACAATCTTTGGGATATTAGATGGATGAGGGACTATTGTTGAATCTCGAATTTTGATGATGAAATCAATTGGTAAATTGTGTGATCTAATCTATATGTTGAGAAAAATGTGCAGGATTAACTATGATAGCAGTAAGACATTAAGCAGATGATGAGCTGGAGTCAAGATCGAGTCTTCGTTAGGAGTTCAAAAGTTCGTCGGAAGTCCGGACGTTCGTCGAAAGTTCCATTAGAATTAACCGAGAAGTCCGGGAGCTTGCTAAAGAAGCTCATCGGAACATTGTCGAGAGATCACCGAAAGCTCGCCGGAAGAACAAATTGACGTACTGGAATAAGAATGCTTTATTAAATGTCTTAATTATTGTAGACCTTAAGTTGAGTTAAGATTGGGAGGTGATCCCTAACTCAGTTAGGGGCCAACTGGGCCCTTAACAGGGCTGAATTGGGCCGGATTGAATAGCCCATTCAGCACCTGAAATCACGGCTGGCGGTGGCACCGCTTGCTGACCCAGTCTCCTAGGTGGTTTAGGTGGTGGTATCACCCAAACTAGGTGGTGGTACCACCGACAATTAATGTTGACAATGGTGGTACCGCCCCTATTAGGTGGTGGTACCACTAGAGCTCGGTCTCCAAGCTTTGTTAAGCGGTGGTACCGCCCAGACTAGGCGGTGGTATCGCCTAGTGTTAGACTGCATGCGGTAGTATCGCCTAGTAATGGCGGTGTTACCGCCAGTACCTCGAAATCCGAGGATGTGATATTTTTTGGCTCCAATTCTGAAGCCATTGGGGCCTATAAATACCCCATCATTTTTTGTATAAAAGGGCATGAAAGTATTAACATAATATTGAATTCTTGAGGTGTTAAAGTGTTGTAAAAGTGAGAAGAGTTCTCCCTTCCATCTCTTAGCTTTGTAACCATCCAAGAAAGAGGAGTGAGGCTTGTAAGGGTTATCTCCTAAACTTGGTAAAAGGAGAAAGAACTATAAAAGGTGATTGGTCTTCGCCTATTAAAGGAAGACCATTAGTGGAAGCCGATGACCTCGACGGAGGAGGAATCAGAAGTGGATGTAGGTCACAACGATCGAACCACTCTAAATTCTGGTTTGCATTTCTATTTGAGCTATTTACATTACTATAATCTTCTTTAACTTTCTCTTTACACTCTTACGAACGCCTTCAAATTTAATATCTTTTCGAAACGGATTTAATCGAAACGAATATTTTTTGAAATCAACGATTTTTTCGTTGCACTAATTCACCTCCCCCCCCATCTTAGTACCGCTCTTGATCCTAACAACTATATGTACATGGTAAATGAGGACAAATAAGTCCAATGGATTGGATTCCCCTATATTGTCTGGGGATTGCGACGTAGTGGCCTAGTACGTCTACAGTCGATGAATCGAGTGAATTATTATGAAGATAATAATTCAATGAGCTAGAAGGAGTTCTGACAGGTATGACTCACGACCAACTTGATATTGGGCCTAGAGGGTCACAGACATATGGTAGGCATTGCAATGAGTAGAGGTTCGGATATAAGATATCCGCTAGAGCCCCTATCTTATTGGATATCTAATAAACCCCTGAATTATTGGATTCTATGGATGAGATCTAATAAGAGCCAATAAGAGATTATTGGATAGAGATCCACTGATCTAAGAGGCTTGGATAGTTGGATGGAGATCCAATACCCAATAGGATAGGATTCATTAGGGTTAAGTTGACAAGGGACCTCTATAAATACGAGGGAACCAATGGTTCATAGGCTAGAGCCTTTTTGGGTTGCCATCTCCTATTCTCCTCTCCCCTTCTCCTCCTCAGATGACAGACCTAGAGATTCAAGGAGCATCATAGCAACCTTGCTGTGTGGATCACCGTTAGAGAGGAGGGTGCTTGACCTTCTTCACCCTCTCCTAGAGATCTGCAAGGATTCAGAGATATACGATCTCCCTAGGTAACACAATCAATCTCACACGTGAGTTTTAAGTTTCGTGGATTTTGCACACCAATCTTCGCACGACGACGAACACATCTTTGGGAAATTGGGGATTTTGTTTTTATATTCTTCCACTGCACATGTGATGTTGCCCTCAAGATTTTCTGATAACGGTATCAGAGCTAGGTTGCTTGTGCTAAAGATTGATTTTGAACTATGTGTGTTGTGTTTTGGAGAAGCTTTTGACGTCAAAATCATTAACGCAAAAGCAAGAAAGGGCAGCAACTGTTGCCGCTCTTGCTACCCTTGTAGATGGCAGTGCTGCCATCTGCGTGCAAGCTCCTCGCCAGCGGCCGGTGGGCTGCTACAGTAGTAGCCACCTATACGCGAGCAATGTGCGCACAGGTATGGCTGCCTGTAGTGGCGCTCGCAAGCAAGGCCGCAGGCACGGTGGCCGCCTACGCATGGGCACTGCGCCCGTGCGCAAGGGTGACACCTACGGCTACAGGCGTAGCTTGCGGGCATAGCGCCCGTAAGGGCCGCGATGCCTGTGGGCGGTTAGCCCATAGGGGCGAGCTACGTGTGGGTTGCATGCCCGCAAGGGCGGCACAACGCCCGTAAGAGGGGGCATTGTCTATAAGCATGGCGCCTGTGGGCACTGCACCGGTAGGCATAGCGTCCTCGGGGGCATCGAAAGTTTTGCCCCTCGAAATTTTAGAAATTTTAATTTCTATCCTTTGTCCAAATTATGAAAATACCCCCTCATAATTTATAAAATTCCCTACATGTCCTTGATTTCAAAAAATATTAATTAATTAAAAAGTTTAATTGATTATTATTATCTAGAAGTCCTACATAATAATATTTACATGTGATGTATGATGTGTGGATAGATGATCATGGACCGTGTGATGATGTGTGTACTTGTGATCATTATAATTGGAGCTTATGAACCTCCATTTTATTTCTCGTTTATTGTCAGGCCTGTGTACCTATGATTAAGTTGTAATCACATGAGGAGGCGTAGCAGGAGCGTGGAAGCGATAGCGAGACACACGATGCCAAGATGGACGATCGCGATGCATGGAGATGCGTTGAGATGCCGACGGAACCAACGAGGATGAGATGAACAATCACAAGGCATGGAGATGCACTGCTACACACATAGATCATAATGTGAGTGATTAGGCCTAATGGCTTGGGCTTGATCACATTAGGTTGTGGTCCATGATCATCTGGTGTGATTGCTCATGTGATGTGTGATTGCTTATACACTTACTAGATATGTATATATATTTGCATGCGATGTAGATAGATATTAAATATGTATGTGCATGACATATCATATTAGGAGACCAAATCAAAATCCTCCCTCTTGATAATATTAAGTATGTAAACATGAGGCAATTAGATTGACCCACGTAGCCTTCCAACATTATAAGTAGGGACCGACTCTCGATGTAGGTTGAGTTGGTCGAGTCCTCCGAGGCTCACCTACATCATGATTCACTATCTTGCCTACGACATCATGATTTGCTATCTTGCCTATGACATGATTCGCTATCTAGGTGTAGATCAACCACCCTTACAACTCGATTCTCCTTTTGACAAGTTCAGGAGAGAATATTTACAACCCCCCTCACTCCTCTCTCAAACTACACTAACACTTAGAGTTTTGAGAGGAGTCCTTATAAGATTACAATAATGTTTTTCAACTTTTTTAGCTCTCAAATCTTATGATGTTAATCAGGGATGAGAGGGGTATTTATAGACTTCAAGTGGATTCAAACTTAGAACCTAAAAGTGTCTCATCTTGGGTTTCTCAGGTCCTAGCAGTACCACCGCCTGTAGCACTGACACTAGGCGATACCATCGCTTGTAGCACTGACACTGGGCAGTACCACTGCCTAGGAGACTGTGTTTAGGTGGTACCATCACCCAGACTGGTAGTACCACCGTCTGACACTGACAGGGCGGTACCACCACCCAGTTTGACGGTACCATCACCTAACACAATCTCGGAGATTGTGCCATGGCGGTGCCACCTGTTGGGTCACTATTTGGGCCTTTCACTTGGCCCAACATAGTCCATACAATGGCCCAACTGGCCCCTAATTAGATTGACCCAATTCCATTCTTAATTATGTACTAACTATGAATTTTAAGGCATACACTAAGCAAATCCGGTCCGGTTAGCCTAGGTTTCTTCCGATAAGCTTCCGACGATCTTCTGACGAACTTTCAATAATCTCTCGAAAATGTTCTAGCGGACTCTCGGTAAGCTCTTAGACTTCACGACAATCCTCATGGCGAGTTCTGACGAGCTTCTTCGACAAGCTCCTGGACTTTTCGATCAATTCCGACATAACTTCCGACGAATGTCCAGACTTCCGATGAACTCTCGAATTCCCAACGAAGTCTCGTTCAAGACTCCGGGACTTCATTTTGTTTTATGCCTTGATCACTATCATAGTTAACCCTGCACAAATAAAACCTACTTTGATCTAGACAATTATTACAAAGCTTGAATCATGTTGTCCGGCATGTCATTGGTTCATCGACACTTCATCCGATTCTCTGGTGCATCGTCCTCTCTTACAGCCTATTGCCCAATCGGCTAGTTGACCTCTGCAACTTTGATTTCCTTGGTGTAATTTCTGCTCTTCTTGACCCGATGCCTGAACTCATGGCCCGAAGCCTTCTATCGATACGTCGACCGATCCTCCGGCTCGACGTCCAATCTTTTGACATGTTTCTCTCCGGCTCAACATGATTCTTCCTGTTTTAATTATCTCTCCTTGATCGAAGCTTCCTACGCCACTCAAAACATAGATTAAATCATAAATACTCTCAATTGGTTTCATCATCAAAATCCAAGATTCAACAATCTCTCCCTTTTTGATGATGACAACCAATTGATGACGGAGTTAACCTTAACATCCCGTATCAATATGACATATTGATAGAACTTTTAGATTAAAAAATCCAAGCAACATGTCATAATAAAATCATGCATAACATCATACTTCTCCTCCTTTGTCATCAACAAAAAAGAGAAGTTTAACTATCAAGTGTCTAGACAAATAAGTTCAAATCATTACATAATAAACATAATTTCAAGTTTTATCATCATGCAAGCTTGGAATTTTTAGAGATGTGCGAGTTTAGCATGTTTGCTTTTCTTGGGATAGCAACTTCTTGCTTCTCTTTAGATTACAAGCTAGCAATTTTTATGATATGCAAGTTTTACGATATACAAGCTAGAAAATTTTTTTTTTTTTTTTTACAATACTTTACAACATGTATAATCACCAAATCATCATTAATTTTAAAGATGTGCAAGATTGTAAATTTTGTAAGTTTACATTTTTGCTTCTTAAGATAGGCAAGCTAGTAATTTTTGGTGATGTTTAAGATAGCATCTTCTTCTCTTTTGAGAAGTGCAATATTTTGCTTCCTTTGCAAAATGCAAGCTAACAAAATTTTACATTGTTTTACAACATGGAAGCTAGCAATTTTACACATATGAAAATTGATAAAGTTTTACATCTTTTGTGATTAGCAAGCTTTTTGCTTCTCTTTATGATGAACAAACTATCAACTTTTCTCCCCCTTTATCATTGTAAAAAAGAAGGGAAGAATACAATTTTGTAATTCTTTTCCCTTTACATCAATTTCTAAATCATGACAAAGAGAAAGTATCATTCTTAATTACAATTGTTAGGATCGAAGCGGCACTAAGGGGGGGGGGGGGGGGGGGGTGAATTAGTGTAACGGATTAAAACTTGTAAGTTCGAAAATGATTCCGTAAAATGCAATGAGATTTCATTTTGATAGTAGCTTGAGTAAAGTGAAAAACAAAAACTTGCTGCTGTGTAGATAACGATTGCAGAAAGGTAAGTACTCACACATTCAATGAACACGCCAATTTAAAGTAGTTCGGTCAAATGACATACATCCACTTGCAAAGCCTTCTTCAACGAGGGTCCCAACTTCTACTAGCAAATCTCTTTGAAGGGGAAGAACAAATACCCCTCTTACAACCTTTTACAAGTGGTTCACACTCTTATAAATTTTTGAAGAGAAAGAAGGAGGTGAACACTCAAGCAATTGAAAATAAGACTTGCTAAAGGCTTTTCTAAGACTTTTATCTCAATCTATTGCATTCACTAAAGTTTTATTCTATGCTGAGAATTGAGGGGTATTTATAGGCCCAAAGAGGATTCAAATTTGGGCTCCAAATTTTGAATTCCCTTGGGTTTTCGAGGTTGGCGGTGCCACCGCTTGTCACTTTCATATTGACCGGTGACTGGCGGTGCCACCGATTGTCGGTGGCGGTGATACCGCCCTTCAATTTCAACATTGACAGAGTTTTAGCGGTGCCACCGCCCAATCTGGCGGTACCACCGCTCGACCCTTCGGGTTCTGGGCGGTGCCACCGCCCAGTCCGGCGGTTCCACCGCCCAACCTTACGGGTCACTAGTTGGCTTCAAGTATGGCCTAAACCAAGTCACATTCGGGCCCAGTTGGCCCCTAACCAGGATATAGGATTATCCCTTAATCCTAACCCTAATTATATGCAAACTACGCAACTGAAAACGACAAACATCGAGTCTCGTTCCGACGAGCATTCCGGTGATCTTCTGGTGGACTTCCGATGTACCTTCGGATTTCTTCCGGCAGACTCCTAGTAGGCTCCCGATCTTGTGGCGAGTTCAGTGAGTAGCGAAGCCTTCTCGGTGATCTCCGTGAACCTTTGACGATCTCTTTGGCGGACTTCCGAAAACTCTGACACGTCCCCGATTTCTTCTTAGTTGGCTCCAGCAACATCTCCGATGAATCTTTGGACTCTCAAACACCCATCGAACTTGACTTTGGTTTCCTTGCTTTATGTTTTCAGGCTATCATAGTTAATCCTACACACTTAACTCAATAATATGGATTAGATCAATTAACCCATCAATTGATTTCATCATCAAAATTCGAGATTCAACAATCTCCCTCTTTTGATGATGACAATCAATCGATGACAGAGTTTAAACATAACTCCCCCTATCTATATGCCATATTATGAGAAGATAAAAATACTTGAATTCAGTCTCTTGAATTCAAACCTAAACCGATAAGTTCTATCCGTTGATCTTATCGTTATTCTCTTTAAGCATGAGTAAATACGAAACTTCGTATTTCTCATCAATTCAAGTTATGAAAATCATTTTCAAGTCGAATGATAAAAGATAATTATCCCTTCGATTAGAGATAAAAATTTTCAACATGAATTAAATGTGAGGCATGATTTCATATGATCAACCAATCTAAGATCTTGCGATATTCTCAAAGATTTTTGCAAGGCATATAAGACATTTGCATTACACAAACTTTTGCAATTCATATAAGTCATGCTATCGATGCATATTAAGTCATGCTATCGAAGATCTTGTAATATTCTCAAAGATTTTTGCAAGGCATATAAGACATTTGCATTACACAAGCTTTTGCAATTCATATAAGTTATGCTATCGATGTGGTACAAGTCATCACAAGTCATGTTTTGCTCATTCTTCTCCCCCTTTATCATCAACAAAAAGGAGAAAGACTTTAAGCGTATAATTTGTGATCATAAACCCAAAGGAATTCAACATTAAGATTGATCATACAAAATTCAGCATTCATCCGAAATTCATAAAAAAATCAGCATTCATACATAATTTAAAATTCATCTTTTATTCAAAATACATCACAAAAAAAGGTTCAGCTTTCATTCAAAGGAAAGAAGATGACAAAATTCTAACTTGGCATTAAGAGTAATTAAACAAGGATCACATGTCAAAGTAACATAATAAGAAGGTATATCGACTAATCCTTAGGAGGAAATCCATAGTTCTTATACATGACATCTATTTTTTGATTCATTTGTCTTGCTGTGATTTGATCTGATGCAATTATGCTATAATAAATTCTTCAGAAGATGAAGTAGGAGCTGAAGGTGCTGCTCTAAAGGGACTTGGAGGAGGGGATTCATTTCCCATAAAGATTGGTGTTTCAGGGTGTTCTACTGGTGGGGGAATTAGATCAGACCTTTTAGGTTGTTTAACCCATATACCATTGCTAAATATGTATCTAAGTCTTTTCAGTAGGTTTCTATTGATGGTGTAATATCGATCACTTTGAATTATTTCTTCATCGGGTGAGACACAAATGTCATAGGTAAGTATAATCGAATGATTAACCCCCCATATGGTAACATAGCATCTTTAGCTATAATATCCTGCATGTGTTGTCAGATTGTATATCCAAAATAGTTATGTTGACCGATCATAATCCAATACATGGTGCTCATCTTTATTTGACTCATTTCATCAAGATGAAATTGCTTAGGGAGTAGAATGCTTATTATGTTGTGATGAAGAATTTTAGAATTAAAGGGCAGTAAGTGCTCGCAACTTTTAGGTATCATGCTTAGGTTTGGATTTGTAAAAATAGTTTCTAAGGCTTCAGAGTAAGTTGCTCCGATTACATTGACATCCCATTTTCCTCTAAAATAACAGCCCCTATCTTTTTCGATAATTCCTATTAGTTCACAAATAGTGCTATCAAAGATTTTAATTGGTGTTCATAAAAGGTAGGTACTTAAACTATCGTTGTCCACACATAAGTTTGCATAAAATAACCTCACTAACCTACAATAAATTGGTTCATTAAATTGTAGGAGAGGTAAGGTATCTAAATGTGCAAACCACCTAATGGGTTATAGGTTTCCTAGTTCATTTAGATCAATGTGTTTACCCTTATGTATAGATCTTGTTTCGAAATTTGGAAACCTAAGTGCTACTTCTTTGGATCTAAAAAATTTTGGTCATATGAATCTCCTTCAACCCTTTTCCCTTTTGTTCTTGTTGATCTCTTGGGAGCTATTATCTAGACAAGATGATGAATCAAGTATATGAAACTATGAAGAGTGGATAAAATAATGAGAAGAGGAAGGAAAGATTTCAGATTTTACCTTATGGAGAATTTCTTGAAAGATGGAGAGCTTGAGCCAACAAGAATCCTTCTCCTAGGCTTCTAAAGGTTAGAATGAGGGTTAGAGAAGTTTTGGAGGAGATGTGGGAGAGCTTGATCTAGTTTCTCACGGGTTGGGCGTGGTTCCTGTTGAATCTCGGATTTTGATGATGAAGTCAATTGTCATTTGTTGTCTAATCTATGTGTTGAGATAAGTGTGCAGGATTAACTACGATGAAAGATAGACAAGCAGCAGGAGTTGCGCCGGAGTCAAGTTCATGATCACGTTGGGAGTTCGAGAGTTCGACGGAAGTACGGACGGTCGTCGGAGGTTCTGCGAGAACAGATCCGAGAAGTCCAGAAGCTTGCCAAGCGAAGCTCGTCGGAACTCGCCAAGTGGATCGTCGCAAAGTCCAGGAGTTTGCCGGAAGTCCGCAGAAGCATCACCGAGGGTTCATCGAATGATCGACGGAAGTTCGCCGGAAACTCGCCGGAAGAAGCGATTGACGTACCGAAGCAAAGCTGCAGAAATTGTCTTAGATTTAATCGTAGTTAGCACGGTGATTAAGTTAGAAATGGGAGGTGATCCCATTAGCTTAATCCTGGGGCAATTGGGCCCCTGAAGAACTCAAGTTGGGTCGAATGGTTCAACCCATTCGAACCCAAGAAGCTGTGGGAGGTGCAACCGCCCAGGCAGGGAGGTGCCACCGCCTAGGCTAAGTCTCCCAGCGAGACTGGGCGGTGCAACCGCTCCAGCCAGGCGGTGCAACCGCCCAGGCTAAGTCTCCCAGCGAGACTGGGAGGTGCAACCGCTCCAGCTAGGCGGTGCAACCGCCCAGGGCTCAGTCTCCAAGCAAGACTGGGCGGTGCAACCTCCTCTGTCAAGCGGTAGCACTGCCTGAGCTCAAGTTTCGAGCTCTGCCTGGTGATGCAATCACCGAGCTCAGTCTTCGAGCTCTGGAAGAGAAGTACGACCTCTCTGGCCAAGAGATGCACAGCCTAAGCTCAGTCTTCAAGCTCTGGCAGAGAGGTGCAACCACCTCTGGCAGAGAGGTGCAACCACCTCTGGCAGAAAGGGGTGATCACCTCTGACAGAGAAGAGAAACTTCTCTGGTCAGGAGATGCACCGCCTGAGCTCGGTCTTCGAGCTCTGGCAGGAAGGTGCAACCACCCCTGACAGAGAAGGTGGAACCGTCCGAGCTCAGTCTTCGAGCTCTGCCAGGCGGTGCCACCTCTCCAGTCGAGAGGTGCAACCGCTTGAGCTCAGACTTCGAGCTCTGCCAGGCGGTGCCACCTCTCCAGTTGAGAGGTGCAACCGCCTGATCCCGGAATTCCGGGATTTGATCGTTTTGAGCTCGAAATTTGAATTGGGTTGGGGCCTATAAATACCCCACCCATTCAGCACTGAAAAGATACAGACCTACACCGAAATCTTGATCTTTTCTGTGATTCTAAGAGCTCAAAAGTGTTGTAAAGCCTTTAAGTCTCCTCCTTCTGTTCTTCAAGTTTTCAGTTGTAAAGTGAGGAGAGAAAGGTCTGTAAAGGTTGTCTCCTGAGCCTGTCAAAAGGAGAGAAACTGTAAAAGGGCAGTTTGGCCTTCGCCCATTGAAGGAAGGCCCCTAGTTGACGTCGGCAACCTCGTCGGTGGAGGAAGCCAAAAGTGGAGTAGGTCAAGGCTGACCGAACCACTCTAAATCTCTGGTTTGCGTTTATTTTTGAGCACTTTATCATTACTGCAAACCTCCTCCATTACTACTGCTCTCTGCGCTTTCACGAACAAGTTCTAAGTGCTGTTCTTCCGAATCTGCATTCAGACGTAAATTCGTATTTTCATACATTACAATTTACGTTTACGTTTGATTCTGCAGAACTGTCTTCCGTGCTTTTACGAAAGAGTTTCTTTGCAGTTTACACTTACATTTTGATCCTATTGATAACTGCAAACTGTCCTCTACAATTTTACGAACGAGTTTCAACATTTAGACGTAAATCGGCTTTCCTCTCACAATCATCAGTTCTCAGTTCACGTTTACGTCTTGATTTCAACTGCATACTGCCTTCTGCGAGTATACAAACGAGTTTCAAAGTTTAGACGTAAATCTACGTCTAGACATAAAACAGCGTTTAGACGTAAATCTGAGTTTAGACGTAAATCTGCGTTTAGACGTAAAACTGCGTTTAGACGTAAATCTGCGTTTAGACGTAAAACTGCATTTAGACGTAAATCTGAGTTTAGACGTAAACTGCGCTTAGACGCAAAACTGCGCTTAGACGCAAACTGTGTTTAGACGCAAACTGCGCTTAGACGCAAACTGTGTTTAGACGCAAACTGCGCTTAGACGCAATCTGCGCTTAGACGCAAACTGCACTTAGATACAAACTGAGAATTAGCTTTTGCATCATAATAGTTTTTATTGAACGAACGCAGCTTTTGGTTTTTAATCGCCGTAAGATTTCCGCTGCACTAATTCACCCCCCCCCTCTTAGTGCTCTCGATCCTAACAATTGGTATCAGAGCCCGGTTAACTCTCAAAAGGATTAAAACCCAAGAGAGATGGCTTACGCCGGAAACCAAGAGGGCCATTCTATTACACGTCCACCCATGTTTAATGGGACGGACTACACCTACTGGAAAACCCGAATGAGGATCTTTCTTATTTCTATGGATTTTGAATTATGGAATCTTGTCGAGAATGGTTTTTCAAAGTCTTCTCTTCCAATGATCGATTGGAATGATTTGGAGAAGAAGGCTTTCGCTCTAAATGCAAAGGCTATGAATGCCTTATTTTGTGCACTCGATAAAAACGAGTTTAACCGTATTTCAACTTGTGAAACTGCATTTGATATTTGGCACACACTCGAAGTGACCCATGAGGGCACAAGTAGAGTAAAAGAGTCAAAAATCAATTTGCTGTTACACTCTTTCGAACTCTTTCGGATGAAACCGAGTGAAACCATTGGCGACATGTTTACCCGTTTCACGGATGTCGTCAACGGTCTAAAAGGACTCGGAAAGAGCTTTTCGGATTTTGAGCTTGTTAATAAGATACTAAGATCCCTTCCTAAGAGTTGGGATCCTAAAGTCACCGCTATTCAAGAGGCAAAAGATCTGCGAAATTTCCCTCTTGAAGAACTAATCGGGTCACTAATGACCTATGAAATGACTTGTAAAGCTCATGAAGAGCAAGAAGACATCCTTCCAAAGAACAGGAAGGATATGGCACTCAAAACGTCAGAATGCCACTTGAGAGAAAACTCAAGTGATGAGGACTGTGATGATGACTTGGCACTTCTAACAAGAAAGTTTAAAAAGTTCTTTAAAAGAAACAAGTTTAAGAATGATGCAAAAAATAAACTTGAACCCAAAAAGGACCAAGTGATCTGCTATGAATGCAAAAAGCCGGGACACTACAAAAGTGATTGTCCCCAAGTCAAGAAAAGAACAACAAAGAAGAAGGCGCTCCAAGCAACATGGGATGATTCGAGCGCATCTGAGGAAGAGGAGTCCAACACCGAGCAAGTTGCTCATTACGCCTTAATGGCCATCGAAGACGAGGTAACAAATTCAATAGATGCTGATTTATCTTTCGATGAATTATTAAATGCTTTCAATGACTTATTTGACGAATGCAAGAGTATAAGTAGAAAATATAAATTGCTGAAAAAGATGCATGATAGTCTTACTTGTGAGTTTGATAAGTTAAAAGTCGAACATCATGATAGTTTAAATTCATGTATCAAATGTCATGATTTAGAAACTATGCAAAAAGAAAACCTGCTACTCAAGGACACCTTGAAGAAATTCGAGGTTGGTAGCAAGTCATTAAACATGATCCTTGCAAACAAGGGTCACATTCCAAAAAGGAGCGGGATTGGATTTGTGAGAAATCCTCACCAAAATCCAACCACCTTCTTAAAAGGCTCCATCTTACATGTTCAACACCAAACCAAGTGCAACTTTTGTTGCAAATCTGGACACAAGACACATTGTTGTCCATTCAAGAAAATAAGTCCAAACAAATTAATTTGGGTTCCTAAAGGAACCATGATAAACTCTATGCAACATGATAGAAAATGTAGATCTATTTATGAGGCACCCAAAAGCAAATGGGTACCTAAACATCATCCTTTCTTGTAGAAAACTAAACAATCGCAAGCTAGGAGCAAGAAATGGTACCTTGATAGTGGATGCTCAAGGCATATGACCGGAGATCCATCTCAATTCTCTAAGCTCACTAGCATAGACGAAGGATATGTCACCTTCGGAGACAACAACAAGGGTAAAATCATTGGCAAAGGAACCATAGGTAACAAATCCAACCTCTCTATTGAAGATGTTTTACTAGTTGATGGTTTAAAACATAACCTCTTGAGCATTAGTCAATTATGTGATAAAGGATATATTATAAGATTTGAATCTAATGCTTGCATCATTGAAAAACCACACAAAAATATATCTATGATTGCATTAAAACAAAACAACGTATACACTATTGACATCAATGACTTATGTGATGAAATGTGCCTTGCCGTTATGAATGAGGATGCTTGGCTATGGCATAGAAGATTAGGTCATGCTAGCATGAAACTAATCACTCAAGTATCATCTAGAGAACTTGTAAGAGGAATTCCTCATATCAAGTTCATCAAAGATAATGTATGTGATGCTTGCCAATTAGGTAAGCAAATTAAGGGTAGCTTCAAAGCTAAGAATCAAATAAGCACCTCTAGGCCCTTACAATTGATCCATATGGACTTGTTTGGACCAATCTCTACATCGAGTCTAGGAGGTAGCAAATACGCCTTTGTCATTATTGATGACTATAGCAGATATACATGGACCTACTTCTTAAAACAGAAAAATGAATGCTTTAGATATTTTACCAAGTTTTGTAAACTTGTTCAAAATGAAAAGGGATCTATGATTTCGTCAATTAGAAGTGATCATGGTGGAGAATTTCAAAACCATGACTTCCAAGAATTCTGTGAACTCAACGGATATAACCATAATTTCTCTACTCCAAGAAATCCTCAACAAAATGGGGTAGTAGAAAGAAAAAATCGAAATTTACAAGAAATGGCAAGAACAATGTTGAATGAACATAGCCTACCCAAATATTTTTGGGCCGAAGCTGTAAACACTGCATGCTATATTTTAAATAGAGTCCTAGTAAGACCCTTACTCACCAAAACTCCTTATGAGTTATGGAATAACAAAAAACCCAATGTCTCATATTTCAAAGTCTTTGGGTGTAAGTGTTTTATCTTGAATGAAAAGGATAACTTAGGAAAATTCGATGCTAAATCTGATGAAGGAATCTTTCTTGGTTATTCTTCGGTTTCTAAAGCTTTTCGCATCTTCAATAAAAGAACCTTAATTATTGAAGAATCCATCCATGTTGTTTTCAATGAGATTTCAGAAATTAAGAAAAATGATCTTGATGATGATTTTGATTCCTTGAATTTAAACGAAACCCCGTCTCCAACTAGCAACTTGGATGCATCCACTTCCGAAACATCCTTACTCAAGGATTGGAAGTATATAGATGCTCATCCTAAGGAGCTAATCCTAGGAGACACATCAAAGGGGGTTCAAACACGATCTTCTTTTAAAAACTTTTGTGCCAACGCCGCCTTTCTCTCCCAAATTGAACCCAAATGTGTTGATGAAGCCATGAAAGATGATTCATGGATTATCGCAATGCAAGATGAATTAAATCAATTTGAGAGAAATGAGGTGTGGACGCTTGTTCCTAGGCCAAATGACCATTTAGTTATTGGTACTAAATGGGTCTTTAGAAACAAGCAAGATGAAAATGGTATCGTGGTTAGAAACAAGGCTAGATTAGTGGCCAAAGGTTTCAACCAAGAAGAAGGTATCGATTACGAAGAAACCTTCGCACCTGTGGCTCGATTGGAAGCCATAAGGATGCTCCTTGCCTACGCCAGTTGCAATAATTTTAAGTTATTTCAAATGGATGTTAAAAGCGCTTTTCTAAATGGTTTCATTTCCGAAGAAGTTTATGTTGAACAACCCCCTGGATTTGAAAATAATAGCTACCCTAATCATGTGTTTAGACTAACTAAAGCTCTCTATGGTTTAAAACAAGCCCCAAGGGCTTGGTATGAGAGACTTAGTTCTTTTTTCATTGAAAATAATTTCATAAAAGGCAAGGTTGATACTACATTGTTTATCAAGAATTTTGAAAATAATTTTCTCATTGTTCAGATTTATGTTGATGATATCATCTTTGGCTCTACAAATGAATCTCTTTGTGAATCGTTTGGTAAAACAATGAGTCTTGAATTCGAAATGAGCTTAATGGGAGAATTAACATTCTTCTTAAGTTTACAAATCAAACAACTAAGCAATGGCATCTTTATTAGTCAAACTAAATATGCCATGAATTTATTAAAAAGGTTTAACATGAACAACTCAAAGGCCAGTAACACTCCTATGAGCACCTCCACTAAATTAGAAATTGATGAAAGTGGAGAAAGCTTTGATCAAAAAACTTATAGGGGTATGATAGGAAGTTTACTTTACCTCACTGCAACCAGACCAGACATCATGTTCAGTGTAGGACTTTGTGCTAGATTTCAATCAGACCCTAAGATGTCTCATCTCAAAGCAGTTAAAAGAATATTTAGATATCTTAATGGTACCACAAATCTAGGATTATGGTACCCAAAATCAGAAAATTTTGAGTTAATTGCTTATGCTGATGCTGACTTTGCTGGGTGTAGATTAGATAGAAAAAGCACATCAGGATCATGTCAATTTTTAGGACATGCCCTTGTTTCCTGGTCATCAAAGAAACAAAACTCAGTTGCACTATCAACAACCGAAGCTGAATATATTGCAGCAAGTGCATGCTGTGCACAAGTTGTATGGATGAAAAATACCTTAGAAGATTATAAAGTTCATCTCAAAAATATTCCAATTAAATGTGATAACACAAGTGCAATATGCTTAACGAAAAATCCTATACAACACTCAAGAACAAAACATATTGATATTAGACATCACTTTATACGAGATCATGTCACCAATCATGACGTAACCATAGAATTCATTGATACTAAACATCAACTAGCTGACATTTTTACAAAACCTCTAAGTGAAGAACAATTTGATTTCATTAGAAGAGAGTTAGGAATGCTCATGTGTCCGAATAAATAAACTTGTTAGAATTATTTTTCGGACTATATTGAATGATCAGATCACATGAATGCCATTTTCTATGATTATATCTGTAACAAAATCTTGTCCAAATGCATCTTAGTTGTTCGAAAAATGAGTATGTCATTCTGTAATATCTTTACGGGTAAAATGAATTATAACAAAAGGGGGAAGAAGTTTTCAAAGCAATCTATGTAAAATCCCTCTATAAGCTTTCGTCTAAATTGGTCTTCCTTGTATAACAATGCTTTTTGTTGATGACAAAGGGGGAGAAATATATGAATTGATAAACACTGTGATTAGAAATACCTTGAGTGATGCTATAAATAATGTTTGCACAATGCCATCCTTGCATCACCAAGAGATATATGAAACATGTGCTATAGTTTGCATTATGTCTTGAGTTGATATCCTATTTTGTGAAGTAAATGCAAACTTGCTAGAATGATAATATGTGTGCATCATGTAATAGTCCTTTGAGCTTTAAATGATAATGTTCAATTACATGATGAATAGTCACAAACACTATCATACAAACTTGATGATGAATGTCAAGCTTTGACATCATCCTTGAAGAGATACATCATGATAGGTATCATGATGGGAGTATTGATAAGTTTAACTGATCTAACTTATCAATACGTCACTTGAATTCTTAGGTCTTGAATTCAAGGTTGACTTATCTCAACTATGGCATATAGACAGGGGGAGTTAAGGATAACTCCATTATCAATTGATTGTCATCATCAAAAAGGGGGAGATTGTTGAATCTCGGATTTTGATGATGAAGTCAATTGTCATTTGTTGTCTAATCTATGTGTTGAGATAAGTGTGCAGGATTAACTACGATGAAAGATAGACAAGCAGCAGGAGTTGCGCCGGAGTCAAGTTCATGATCACGTTGGGAGTTCGAGAGTTCGACGGAAGTACGGACGGTCGTCGGAGGTTCTGCGAGAACAGATCCGAGAAGTCCAGAAGCTTGCCAAGCGAAGCTCGTCGGAACTCGCCAAGTGGATCGTCGCAAAGTCCAGGAGTTTGCCGGAAGTCCGCAGAAGCATCACCGAGGGTTCATCGGATGATCGACGGAAGTTCGCCGGAAACTCGCCGGAAGAAGCGATTGACGTACCGAAGCAAAGCTGCAGAAATTGTCTTAGATTTAATCGTAGTTAGCACGGTGATTAAGTTAGAAATGGGAGGTGATCCCATTAGCTTAATCCTGGGGCAATTGGGCCCCTGAAGAACTCAAGTTGGGTCGAATGGTTCAACCCATTCGAACCCAAGAAGCTGTGGGAGGTGCAACCGCCCAGGCAGGGAGGTGCCACCGCCCAGGCTAAGTCTCCCAGCGAGACTGGGCGGTGCAACCGCTCCAGCCAGGCGGTGCAACCGCCCAGGCTAAGTCTCCCAGCGAGACTGGGAGGTGCAACCGCTCCAGCTAGGCGGTGCAACCGCCCAGGGCTCAGTCTCCAAGCAAGACTGGGCGGTGCAACCTCCTCTGTCAAGCGGTAGCACCGCCTGAGCTCAAGTTTCGAGCTCTGCCTGGTGATGCAATCACCGAGCTCAGTCTTCGAGCTCTGGAAGAGAAGTACGACCTCTCTGGCCAGGAGATGCACAGCCTAAGCTCAGTCTTCGAGCTCTGGCAGAGAGGTGCAACCACCTCTGGCAGAGAGGTGCAACCACCTCTGGTAGAAAGGGGTGATCACCTCTGACAGAGAAGAGAAACTTCTCTGGTCAGGAGATGCACCGCCTGAGCTCGGTCTTCGAGCTCTGGCAGGAAGGTGCAACCACCCCTGACAGAGAAGGTGGAACCGTCCGAGCTCAGTCTTCGAGCTCTGCCAGGCGGTGCCACCTCTCCAGTCGAGAGGTGCAACCGCCTGAGCTCAGACTTCGAGCTCTGCCAGGCGGTGCCACCTCTCCAGTTGAGAGGTGCAACCGCCTGATCCCGGAATTCCGGGATTTGATCGTTTTGAGCTCGAAATTTGAATTGGGTTGGGGCCTATAAATACCCCACCCATTCAGCACTGAAAAGATACAGACCTACACCGAAATCTTGATCTTTTCTGTGATTCTAAGAGCTCAAAAGTGTTGTAAAGCCTTTAAGTCTTCTCCTTCTGTTCTTCAAGTTTTCAGTTGTAAAGTGAGGAGAGAAAGGTCTGTAAAGGTTGTCTCCTGAGCCTGTCAAAAGGAGAGAAACTGTAAAAGGGCAGTTTGGCCTTCGCCCATTGAAGGAAGGCCCCTAGTTGACGTCGGCAACCTCGTCGGTGGAGGAAGCCAAAAGTGGAGTAGGTCAAGGCTGACCGAACCACTCTAAATCTCTGGTTTGCGTTTATTTTTGAGCACTTTATCATTACTGCAAACCTCCTCCATTACTACTGCTCTCTGTGCTTTCACGAACAAGTTCTAAGTGCTGTTCTTCCGAATCTGCATTCAGACGTAAATTCGTATTTTCATACATTACAGTTTACGTTTACGTTTGATTCTGCAGAACTGTCTTCCGTGCTTTTACGAAAGAGTTTCTTTGCAGTTTACACTTACATTTTGATCCTATTGATAACTGCAAACTGTCCTCTACAATTTTACGAACGAGTTTCAACATTTAGACGTAAATCGGCTTTCCTCTCACAATCATCAGTTCTCAGTTCACGTTTACGTCTTGATTTCAACTGCATACTGCCTTCTGCGAGTATACAAACGAGTTTCAAAGTTTAGACGTAAATCTGCGTCTAGACGTAAAACAGCGTTTAGACGTAAATCTGAGTTTAGACGTAAATCTGCGTTTAGACGTAAAACTGCGTTTAGACGTAAATCTGCGTTTAGACGTAAAACTGCATTTAGACATAAATCTGAGTTTAGACGTAAACTGCGCTTAGACGCAAAACTGCGCTTAGACGCAAACTGTGTTTAGACGCAAACTGCGCTTAGACGCAAACTGTGTTTAGACACAAACTGCGCTTAGACGCAATCTGCGCTTAGACGCAAACTGCACTTAGATACAAACTGAGAATTAGCTTTTGCATCATAATAGTTTTTATTGAACGAACGCAGCTTTTGGTTTTTAATCGCTGTAAGATTTCCGCTGCACTAATTCACCCCCCCCCTCTTAGTGCTCTCGATCCTAACAGTTCCACCGTCGGTCCTAACCCCTCTTTTTATAAAGGGGATCTCGGGCGGTGCCATCGCCAATCCGAGTGGTGCCATCGCCTGGCGCCCAAGGGCTCAGGTGGTGCTACCGTCGGTTCTAGCGGTGCCACCACTAGCATGCCGCGGAAGAGAAAAAAAAATTTCTTTCCTCCCCTTTTTGTTTTTTAATGGTGTTTGACTTAAGATAAGATAGGATCTTGGTTGTACTTTAATATGTCATTTGGAATCGAAAGAGAATGAGGAAATCAAATCCACGAAAGAACGGAAAGAGCATAAAAAAAAAATTTTGGAATATACATTCAAAAAAGCTTATTCTCAGGGATAATTTAACATGCCTAGTTCCCTTCTAATGAATTCAAATTGGTCTTCATTTAATGCTTTTGTAAAGATGTCTGCTAATTGATGCTTTGTGTCAATAAACTCTAGAACGACATTATTGTTAAGAACATGATCGCGTATAAAATGATGCCTAATGTCGATATGCTTAGTTCTAGAGTGTTGAATTGGATTTTTGGTAAGACATATGGCACTTGTATTATCACATTTTATGGGAATGTTTTTCAAGTGAATTCCATAGTCTTCTAATGTATTTTTCATCCAAACAACTTGGGCACAACATGCACTTGCAGTAATGTATTCGGCTTCCGTCGTAGATAGTGCAACTGAGTTTTGTTTCTTGGAAGTCCAAGAAACAAGTGCATGTCCTAAAAATTGGCATGTTCCGGATGTACTTTTTCTATCTATCCTACATCCGCCAAAATCAACATCTGCATAAGCTATTAAATCGAATTTATCGGATTTCGGATACCAAAATCCTAAATTGGGAGTTCCTTTAAGATATCTAAATATTCTTTTAACACTCTTAAGATAAGATAATTTAGGATTAGATTAAAACCTAGCACAAAGTTCTACACTAAACATGATATCCGGTCTAGTCATAGTGAGATAAAGTAGACTACCTATCATTCCCCTATGCTAGTCATAGGTGCCCAGCAAGCCAATCACGTGAGTGATGGCACGTGAGTCATAGTGGTATATCTGGTCTTTTGACTTGAGACACTATGGATGTCCTGTACGAGTGCTCCACTCTTTGATACCAGACTTATAGGTTTGGTTGTCCTAGATCTAGTACAGCTGGTCATTGGGAGTGGTAGTCGACCTTACGAGGGCTATTGAGTGTCGATAGAGGATCATCTACTCTCGGCGTCATGAGAGGAATATTTCATGTGTTGTTGCTCAGACAAATCCCTGGCCAGGGTCATTCGGGTTGAGAGAGAAAGAGTTCTCCGAGAGAATCCGATTATAGTGAGACTCGAGTAGAAACCGTATGGGTTTGACATCACCATGCTCGATATATGGTCTCTTGGATATTAGATGGATGAGAGACTATAGGTACACGGTAACTGAGGACAGACAGGTCCAATGGATTGGATTCCCCTGTATCGTCTAGAGACTACGGCGTAGTGGCCTAGTGCTAGTCATAAGTGCCCAGCAAGCCAATCACGTGAGTGATGGCACGTGTGACTTGATACAGAATCTTTTTGCTTATTATATTTTGGCATATATCACTTTATAACTATTGCATAAATGCATATATATTGTGATGTCCTTGGATTTGTGCAATGGGAATCGGATCGTGATGAGATCACGATAATGAGATCGATTCACCTTTAAACACATATCCTAAATAATCCCGGTCATAGGTTACTCGAGAGGGACATCGTGATAACCGGATAGACTGGTGTGCTGTATACCCGTCCATATGATGGATGCAGCTGGTCTCATAGCTGCTCGTGTAGGGACACTAGGGATACAGTACAGGTGCTCATTGGAGAATGAGTTCACTGATTGATCCGCTTACGGAATGCTGGATGGTTGATGATGCCTTATTGTCAGACAACGATTCCGTAGTCCTAGTGGTGTATCTGGTTCTTAGACTTGAGACACCAAGGATGTCCTGTATGAGTGCTCCACTCTTTGATACCAGACTTATAGGTTTGGCTGTTCCCAGATCTAGTACAGCTGGTCATTGGGAGTGGTAGTCGACCTTACGAGGGCTATTGAGTGTCGATAGAGGATCATCCACTCTCGGTATCATGAGAGGAATATCCCATGTGTTCTTGCTCAGACAAATCCCTGGCCAGGGTCATTCGGGTTGAGAGAGAAAGAGTTCTCCGGGAGAATCCGATTAGAGCGAGACTCGAGTAGAAACCGTATGGGTCTGACAGCACCATGCTCGATATATGGTCTCTGGGATATTAGATGGATGAGGGACTATAGGTACATGGTAACTGAGGACAGACAGGTCCAATGGATTGGATTCCCCTGTATCGTTTGGGGACTACGGCGTAGTGGCCTAGTACTTTCGTAGTCGATGAGTCGAGTGAATTATTACAGAGATAATAATTCACTTAGTTAGAAAGGGTTCTGACAGGTATGACTCACGGCCAGCTCGATATTGGGCCTAGAGGGTCACACACATATGGTAGGCATTGCGATGAGTAGAGGTTCGGATATGAGATATCCGACGGAGCCCTTGTCTTATTGGATGCAGATCCAATACCCACTAGGGAAAGGACCCATTAGGGTTTTGACACGGGATCTCTATAAATAGGAGGGATTCACAGCCTCATAGGCTAGAGTCTTTGCTTGCCCTTCCTATTCTCCTCTCCCTCTCCACCTTAGAGTAGGCCTGGAGTTTTGAGGAGCGTCGTCGCAACCCTGCTGTGTGGATCACCGCTAGAGAGGAGGACGCTTGACCTCCTTCACCCTCTCCTAAGGATCTGCAAGGAAACAGGGATATACGATCTCCCTAGGTAACACAATCTCTATACGCAGTTTTGTGTTTTGCGGATTTTGCGCACCAATCTTCGCACGACGACGAACATCTTTTTGGGAATCGGGGATTTTGTTTTCTTGTTCTTCCGCTGCGCATATGATGTCGCCCCCCTTATGATTTCCCAACAGTGGTATCAGAGCCAGGTTGTTCGTGCGAATGATTGGTTTTGAACTGCGTGTGTTGTGTTTAGGAAGAATATTGACGTCAAAATCGTTGACGCAAAAGCGAGGAAGGGCAGCAACAGTTGCTGCCCTCGATCTGCATGCCTGCAGCCACCTACAGCTGCAGCCAGGCAGCACAGCGCCGGCGCAGAGCCTGCAGCAGCCGGCCAGCGGTCTGCTTGCAGCAGGTTTGCTGCCGGCGGGGCTGGCAACCCACGGGCAGAGGCGCCGCAGGGCAGCGGCGCCTGCCACCGAATGGAAGCGGCGCCTGCCGCCGCAGGGCAGCGACGCGCGACGCCTGCCGCCGCTACTCCCGCGGGCGAAACCCCCCTCACAGGGGCGGCCGCCTGGCGGGACAGCACCGCCTGCGGAGGCAGCGGCGCCCGAAGGGGGCGCCCACCCGCAGCGGCGTCGCCGCCAGCGGGCGTGCCGCCTGCAGGCGAGGGCAGTGCCCTCGCCCCGCCGCA
The DNA here is from genome assembly GCF_036884655.1 of Musa acuminata AAA Group. NCBI lineage: Eukaryota > Viridiplantae > Streptophyta > Magnoliopsida > Zingiberales > Musaceae > Musa > Musa acuminata. Next base: position 9,424,665 of record NC_088350.1, read on the forward strand.
CAGGCGCCGCCGGCAGGGTGGCGGCGGCGGCAGCAGCAGAGGGGGAATTAGGGTTTTGGGCAAAAAGACAGTTTTGCCCCTATGAATTTGATAAATTCCTGTTTCTGTCTTTTGTCCAAATTACGAAAATACCCTTAGGAATTGAGAAATTCCCTACATGTCCCTGATTTCAGAAAATATTAATTAATTAAAAGGTTTAGTTGATTATTATTTTTATTATTATCTAGTAGTCCTACATTATGATGATTATTTATACATGTGATGTATGATGAGTGGACGGATGATCATGGACCGTGTGATGTGTGTACTTGTGATTATTATTATTGAGGTCTGCGAACCTCCATTATATTTCTCGTTTATTGTCGGGCCTGCGTGCCTATGATTAAGTTGTAATCACATGAGGAGGCGCAGCGGGAGCGTGGAAGCCATAGCGGGACCCACGAGACGGACGATCGTGATGCATGGAGATGCATCAAAGATATCAACGGAACCGACGAGGACGAGATGGACGATCACAAGGCATGGAGATGCACCATTGCACACATAGATCTTGATGTGAGTGATTAGGCCTACTGGCTCAGGCCTAATCATATTAGGTTGTGGTCCATGATCATCTGGTGTGATTGCTTATACACATACTAGATATGTATATATATTTGCATGCGATGTAGATATATATTAAATATGTATATGTGTGACATGTCATATTAGGAGACCAAATCATAGAAACATCTCTCGATAATATTAAGTCGGTAAACGTGAGGAAATTAGATTGACCCACGTGGCCTTCCATCGTTATGAGTAGGAACCGAATCCCGGTGTAGGTTGAGTTGGTCGAGTCCCTCGAGACTCACCTATATCGCGATTCGCTATCTTGCTTACGACATAGAGATGTCACCGGTGACCTGAGGGCATGATATGCTTGGTCGAGTCCCTCGAGGGTATATCATCAAATCAGACTCATCTTGTAACGAAGGTGTTGACTTAACCGAGCACCATGGTTGGTCGAGTCCCTCGAGGCCATGATGATTCGGAGGCCGAACAGGACGGGAATCACAAGGAGTTGTGATCGGCAAGAGTTGTCTACCTTTTAGGCTTAGTGTGATTGGTCGAGTCCCTCGAGGTTACACTAAGACGCTGATTGGATCCTGATCCCCACTAGAAGTCTGCCGGAGACTTCCGTTTCACGTGCTGAGGGTGTCGCGTGACTCGTTAGTAAAATAGTGGGAGCATATTAAGATAGAAGTCCATATCTTGATAGTTTATTTCTTGCAAAATCTGCATGTTATTCATTTTTGCTACATCTTTATTTTCAGAAAATGTCGCTTTCAAATCCCTTACGTGGCATACTTGATGTCAACCGCCTCACTGGTCCAAATTATACGGATTGGCTCCGTAACTTGAGAATTGTTCTCACAGCGGAGAAAATCGTGTACGTCCTTGATACAGTGATGCCTACGCCCGAAGAAGGGGCAAGCGAGGATGAGATCGCTCGCTACGTGAAGTACATTGATGACTCCACTCTTGCTCAGTGCTATATGTTGGGCTCTATGACTCCAGAGTTACAGAGACAACATGAAAAGATGGATGCCAGATCCATTCTCCTACATGTCCGTAAATTGTTTGAGGAACAGGGAAGGACTCAACGATATGAGATATCCAAGAGCCTTTTCCGCGCTAGGATGACTGAGGGGACACCGGTTCAGAACCATGTCCTAAAGATGATTGAGTGGATAGAGAAACTCACAGGTCTAGGAATGGTCCTAGAGGATAACTTGTGTGTGGACATTGTGCTTCAGTCCCTACCAGATTCCTTTTCACAGTTCATAATGAACTTTAATATGAACAAGCTTGAGGTGACTCTCCCAGAGCTCCTCAATATGTTGAGGGAGGCAGAGAGTACTATTAAGAAAGAGAAGCCAGTTCTCTACACTGGTGAGACCAGAAAGAAAAGGAAAGCAGAAAGGTCCCTTAAGAAGGGAAAGGGCAAGGGCAAACAAGGTAAAGCAAAGGTTGCTAAGAAAGACCCAACAAAGGACAAAGGCCAGTGCTTCCACTGTGGTAAAGATGGGCACTGGAAGAGAAACTGCAAAGAGTACCTTGCAGAAAGGGCGAAACAAAAGCTTGATGAAGCTTCAGGTACATTCATGATCAGTCTCCATTTGTCAGACTCTTATGATAACACATGGGTGTTAGATACCGGTAGTGCTTATCATATATGTAATTCGTTGCAGGTTCTGGCAAGGCCTAGGAGACTAGAGAGAGGCGAGATGGACCTCAAGATGGGTAATGGAGCAAAAGTTGCTGTATTAGCTGTTGGCGAGGTCGCCCTACATCTGCCTAGTGGAGCTTTTATTGCATTAGATGCATGTTATTTTGTTCCTTCTATTATCAAAAACATTATCTCCATTTCATGTTTAACAGTTAGTGGATATAAATTTGTTTTTGAGAACAATGGTTGTTCGATATTATTAGATGATAAGATCATCACGAAAGGAACATTGCATAATGGTTTATTTATGTTAGACACCACTCCACATATCATGAATATAAATGTGTCCAAAAGGAAACGAGATGAGTTGAACAGTGCATACCTGTGGCATTGTAGGCTAGGTCACATCCATGAAAGAAGGATTCAAAAGTTGCTAAATGATGGATATCTAGATCCATTCGACTATGTGTCATATGCAACTTGTGAGCATTGCATTCGTGGAAAACTGACCAAATCTCCATTTAGTAGAACTGGAGAGAGAGCCAATGAGTTGTTGGAACTCATACATAGTGATGTATGTGGACCCATGTCAACTCATGCCATTGGAGGTTACTCCTACTTCATTACATTTACTGATGATTTCTCAAGGTATGGATATGTGTACTTAATGAAGTACAAGTCTGAGGCCTTTGAGAAATTCAGAGAGTATAAGAATGAGGTGGAGAACCAGACTGGAAAGAGTATCAAAACTCTTCGATCAGATCGAGGAGGTGAGTACTTAAGTACAGAGTTTACTCACTTCCTCAAGGACCATGGGATATTATCCCAATGGACACCTCCTTATACACCTCAGCTCAATGGTGTCTCTGAAAGGAGAAATCGTACATTATTAGATATGGTACGGTCCATGATGAGTTTCGCTGACCTACCCATCTCATTCTGGGGATATGCCCTAGAAACCGCAGCTTACCTTCTGAACAGAGTTCCAACTAAGTCGGTGGTGTCTACACCATATGAGATATGGAAAGGGAAGAAGCCTGATCTTAAAGTAGTTAAGATTTGGGGCTGCTCTGCCCATGTTAAAAGACACAACCCCGATAAGTTAGAATCAAGGACAGGGCGATGTAAATTTGTGGGATACCCCAAGGAAACTTGTGGGTATTACTTCTATCATCTCGAGGACCAAAAGGTCTTTGTAGCTAAGAGAGCAGTGTTCCTTGAGAAGGAACACATTCTTGACGGAGACAGTGGGAGAATGATAGAATTGAGCGAGGTTGGAGAACCAAGCTCAAGCACCACTCTACAGCCCGAGTCTGTTCAGGTATCTAATACACAAGTTTCAACTTTACGCAGGTCTGATAGAGTATCCCATCCTCCTAAGAGATATGTGGGACATATTAGAGCAGAGGATGTAGAGGATATTGATCCTCAGACCTACGAGGAGGCTATTATGAGTATAGACTCCGGGAAGTGGAAAGAAGCCATGAATTCTGAGATGGATTCTATGTACTCCAATAAGGTTTGGAACCTAGTTGATGCACCCGAAGGTATTGTACCCATCGGTTGCAAGTGGATCTTTAAGAAAAAGATCGGAGTAGATGGAAAGATAGAGACCTATAAAGCAAGGCTAGTGGCTAAGGGGTATCGTCAAAGGCAAGGTGTTGACTACGACGAAACTTTCTCACCCGTAGCAATGCTAAAATCCATCAGAATTCTATTGGCTATTGCAGCACACTATGATTATGAGATCTGGCAGATGGATGTGAAAACCGCATTCCTCAACGGGAACCTGGAGGAGGAGGTGTATATGATGCAACCTGAGGGATTCGTGTCCAAGAACTGCCCAGATAAGGTGTGTAGGTTGCTTAGATCCATTTATGGACTAAAGCAAGCTTCCCGAAGTTGGAACATAAGATTTGATGAGGCAATCAGATCTTATGACTTCGTTAAGAACGAAGATGAGCCTTGTGTATACAGAAAGGTAAGTGGGAGCGCTATTAGCTTTTTGGTGTTATATGTGGATGACATCCTCATCATTAGGAATGACATAGGAATGCTATCCACAATAAAGGCTTGGTTATCTAGACACTTCTCCATGAAGGACTTAGGAGAAGCATCTTATATCTTGGGGATTAGAATCTATAGAGATAGATCCAAAAGGATGCTTGGCTTGTCCCAGTCCAGGTACATAGAAACTATTGTCAAAAGGTTTGGCATGGAAAATTCCAAAAGAGGTCTCATACCGATGAGACATGGGATATCGCTTTCTACGAGTATGTCCCCAAAGACTCCAGAAGAAAGGGCGAACATGGATATGATACCTTATGCCTCAGCAATAGGGTCTATCATGTATGCCATGCTATGTACTAGGCCTGATATAGCGCATGCTCTGAGTGTCACGAGCAGGTATCAGGCGGATCCAGGCTTGGAGCACTGGAAAGCAGTAAAGTGTATCCTTAAGTACTTGAGAAGGACTAAGGATCTTTTACTAGTATATGGAGGTAATAGCCTTAAGGTTGAAGGCTACACTGACTCAAGTTTTCAGTCTGATGTCGATGATAGCAAGTCGAATTCAGGGTATGTGTACACCTTGAATGGAGGAGCAGTGTGCTGGAAGAGTTCCAAGCAAGATACCACTGCTGACTCGACCACAGAGGCGGAGTACATTGCTGCATCAGATGCAGCAAAGGAGGGAGTCTGGTTGAAGAAGTTCATCACAGATTTGGGAGTCGTGCCGGATAGTGAGGAGCCGATTTCCCTATATTGCGACAACAACGGGGCAATTGCTCAAGCGAAGGAACCTAGGTCTCATCAGAAATCTAAGCATGTTCTGAGGAGGTTCCACCTTATCAGAGAGATCGTGACCCGAGGAGATGTAGCAATGGAAAGAGTTCCATCCGAAGATAACATTGCAGATCCACTAACAAAGCCATTGTCTCAGATTGTCTTTGAGCGTCACAGGGGTCTGATGGGGATCAGACACATAGGTGATTGGCTTTAGGTCAAGTGGGAGATTGCTAGTCATAAGTGCCCAGCAAGCCAATCACGTGAGTGATGGCACGTGTGACTTGATACAGAATCTTTTTGCTTATTATATTTTGGCATATATCACTTTATAACTATTGCATAAATGCATATATATTGTGATGTCCTTGGATTTGTGCAATGGGAATCGGATCGTGATGAGATCACGATAATGAGATCGATTCACCTTTAAACACATATCCTAAATAATCCCGGTCATAGGTTACTCGAGAGGGACATCGTGATAACCGGATAGACTGGTGTGCTGTATACCCGTCCATATGATGGATGCAGCTGGTCTCATAGCTGCTCGTGTAGGGACACTAGGGATACAGTACAGGTGCTCATTGGAGAATGAGTTCACTGATTGATCCGCTTACGGAATGCTGGATGGTTGATGATGCCTTATTGTCAGACAACGATTCCGTAGTCCTAGTGGTGTATCTGGTTCTTAGACTTGAGACACCAAGGATGTCCTGTATGAGTGCTCCACTCTTTGATACCAGACTTATAGGTTTGGCTGTTCCCAGATCTAGTACAGCTGGTCATTGGGAGTGGTAGTCGACCTTACGAGGGCTATTGAGTGTCGATAGAGGATCATCCACTCTCGGTATCATGAGAGGAATATCCCATGTGTTCTTGCTCAGACAAATCCCTAGCCAGGGTCATTCGGGTTGAGAGAGAAAGAGTTCTCCGGGAGAATCCGATTAGAGCGAGACTCGAGTAGAAACCGTATGGGTCTGACAGCACCATGCTCGATATACGGTCTCTGGGATATTAGATGGATGAGGGACTATAGGTACATGGTAACTGAGGACAGACAGGTCCAATGGATTGGATTCCCCTGTATCGTCTGGGGACTACGGCGTAGTGGCCTAGTACTTTCGTAGTCGATGAGTCGAGTGAATTATTACAGAGATAATAATTCACTTAGTTAGAAAGGGTTCTGACAGGTATGACTCACGGCCAGCTCGATATTGGGCCTAGAGGGTCACACACATATGGTAGGCATTGCGATGAGTAGAGGTTCGGATATGAGATATCCGACGGAGCCCTTGTCTTATTGGATGCAGATCCAATACCCACTAGGGAAAGGACCCATTAGGGTTTTGACACGGGATCTCTATAAATAGGAGGGATTCACAGCCTCATAGGCTAGAGTCTTTGCTTGCCCTTCCTATTCTCCTCTCCTATTCTCCTCTCCTCTCCCTCTCCACCTCCTTCACCCTCTCCTAAGGATCTGCAAGGAAACAGGGATATACGATCTCCCTAGGTAACACAATCTCTATACGCAGTTTTGTGTTTTGCGGATTTTGCGCACCAATCTTCGCACGACGACGAATATCTTTTTGGGAATCGGGGATTTTGTTTTCTTGTTCTTCCGCTGCGCATATGATGTCGCCCCCCTTATGATTTCCCAACACCTAGTACGTCCGTAGTCGATGAGTCGAGTGAATTATTACAGAGATAATAATTCAATGAGTTAGAAGGAGTTCTGACAGGTTTGACTTACGGCCAGCTCGATATTGGGCCTAGAGGGTCACACACATATGGTAGGCATTGCGATGAGTAGAGGTTCGGATATGAGATATCCGATAGAGCCCTTGTCTTATTGTATATCCAATAAGCCCCTGAATTATTGGATCCCATAGACGAGATCGAATAAGAGCCCATGAGAGATTATTGGATAGAGATCCACTAATCTAAAAGGCTTGGATTATTGGATACAGATCCAATACCCACTAGGGGAGGATCCATTAGGTTTTGACAGGGGACCTCTACAAATAGGTGGGATTCAAAGCCTCATAGGCTAGAGCCTTTGTTTGCCTATCCTATTCTCCTTCCCTTCTCCACCTCAAAGCAGGCTTGGAGTTTTGAGGAGTGTCGTCGCAACCCTATTGTGTGGATCACTGCTAGAGAGGAGGACGCTTGACCTCCTTCACCCTCTCCTAAAGATCTGCAAGGAAACAGGGATATACGATCTCCCTATGTAAGACAATTTACTCTATACGTAGTTTTTCAGTTTCGCGAATTTTGCACACCAATCTTCGCACGATGACAAACATCTCTTTGGGAATCGGGGATTTTGTTTTATTGTTCTTCCACTGCGCATCTGATGTCGCCCCCAAGATTTCCCAACAATGGTATAAGAGCCAGGTTATTCGTGCGAATCATTGGTTTTGAACTGCGTGTGTTGTGTTTAGGAAGAATTTTGACGTCAAAAATCGTTGACGCATAAACAAGGAATGGTAGCAACTAAGAATTTTGACGTCAAAAATCATTGACGCATAAACAAGGAATGGTAGCAACTAAGAATTTTGACGTCAAAAATCGTTGACGCAAAAACAAGGAAGGACAGCAATAGTTGCTGCCCTCTATCTATGTGCCTCCAGCCACCTGTAGCGGCAACCGCAGCCAGGCAGCACAGCGCCAGCGCATGCGCAAGTGCTGTGCCTGCAGCAGACTTGCGGTCGGCGGGGCTGGCAGCCAGCGGGCAGATGTACCGTAGGGCAGCGGCGCTTGCGACCGCTGCTCACGCGGGGTGACGCGCCGCAGGGTAGCGGCGCTTGTGGCCGCTGCTCCTATAGGCAAAACCCTGGCGAGGTAGCACCACCTACGGGTGCTCACTTGCAGGCAGAACCGCCCGCGGAAGGGGCGGCGCCCACAGGGGCACCCGCCCGAGGGGGCAGCGCTACCCACGGGGGTGCCCACCTGCAGGGGCGGCGCCCCGGCCCCGTTGCACTTGCCGCCGTCGGCAGGGTGGCAGTGGTAGCAGCAGTAGCGTAGAGGGAGAAGGGCTTAGGGTTTTAGGCAAAAAGATAGTTTTGCCCTTGTGAATTTGAGAAATTTCAATTTCTGTCTTTTGTCCAAATTATGAAAATACCCTTATGAATTCAAAAATTCCCTATATGTCCTTGATTTCATAAAATACTAATTAATTAAAAAGTTTAGTTGATTATTATTTTTTATCATTATCTAGTAGTCCTATATGATGATGATTATTTATATATGTGATGTATGATGTGTGGACGGATGATCATGGACCGTGTGATGTGTGTACTTGTGATTATTATTATTGGGGTCTGCGAGCCTTTATTATATTTCTCATTTATTGTCGGGCCTGCGTGCCTATGATTAAGTTGTAATCACATGAGGAGGCGTAGCGTGAGCGTGGATGCGATAGTGGGACCCACGAGATATACGATTGCGATGCATGAAGATGCATCGAGATGTCGACGGAACCGACGAGGACGAGATGGACGATCACAGGGCATGGAGATGCACCATTGCACACATAGATCTTGATGTGAGTGATTAGGCCTACTAGCTAGGGCCTAATCACATTAGGTTGTGGTCCATGATCATCTGGTGTGATTGCTTATACACATACTAGATATGTATATATACTTGTATGCGATGTAGATATATAGTAAATATGTATATGTGTGACATGTCATATTAGGAGACCAAATCATAGAAACATCTCTCTCGATAATATTAAGTCGGTAAACGTGAGGCAATTAGATTGACCCACGTGGCCTTCCATCGTTATAAGTAGGAACCGATTCCCGGTGTAAGTTGAGTTGGTCGAGTCCCTCGAGACTCACCTATATCGCGATTAGCTATCTTGCTTACGACATAGAGATGTCACCGGTGACTTGAGGACATGGTATGCTTGGTCAAGTCCCTCAAGGGTATATCATCAAATCAGACTCATCTTGTAACGAAGGTATTGACTTAACCGAGCATCATGGTTGGTCGAGTCCCTTGTGACCATAGTGATTCGGAGGTCGAACAGGACGGGAATCACAAGGAGTTGTAATCGGCAAGAGTTGCCTACCTTTTAGGCTTAGTGCGATTGGTCGAGTCCCTCGAGGTTACACTAAGACGCTAATTGGATCCTGATCCCCACTAGAAGTCTGCCGAAGACTTCCGTTTCACGTGCTGAGGGTGTTGCGTGACTTGTTAGTAAAATAGTGGGAGCATATTAAGATAGAAGTCTATATCTTAATAGTTTATTTCTTGTAAAATCTGCATATTATTCATTTCTGCTACATCTTTATTTTCAGAAAATGTCACTTTCAAATCCCTTACGTGGCATACTTGATATCAACCGCCTCACTGGTCCAAATTATATGGATTATCTCCGTAACTCGAGAATTGTTCTCACAGTAGAGAAAATCATGTACGTCTTTGATACAGTGATTGCCTACGCTTGAAGAAGGGGCAAGCGAGGATGAGATCGCTCGCTACGTGAAGTACATTGATGACTCCACTCTTGCTCAGTGCTATATGTTGGGCTCTAGGACTCTTGAGTTATAGAGACAACATGAAAAGATGGATGCCAGATCCATTCTCCTATATGTCCGCAAATTGTTTGAGGAATAGGGAAGGACTCAGCGATATGAGATATCCAAGAGCCTCTTCCACGCTAGAATGACTGAGGGGACACCGGTTCAGAACCATGTCCTAAAGATGATTGAGTGGATAGAGAAACTCAGAGGTCTAGGAATGGTCCTAGAGGATAACTTGTGTGTGGACATTGTGCTTCAGTCCCTACCAGATTCCTTTTCACAGTTCATAATGAATTTTAATATGAACAAGCTTGAGGTGACTCTCCCAAAGCTCCTCAATATGTTGAGGGAGGTAGAGAGTACTATTAAGAAAGAGAAGCTAGTTCTTTACATTGGTGAGACCAGAAAGAAAAGGAAAGTAGAAAGGTCCCTTAAGAAGGGAAAGGGTAAGGGCAGACCTGGTAAAGCAAAGATTGCTAAGAAAGACCTAACAAAGGACAATGGCCAGTGCTTCCACTGTGGTAAAGATGGGCACTAGAAGAGGAACTATAAAGAGTACCTTGCAGAAAGGGTGAAACAAAAGCTTGATGAAGCTTTAGGTACATTCATGATCAGTCTCCATTTGTCAGACTCTTATGATAACACATGGGTATTGAATACCGGTAGTGCTTATCATATATGCAATTTATTGTAGGTTCTGGCAAGGCCTAAGAGACTAGAGAGAGGCGAGATGGACCTAAAGATGGGTAATGGAGCAAAAGTTACTATAGTAGCTGTTGGCGAGGTCGCCCTACATCTGCCTGGTGGAGCTTTTCTTGCATTAGATGCATGTTATTTTGTTCCTTCTATTATAAAAAAATATTATCTCAATTTCATGTTTGATAGTTAGTGAATATAAATTAGTTTTTGATAATAATGGTTGTTTGATATTATTAGATGATAAGATTATCACGAAAGGAACATTGCATAATGGTTTATTTATGTTAGACACTACTCCACATATCATGAATGTATGTGTGTCCCAGAGTAAACAAGATGAGATGAACAATGCATACCTATGGCATTGTAGGCTGGGTCACATCCATGAAAGAATGATTCAAAAGTTATTAAATAATGGATATCTAGATCCATTCGACTATGTGTCATATGCAACTTGCGAGCCTTGCCTTCGTGGAAAACTGGCCAACTCTCCATTTAGTGGAACTAGAGAGAGAGCCACTGAGCTGTTGAAACTCGTACATAGTGATGTATGTAGACCCATGTCAACTCATGCCATTGGTGGTTACTCCTACTTAATTACTTTTATTTATGATTTCTCAAGGTATGGATATGTGTACTTAATGAAGTACAAGTCCGAGGCCTTTGAGAAATTCAGAGAGTATAAGAATGAGGTAGAGACCCAGACTGGAAAGAGTATCAAAACTCTTCGATCAGATCGAGGAGGTGAGTACTTAAGTACATAGTTTACTCAGTTCCTCAAGAACCATGAGATATTATCCCAATGGACACCTCCTTATACACCTCAGCTCAATGGTGTCTCTGAAAGGAGAAATCGTACGCTATTAGACATTGTACGGTCCATGATGAGTTTCGCTAACCTACCCATCTCATTCTGGAGATATGCTCTAGAAATCGTAACTTACCTTTTGAACAAAGTTCCAACTAAGTCGGTAGTGTCTACACCATATGAGATATGGAAAGGAAAGAAGCCTAATCTTAAGGTTGTTAAGATTTGGGGCTGCCATGCCCACGTTAAAAGACACAACCCCGATAAGTTAGAATTAAGGACAGAGCGATGTAAATTTATGGGATACCCCAAGGAAACTTGTGGGTACTATTTCTATCATCCTAAGGACCAAAAGGTCTTTGTAGCTAAGAGAGCAGTGTTCCTTGAGAAGGAACACATTCTTGGCAGAGATAGTGGGAGAATGATAGAGTTGAGCGAGGTTGGAGAACTAAGTTCAAGCACTACTCTACAACCCGAGTCTGTTCATCTACCTAATACACAAGTTTCAACTTTAGGTAGGTCTGATAGAGTATCCCATCCTCCTGAGAGATATGTGGGACATATTAGAGGAGAGGATGTTGAGGATATTGATCCTCAGACCTACGAGGAGGCTATTATGAGTATAGACTCTGGGAAGTGGCAAGAAGACATGAATTCTGAGATGGATTCTATGTACTCCAACAAGATTTGGAACCTAGTTGATGCGCCCAAAGGTATTATACCCATCGGTTGCAAATGGATCTTTAAGAAAAAGATCGGAGTAGATGGAAAGGTAGAGACCTATAAAGCAAGGCTAGTGGCTAAGGGGTATCGTCAAAGGCAAGGTGTTGACTACGACGAAACCTTCTTATCCGTAGCAATGCAAAAATTCATCAGAATTTTATTGGCTATTGCAGCACACTATGATTATGAGATCTGACAGATGGATGTGAAAACCACATTCCTCAATGGGAACCTCGAGGAGGAGGTCTATACGAAGCAACCTAAGGGATTCGTGTCTAAGAATTACCCAGATAAGGTGTGTAGGTTGCTTAGATCTATTTATGGACTGAAGCAAGCTCCCCGAAGTTGAAACATAAGATTTGATGAGGCAATCAGATCTTATGACTTTGTTAAGAACGAAGATGTGCCTTGTGTGTACAAGAAGGTAAGTGGGAGCGCTATCACTTTTTTGGTGTTATATGTGGATGACATCCTGATCATTGGGAATGACATAGGAATGCTATCCACAGTAAAGGCTTGGTTATCTAGACACTTCTCAATGAAGGACTTAGGGGTAGCATCCTATATCTTAGGGATTAGAATCTATAGAGATAGATCCAAGAGAATACTTGGCTTGTCCCAGTCCAGGTACATAGTTACCATTGTCAAAAGGTTTGGCATGGAAAATTCCAAGAGAGGTCTTATACCGGTAAGACATGGGATATCGTTTTCTACGAGGATAGACATGTCCAATGGATTAGATTCCCCTATATCGTTTGGGGACTATGGCGTAGTGGCCTAGTACGTCCATAGTCAATGAGTCAAGTGAATTATTACAGAGATAATAATTCACTAACTTAGAAGGAGTTCTGACAGGTATGACTCATGGCTAGCTCGATATTGGGCCTAGAGGGTCACACACATATGGTAGGCATTGCGATGAGTGGAGGTTCGGATATGAGATATTCGACGGAGCTCTTGTCTTATTGGATATCCAATATGCCCCTGAATTATTGGATCCCATGGACGAGATCCAATAAGAGTCCATGAGAGATTATTGGATAGAGATCCACTAATCTAAAAGGCTTGGGTTATTGGATGTAGATCCAATACCCACTAGGCGAGGATCCATTAGGGTTTGACAGGGGACCCCTATAAATAGGAGGGATTCAAAGCCTCATAGGCTAGAGCCTTTCCTTGCCTCTCCTATTCTCCTTCCCTTCTCCACCTCAGAGCAGGCTTGAAATTTTAAGGAGCATCGTCGCAGCCCTGTTGTGTGGATCACCACTAAAGAGGAGGATACTTGACCTCCTTCACCCTCTCCTAAAGATCTGCAAGGAAACGGGGATATACAATCTCCCTAGGTAACACAATCTACTCTATACGTAGTTTTTCAGTTTCGCGGATTTTGCACACCAATCTTCGCATGACGACGAACATCTCTTTGGGAATCGGGGATTTTGTTTTCTTATTCTTCTGCTGCGCATCTGATGTTGCCCCCAAGATTTCCCAACACCCTATACGTTTTTTGATTGAAATTCTCATCATTTTCATCCTTATCTAACTTCGTCAAAGTACTCATAGGAGTGTTTATCGCTTTTGAACCATCCATGTTAAATCATTTTAACAATTCTAATATATATTTAGATTGATTAAGAAATATATCATCACTGAGTTGTTTAATTTGCAATCCTAAAAAGAAGGTTAATTCAGCCATTAGACTCATTTCAAATTCATGACTCATACACTTGGCAAATGATTCACATAGTGATTCATCCGAAGAACTAAAAATAATATCGTCAATATAAATTTGCACAATAAGAAAATTATTTTCAAAGTGTTTGATAAACAATATAATATCAACCTTGCCTTTGGTAAAATTATTTAAAATAAGAAAGGAACTAAGCCTTTCATACCAAGCACTAGGAGCTTGTTTCAAGCCATAGAGAGCCTTAGTCAATTTGAATACATGATTAGGAATAAGAGAATTTTGAAATCCAGGAGGTTGTTCGACATATACTTCTTCGGAAATAAAACCATTCAAGAAGGCACTTTTGATATCCATTTGAAATAGTTTAAAATTATTACTACTAGCATAGGCAAGGAGCATCCTAATGGCTTCTAATCTTGCCACAGGAGCGAAGGTTTCTTCGTAGTCGATACCTTCTTCTTGGTTGAAACCTTTGGCCACTAATCTAGCCTTATTTCTAACCACGATACCACATTTGTTTTGCTTATTTCTGAAGACCCATTTAGTACCAATGACTAAATGGTCACTAGGTCTAGGAACAAGCTTCCATACCTCATTCCTCTCAAATTGGTTCAATTCCTCTTGCATTGCAATGACCCAAGAATCATCTTTCAAGGCTTCATCAATGCATTTAGGTTCGATTTGAGAAAGGAAGGCGGTGTTAGCAAAAAAATTCTTAAAGGAAGAACGAGTTTGAACCCCTTTTGATGTATCTCCTTTAATTAGCTCCTTTGGATGAGCATCTACATACTTCAATTCCTTAGGTAATGAAATTTCGGAAGAAGATGCATTTAAGTTGCTATTTTGAGGAGGGGGTTCATTTAAATTCAGATTATCAAAACCAAGATCATCATCGAAATCATTTTTCTTTAACTCAGAAATTTCATTGAAAACTACATGAATAGACTCTTCTATAACTAAGGTTCTTTTGTTAAAAACACGAAAAGCCTTAGAAACGGAAGAGTAACTAAGAAAGATGCCTTCATCGGATTTAGCATCAAATTTTCCCAAGGCATCCTTTTCATTCAAAATAAAGCATTTGTAACTGAAAACTTTAAAATAAGAAACATTTGGTTTTTTGTTATTCCATAATTCATAGGGAGTTTTTGATAGAGACGGTCTTATTAGAACCTTATTCATGATGTAGCAAGTCGTATTCACGGCTTTGGCCCAAAAATACTTGGGTAAGCTATGTTCATTCAACATAATTCTTTCCATTTCTTGTAGGTTTCTATTTTTTTTTTTAACTACTCCATTTTGTTGAGGATTTCTTGGAGTGGAGAAGTTGTGGTTATATCCATTAACTTCACAAAAACTTTGGAAGTCATGGTTTTGAAATTCGCCACCGTGATCACTCCGAATTGATGAAATCATGAAGCCTTTTTCATTTTGAGTGAGTTTACAAAATTTAGAGAAACATTTGAAACAATCACTTTTGTGAGCCAAGAAATAGGTCTAAGTATATCTAGTATAGTCATCTACAATTACAAATGCATCTTTGCTTCCTCCTAGATTTGTCGTGTCAATTGGTCCAAATAAGTCCAAATGGATCAATTGTAATGGTCTAGTGGTGCTAATTTGATTTTTTAGTTTGAAACTAGTTTTTATTTGTTTACCTAGTTGACATACATCATATACTTTGTCCTTAACAAACTTCATATTGGGAATCCCTCGTACTAATTCTTTAAATGAGATCTTAGATATTAGTTTCATACTTGCATGGCCTAATCTCCTATGCCAAAGCCAAGCATCATCATTCAAATCGGAGAAGCACATTTCATTACTTAGTTCATTAAGGTTGATGGTGTAGACATTATTTTGTTTTAAAGCAATCATTGACAAATTATTGTTTGGTTTTTCAATGATGCACGCATTAGATTCAAATCTAACGATGTAACCTTTATCGCATAATTGACTAATGCTTAAGAGATTATATTTTAATCCATCAACTAGTAATACATGATCAATTGAAAAACATGATTTGTTACTTATGGTTCCCTTGCCAATGATTTTGCCTTTGTTGTTGTCTTTGAAGGTGACGTACCCTTCTTCTTTGCTAGTGAGCATAGAGAAATGAGATAGATCTTCAGTCATGTGTCTTGAGAATCTACTATCAAGATACCATCTTTTGCTCTAGCTTGTGGGTTTGTCTACAAAAGAGGATGGCTTTTAGGTACCCATTTGATTTTGGGTGCCTCAAAAATTGATCTACCAATTTTGTTATTCATTATTGAAGTATTTATAGTACTTTTATGAACCTATATCAACTTATGTGGAGTAATCTTCCTAAATGGACATTTGTAAGAAACATGTCCGGATTTACAACAAAAGTTGCATTTCAAACAAGGTGAAACGTGTAATGTGGGTCCTTTAATGAAAGTGGTAGGATTTTGATAAGATCCTCTCACAAAACCAATTCCACTTCTATTTGCGACGTGACCCTTATTTGCAAGGATCATGTCCAGTCCCTTGCTACCGACCTTAAACTTGTTTAAGGTCTCTTTAAGTAGCAAATTTTCACTTTTGATTGCTTCTAAGTGTTCGCACTTAGAGCATGGAGGAGTTTGAAGACTATCAAGCTTATTTTGTAGTAAGACATGTTCTTTCTTTAAAAGATTAAACTTCTTACTAATAGTTCTACACTCATCAAATAATTCATGAAAAGCGATAGAAAGTTTATCAAAAGATAAATCTTCATTAATTAAATCACATACCTCTTCTCCTAAAGCCATTAGCACAAAGTTTGCCTCCTCTTTGTTGCTAGCTTCTTCACTTTCGGAAGCACTTGAATTATCCCAAGTCGCATTTAAAGATTTCTTCTTCTTCTTCGGTTGCTTCTTCTTGGCTTGGGGGCATTCATTTTTGAAGTGCCCCGACTTCTTACATTCGTAGTATATCACTTCGTCCTTTTTAGGTTCAAGTCTGTTTTTGGTGTTATTTTTAAATTTGTTTTTTCTTATAAAATTTTTAAAATTTTGAGTTTAAAGTGCAATGTCATTATCACTGTCCTCATCACTTGATGTTCCTTTCAAGTGGTCTTCTTGTGATGTGAGTGTCATATCCTGCCTGTTCTTTGGAAGGGAATTCTCGAGCTCTTCATGAGCATGACATGTCATTTCGTAGGTCATTAGAGACCCAATAAGTTCTTCAAGAGGAAATGTTTTAAGGTTCTTGGCCTCTTGAATGACCGTAACTTTTAGATCCCAACTTTAGGAAGGGATCTTAAGATTTTAGTTATAAGTTCAAAGTTAGAAAAATCTTTACCATGAGCTTTGAGTCCATTGATGACATCCGTGAAACGAGTGTATATATCTCCGATGGACTCACTTGGTTTCATTCGGAAAAGTTCGTAAGAGTATATAAGAATATTGATTTTGGATTCTTTCACTCGGCTAGTGCCTTTATGAGTGACCTCAAGAGTCCTCCAAATATCAAAAGCCGAATCACAAATTGAAACGCAATTGAATTCATTTTTGTCTAATGCACAAAATAGAGCATTCATAGCCTTTGCGTTTAAAGTAAAAACCTTCATCTCTGATTCATCCCATTCGCTTATCGGAAGAGAAAATTTTTGAAATCTATTTTCGACAATATACCAAAGCCCAAAATCCATGGAAATGAGGAAGATCCTCATACGAGTTTTCCAATACGTGTAATCTGACCCATTAAACATAGGTGGACATGTAATAGAATGATCCTCATGCATGCTAGAGCAAGTCATCTCTCTTGGGTATTAAACCAAATATGAAAGTGAGCATCGCTTTGATACCAATTGTTGGGATCGGAGCGACATTAAGAGGGGGAGAGTGAATTAGTGCAGCGGATTAAAACTTGTAAGTTCGAAAATGATTCCGTAAAATGCAAGGAGATTTCGTTTTGATAGTAGCTTGAGTAAAGTGAGAAATAAAAACTTGCTGCTGTGTAGATAACGATTACAGAAAGGTAAGTACTCACACATTCAATGAACATGCCAATTTAAAGTGGTTCGGTCAAATGACCTACATCCACTTGTGAAGCCTTCTTCAATGAGGCTCCTAACTTCCACTAGCAAATCTCTTTGAAGGGGAAGAACAAATACCCCTCTTACAACCTTTTACAAGTGGTTCATACTCTTACAAATTTTTGAAGAGAAAGAAGGAGGTGAACACTCAAGCAATTGAAAACAAGACTTGCTAAAGACTTTTCTAAGACTTTTATCTCAATCTATTGCTTTCACTAAAGTTGTATTCTCTGCTGAGAATTGAGAGGTATTTATAGGCCCCAAGAGGATTCAAATTTGGGCTCTAAATTTTGAATTCCCTTGGGTTTCCGTGGTTTCCGAGGGTGACTTGACATTGAATCTTTTTTCTTATTATATTTTATCATTTATCACTTTATATTGACTATTGCATATATGTATGTATATATTGTGATGTGCTTGAATCCGTGCAATAGAAATCGGATCGTGATGAGATCATGATAATAAAACCGATTCACCTTTAAACACATATCCTAAATAATTCTGGTCATAGGTTACTTGAGAAGGATATCGAGATAACTGGACAGACTGGTGTGTTGTATACCCGTCCATATGATGGATGCAGCTGGTCTCATAGTTGCTCGTGTGGGGACACTAGGGATAAAGTACAAGTGCTTATTTTGAGTGATCTATTCTTTGATATCGGATAAAGTTCACTGATTGATCTACTTACGAAATGCTGGATGGTTGATTATTCTTTATTGTTAGACAGCGATTCCGTAGTCTTAGTGGTATATCTGATCCTTAGACTTGAAACACCAAAGATGTCATGTATGAGTGATCTATTCTTTGATATCGGACTTATAGGTTTGGATGTCCTAGATCTTATACAACCGATCATTGGGAGTGGTAGTCAACCTTACGAGGGCTATTGAGTGTCGATAGAGGATCATCCACTTTTGGTGTCATGAGAGTAATATCCCATGTGTTCTTGCTCAAACAAATCCCTGGCCAGGGTCATTCGGATTGAGAGAGAAAAAGTTCTCCGAGAGAATCCGATTAGAGGAGCAATACTCGAGTAAAAACCGTATGGGTTTGACAGCACCATACTCGGTATACGGTCTCTGGGATATTAGATAGTTGAGGGACTATAGGTACATAGTAACTAAGGAAAGACAAGTCCAATGGATTAGATTCTCCTATATTGTCTGGAGACTGCGACGTAGTGGCCAAGTACGTCTACAATCGATGAGTCGAGTGAATTATTATGGAGATAATAATTCACTAAGCTAGAATGAGTTCTGACAGGTATGACTCACGGCCAGCTCGATATTGCACCTAGAGGGTCACACACATATGGTGAGCACTGCGATGAGCAGAGGTACGGATATGAGATATCCGCCGGAGCCCTTGTCTTATTGGATATCCAATAAACCCCTGAATTATTGGATCCTATGGATGAGATCCAATAAGAGCCCATGAGAGATTATTGGATAGAGATCCACTAATATAAGAGGTTTGGGTAGTTGGATGCAGATCCAATACCCAATAGGGGAGGATCCATTAGGGTTTGATAGGGGACCTCTATAAATAGGAGAGATTCAATGGTTCATAAGTTAGAGCCTTTGCTTGCCTCTCCTATTCTCCTCCCCCTCTCCACCTCAGAGCAGCCTGGAGTTTTGAGGTGCATTGTCACAGCCCTACCGTATGGATCACCCCTAGACAGGAGGGCGCTTGACCTCCTTCATCCTCTCCTAGAGATCTACAAGGATTCAAGAATATACGATCTCCATTGGTAATACAATATATTCTATACGCAATTTGTTTCGTGGATTTTTATGTACCAATCTTCGATGACGAATATCTTTTTAGAAAATTGGGGATTTTATTTTTTGTTCTTCCATTGCGCATGTGATATCGTCCCCAAGATTTTCCAATAATGGTATTAGAGTCAGGTTGTTCATGCGATAGATTGGTTTTGAACTACGTGTGTTATGTTTTGGAGAAACTTTTGACGTCAAAATCGTTGACGCAAAACCAAGAAGGGCAGCAATAGTTGTTGCCCTCGATTTACCTATCTGTAGCCACCTATAGTGGTAGCTGCAACCAGGCAGCACAGCGCTGGCGCATGCGCAAGCACTGTGCCTGCAACAGCCGGCCGACGGCCAACTTGCAGCAAGCTTTCGGCCGGTGGGGTTGGCAGCCCACGGGCAGAGGCGCCTACGGCCGCTGCGCCGTAGGGCAACGGCGCCTGCGGCCGCTTGTCTCGTAGGGTGAGGTGCCGCAGGACAACGGCGCCTGCGTCTGCTGCTCCCGCGGGCAAAACCCCCCGGTAGGGGCGGCCGCCTGGTAGGGCAGCATGATTGATGGGCGTTGCCCCATGGGTAGAACCACCCGCGGAGGCGACGGCGCCCGTAGGGGCACCCACCTGTAGGGGCAGCGCCGCTAGTGGGCGTGCCGCCCGTAAGCGAGGGCAACGCCCCCGCCCTCCACCGGCAGGGTGGCGGCCGTAGGAAAAGGGAGAAATGGGCTTAGGGTTTTCTAGGAAAAAGATAGTTTTGCCCCTCAGAATTTGAGAAATTCCAGTTTTATTCTTTTGTCCAAATTATGAAAATACCCCCTAGAATTCATAAAATTTCATATATATCCCTTATTTCAAAAATATTAATTAATTAAAAGGTTTAATTGATTTTTATTTTTATTATTATCTAGTAGTCCAATATGATGATAATTTATACATGTGATGTATGATGTGTGGACGGATGATCATGGACCGTGTGATGTGTGTACTTGTGATTATTATTATTGGGGCCTACGAGCCTCCATTATATTTCTTATTTATTGTTGGGCCTGCGTGCCTACGATTAAGTTGTAATCACATGAGGAAGTATGACGGGAGCATAGAAGCGATAGCGGGTCCCATAAGATGAACGATCGTGATGCATGGAGATGCCAATGAAACCGACGAGGACGAGATGGACAATCATATGGTATAGAGATACACCGCTGCACACATAGATCTTGATGTGAGTGATTAGGCACACTGGCTCAGGCCTAATCACATTAGGCTGTGGTCCATGATCATCTAGTGTGATTGCTCATGTGATGTGTGATTGCTTATATACATACTAGATATGTATATATATATTTGAATGTGATGTAGATATATATTAAATATGTATATGTGTAACATGTCATATTATGAGACTAAATCATAGAAACCCCTCTCTCGATAATATTAAGTCGGTAAACATGAGATAATTAAATTGACCCATGTGGCCTTCCATCGTTATAGGTAGGGACCGATTCCTAGTGTAGATTGAGTTGGTCGAGTCCCTCGAGGCTCACCTATATTACGATTCGCTATCTTGCCTACGATATAGAGATGTCACCGGTGACCTGAGGACATGACATGCTTGGTCGAGTCTCTCGAGGGTATATCATCGAATCAGACTCATCTTGTAACGATGGTATTGACTTAACCGAGCATCATGGTTGGTCGAGTCCCTCTAGACCATGGCGATTCAGAGGTCGAACAGGACAGGAATCACAAGGAGTTGTGATTGGCAAGAGTTGCCTACCTTTTGGGCTCAGTGTGATTGGTCGAGTCCCTCAAGGTTACACTAAGACGTTGATTTGATCCTGATCCCCACTAGAAGTCTACCGGAGACTTCCGTTTCATATGCTGAGAGTGTCACATGACTCGCCAGTAAAATAGTGGGAGCATATTAAGATAGAAGTCCATATCTTGATTATTTATTTTTTATAAAATTTGCATGTTATTTATTCCCGCTGCATATTTATTTTCATAAAATGTTGCTTTTAAATCCCTTATGTGGTATACTTGATATCAACTGTCTCACTGGTCTAAATTATACGGATTGGCTCCGTAACTTGAGAATTATTCTCACGGTAGAGAAAATTACGTATGTCCTTGATACAGTGATGCCTACACCCAAGGAAGGGGCAAGCGAGGATGAGATCACTCGCTACGTGAAGTATATTGATTACTTCACTCTTGTTCAGTGTTACATGTTGGGCTCTATGACTCCTGAGTTACAGAGACAATATGAAAAGATGGATGCCAGATCAATTCTCCTACATATCCACAAACTGTTTGAGGAACAAAGGACTCAGCGATATGAGATATTCAAGAGTCTCTTTCGAGCTAGGATGATTGAGTGGACACTAGTTCAGAACCATGTCCTAAAGATGATTGAGTGGATAGAGAAACTCACAGGTCTAAGAATGATCCTAGAGGATAACTTGTGTGTGGACATTGTGCTTCAATCCCTACCAGATTCCTTTTCACAATTGATAATGAATTTTAATATGAACAAGCTTGAGGTGACTCTCCCGGAGCTCCTCAATATATTGAGGGAGGTAGAGAGCACTATCAAGAAAGAGAAGCCAATTCTCTACACTAGTGAGACTAGAAAGAAAAGGAAAGTAGAAAAGTCCCTTAAGAAGGGTAAGGGTAAGGGCAGACCAGGTAAAGCAATGGTTGCTAAGAAATACTCGACAAAGGACAAAGATGGGCACTAGAAGAGGAACTACAAAGAGTACCTTGCAGAGAGAGCGAAATAAAAGCTTGGAGAAGCTTCAGGTATATTCATGAGCAGTGTCCTTTTGTCAGACTCTTATGATAACATATGGGTATTAGATACTAGTAGTGTTTATCATATATGCAATTCGTTATAGGTTCTAGCAAGGCCTAGGATATTGGAGAGAGGTGAGATGAACCTCAAGATAGGCAATGGAGCAAAAGTTATTGTAGTAGCTATTGGCAAGATTGCCCTATATTTGCTTGGTGGAGCGATTATTGCATTAGATACATGTTATTTTGTTCCTTCTATTATCAAAAATATTATCTCTATTTCATATTTGATAGTTAGTGAATATAAATTAGTTTTTGAGAACAATAGTTATTCGATATTATTATATGATGAGATCATCACAAAAGGAACATTGCATAATGATTTGTTTATGCTAGACACTACTCCACATATCATGAATGTAAGTGTGTTTAAGAGGAAACAAGATAAGGTGAACAATGCATATCTATGGCATTGTAGGCTAGGTCACATCCTTGAGGGAAGGATTCAAAAGTTGCTAAACGATGGATATCTAGATCCATTCGACTATGAGTCATATGCAACTTGCGAGCATTACCTTCGTGGAAAACTAATAAACTCTCCATTTAGTGGAATTGGAGAGAGAGCGACTGAGCTATTGAAACTCATACATAGTGATGTATGTGGACCCATGTCAACTCATGCCATTGGTGGTTACTCCTACTTCATTACCTTTATTGATGATTTCTCAAGGTATGGATATGTGTACTTAATGAAGTACAAGTTCGAGGCCTTTGAGAAATTCAGATAGTATAAGAATAAAGTGGAGAACTAGATTGGAAAGAGTGTCAAGACTCTTCGATTAGATCGAGGAGGTGAGTACTTAAGTACAGAGTTTACCTAGTTCCTTAAGGACTATGAGATTTTATCCCAATGGACACCTCCTTATACACCTCAGCTTAATAGTGTGTCTGAAAGGAGAAATCGTACGCTGTTAGATATGGTATGGTACATGATGAGTTTTGCTGACCTACCGATCTCATTCTAGGGATATGCCCTAGAGACCGCAGCATACCTTCTGAACAGAGTTCCAACTAAGTCGGTAGTGTCTACAACATATAAGATATGGAAAAAGAAAAAGCTCGGTCTTAAGGTTGTTAAGATTTGGGGCTACCCTGCCCACGTTAAAAGACATAATCTCGATAAGTTGGAATCAAGGACGGAGCAGTGCAAGTTTGTGGGATACCTCAAGGAAACTTGTGGGTATTATTTTTATCATCTCGAAGACTAAAAGGTCTTTGTAGCCAAGAGAGTAGTGTTCCTTGAGAAGAAACATATTCTTGGCGGAGACAATGGGAGCATGATAGAGTTGAGTGAGGTTGGAGAACCTAGCTCAAGCACCACTCTACAGCCCGAGTTTGTTCAAGTACCTAACATACAAGTTCTAACTTTACGTAGGTCCGGTAGAGTATCTCATCCTCCTTAGAGATATGTGAGACATATTAAAGGAGAGAATATTGAGGATATTGATCCTCAAACCTACGAGGAGGCTATTATGATTATAGACTCTAGGAAGTGGTAAGAAGCCATGAATTCTGAGATGGATTTCATGTACTCCAACAAGGTTTAGAACCTAGTTGATGCGTTCGAGGGTATTGTACCCATCGGTTATAAGTGGATCTTTAAGAAAAAGATCAGAGTAGATAGAAAGGTAGAGAAAAAGATCTTTAAGAAAAAGTGGATCTATAAAGCTAGGCTAGTGGCTAAGGGGTATCGTCAAAGACAAGATGTTGACTATGACGAAACCTTCTCACCCGTAACAATGCTAAAATCCATCCAAATTCTATTGGCTATTGCAACACACTATGATTATAAGATCTATCAAATGGATGTGAAAACCACATTCCTCAATCGGAACCTCGAGGAGGAGGTGTATATGATACAACCCGAGAGATTCGTGTCTAAGGACTACCTAGATAAGGTATGCAAGTTGCTTAGATCCATTTATGGACTAAAGAAAGCTTCCTAAACTTGGAACATAAGATTTGATGAGGCAATCGGATCTTATGACTTTGTTAAGAATGAAGATGAGCCTTGTGTGTACAGGAAGGTAAGTGGGAGCGCTATCACTTTTTTGGTGTTATATGTAGATGACATCCTAATAATTGTGAATGATGTAGGAATGTTATTCACAGTAAAGGCTTGGTTATAAAGACACTTCTCCATGAAAGACTTAGGGGAAGCATCCTATATCTTGGGGATTCGAATCTATAGAGATAGATCCAAGAGGATGCTTAGCTTATCTCAGTTCATGTACATATAAACCATTGTCAAAAGGTTTGATATAGAAAATTCTAAGAGAGGTCTCAAACCGATGAGACATGGGATATCACTTTCTAGGAGTATGTCCCCAAAGACTCCTGAAGAAAGGGCGAACATAGATATAAAACCTTTGATAAGACCCTAAAGTCTTATCGTCACTCTGATACCAATTGATAAGACCCTTAGGTCTTATTATGGAAGAAAGGGGAGAAAAGGGAATGATAATGATTACTTCGAGGGGATCGACTTCCTTGATCGCTTCGTGTCACGCCCCCCCCCCCTGAATTTAATTTTCATTCAAGAGGTGTGAACCTAACTCAAAATTGATAATATTATAATTCAACAAACAATCCAGGATCCAATCACACATTTGAGGTCACTAAGAAAAACATTCAAGTCATTCACCTCTACAATCCACAATTCACAAAACTTGTGCAGTTTATAATCATACATCATGTCACTAGATGATTCTTAAAATCCAAAGGCAACTTAACTAAACCATAACCACATCATAAATCCATAGTTGTGAGAATCTATACATTTATAAAACCAACATGTACCACATGTTTATATCATTCATTACATAAATTTAACTAAACATTCCCAAAATCATGAGAGGTACTTTTCAAATATTTACAAGATACATCAATCTAGATTTGTCATTGATACACATAAAAGGAACTTATATAACATCAACATATCAAGTACGAAAGATTTGTCCGAAAATCTTCTAGCTTCCCACTGTCTCAACCCAAACTACATATTTTAGCGAGATATAAGCTATCCTGAAAAATTTATATATCAACGGGGTGAGCATATAAAGCTCAGCAAGCGACTAACATATCCAAAGCAAAGAGGACAGTTTTTTTTCAAACAAATAAGGTATAAAAAATATAAAGCAGAGATACAAGATGAAACAGAAGCATGTGTTGTTTGAATGTAGAATTACGATATCATTTCGTTCGAAGCATGTTTTATTCATATAATCGAGGAAAGGTAATTGGAGCATATCATTGACATAAGGAGCATATCCATGGCATATGATAATTTCAAGGTATAACAAAGACTTATAACATTTCGAAAATATATCAAAGAACAAAACATGAATAGAAGCTCAAATGTCACATGACGATGTATTCATTTCATTCTTATCCAAAGCATGCATAGAAACATAGCCAAAGCTTTGGATATCATATCAAATACATAGAAGGTGAAGTGGGATCATAATATAATATGGTCCATCCATTTCTGAATGACCACCAAACATAAGTCTCCCATGTCTGGGAGCTCCATCCACCCACGTCTGAGTGAAGTCATAGGGGGCCGGCAGAGCATTGTGGGCTCTAAGCATAACTCCCTTTACTATTTCTGGCAAAGGTTCACATTTATCCCACAAACACTAGAGTACAAAGGGATAGTATGAATAATGAAATTAGCATATATTGGAAGCACATACGGAACAACGAAATGTACATATGCCTTTCGAGTCAATACGAGACAAACATAATCTTTCATAAATGTATTCAGATTTGAAAGGAAACAAAAGCAAGAGCATACAAGGATTTCAAGAAATCACATATAGCTCAATTAAAATAAGAAAGTTAGATGAATTCAATGTCTAAAGAAATAAAACTGGAAGAGGCACATATCGAAAGCAAATGCGGAATAATGGGATGCATGTGCCGAATCATTACGATGCAAACATGATCTTTAGATGATAGCTGCAAATGTACAAATAAATAAAGGACAAAAGTATACAGGAATTTAAGGTAATAATGTAAAGCTTAACTAAAGTAAGAGTTTTTGCTGACATCGATTTCCAAAGAGAAGAAACAAGGAAAGCCAAAATCGACCAAAGCTCGATTCTGGCAGAATTTGATAGGAACATTGTATGAACTATTTGGATAACCAATTATGCTCCAATTATGCTCCAGTTTTAGACAAATAAGTTTTATAAGAATTGGAATTTACAACAGGGAGTTACAGATAATTTCATAGCGAAAGGTCTGAAAATATTAGCTCTGTTTTACTGAATCTATAGGGTCGATGAAAGCAGATGTTTCAATTAGCAATTGTACTCCAAAAATTTTAAATCAGGTATATACAGAAATAATTTTGAGTCTAGCTTTGAATAAATCATACTTTGTATGAATCTGAGTTCATAGCAGAAAGTTATAAGTAGTTAAGTAACAAGAGGTCAGAAATTTCAGTTCCTATTTTGTAGAATTTGTAGGGTTAATTTAAACATAAGTCTTAGTAGGCATTTAAACTCCAAATCATTCGATCTTAGTACCAAAATAAAGATTTTTTTATCTACTTTCAAATGAAATAGTTTTGTCTAAATCAGAGTTTATTACAAAATGTTATGACCGAAACATTGCATAGAGGTTAGATTACCAAAAAATTATAGATTCATGGCTTTGTATCAAAACAAAAGAAGGTCTGATTCTAAGTTGAAATCTCTCAAATTTTGTAGAATAAAAATGGAAACATAGATTAAGGTTACTGTGGGATGGGGTTAGAACACTTGCCTTAAAATTATTTGAATCCCAAATGTGGAAAAATTGATGAAAAACCTCAAGCTCTTCTTCTTCTTCTTCTTCTTCTTCCCTTCTCTTCTCAAACTCACATTGGCTGCAACTCTTCAAGTTTGTTTTCTTTAACATTTCATCTAGTTCTTTTTTTTTTTTTTTGGGTTTTGGCTAATGCAAAAGTTACAAGGTGTTATGCATGCATGAAAGGGGCTAGGTGTCATCTTTGGAGTAAACTTAAGTGGTACCCTTAGGTTAGCTAGTGACACACACATGTCCACTATTTTTTTTTTAATTTAAATCTGAATCTTTCATAAATTATATCAAACTTCTAATATTTACTCTTAGGTCCCTAGCCATAAAATTTTAATATAATATCATTTAATATAAAATAATCATTAAATAATCCTTATTTTTACAAACAAACCTTTTACTAAATTTTTAAAAATGAGGGATGTTACACTCTCCCCTCCTTAAAGAAAAATTTAGTCTTCTAAATTTATCATACCTCATTCGACGAAAGGATGAGGATAAGCTTTAATCATTTCTTCCTCAAGTGTTTGAATGGTTCTTTCTGATTGACCATCAGTTTGAGAGTGATAAGTAGTGCTAAACTTGACTTTAGTGCCAATAGATTCCTGTAACCTTCTCCAAAATCTAGATAGAAATCTAGAGTCTCTGTCAAAGATTATCTCCTTTGGAACACCACGAAGTCTTACTATTTCATTGATTTATAAATCTGCAAGCCTATCAACAGAATAAGTCATATTGATCGGTAGGAAATATGCATATTTCGTTAACCTATCAATGATAATCCAAATAACATCATGCTTTCTAGAAGTTTGGGGTAGTCCTGATATAAAGTCCATGGTAATACATTCCTATTTCCATTCAAGAATATCTAAAGGTTGCAACAAACCTCCAGGTCTTTGGTGTTCTACTTTGATTTGCTGACAAGTCAAACACTTTGAAACATATATTGCAATCTCCTTCTTCATGCCTTCCCACCAATAATGACTTTGGAGATCTCTATACATCTTAGTGCTACCTAGATGCATGGTGTACTTTGAATTATGACCTTCCCTCAGGATTTGATTTTTGATATCTGAGTCATTTAGAATATATATTCTATCCCCAAATCTCAATAGGCCATCCTCTGTAACTCGAAAATTCAGTTTCATAATTCTTTAGTTGTCTAGAAGCATAAGCAATCACTTTCCCTTCTTGCATCAAAACACATTCAAGGCCCTTTCTTGAGGTATCAGTGTAAACCAAAAATCCCTCATCACCACTTGGAATAGTGAGAATAGAGGCACTAGTCAATCTCCTTTTTAACTCTTGAAAACTTTGCTCACAATCATCACCCCATACAAATTTCACATTCTTTTGAGTGAGTTTGGTGAGAGGTTGAGCGATTCAAGAAAATCCCTCCATAAATCTCCTATAATAACCTGCCATGCCCAACAAGCTTCTAACTTCTGTCACGTTTGTTAGTACTTCCCACTTAACAACAACTTCCACTTTCTTTGGATCAACAAATATACCCTTCCCTTAAATCACATGGCCTAAGAAAGCAATTTCATTCAACCAAAATTCACATTTGCTGAACTTTGCATACAACTTCTTTTCTCTTAGTATAGACAATATATTTCTCAAGTGTTCCTTATGCTCCTAATTAGTCCTTAAATATATAAATATGTCATCAATGAATACAATCACATAATTATACAAGAATGGCTGAAATATCCTATTCATCAGTTCCATAAAAGCTACAGTAGTTAAACCAAAAGGCATCACTAAGAATTCATAGTAACTATATCGAGTTCTAAAAGCTATTTTTGGAATATCCTCCTTTATAATCTTCAACTGATAGTAACCTGACCTTAAATTAATCTTGGAGAATACTTATACACCCTACAATTAATCAAACAAATCATCAATTCTAGGTAGGGGATACTTGTTTTTTATGGTCACCTGATTCAATTGTCTATAATCAATACAAAGCCTTAATGTTCCATCCTTCTTCTTAACTAATAGCACCGGAGCACCCCATGGTGAAACACTGAGTCGAATGAAACCTTTATCTAATAGTTCTTGTAGTTCCTTTTTCAATTCCTCTAGCTCAAGTGGTATCATTCCGTAAGGAGGCTTAGATATTGGGGTTGTCCCGGGGACCAAATTAATAGTAATTCACCCTCTCTATCTGGAGGTAAACCAAGCAAGTCATTTGGAAATACATTAGGCAAGGAGGTAAATCATGCCCAATACTCTCAAAATAAAAGATGGGATGATCTAGTATGCAAAAACTGATCATTTTGTATAACAATCTATACTAGTATGATTGGAAGATAGTCAATACATACTTAGTATAATATCGAAACTCTAAATATCTAGGAGAATCAAATTAGCAAGAAGTTCGTGTTCTCCAATAGAAATCAAATAAGATAACCAGATCGAGTTTATTATCAAACAATCCCCAATAGCCGTATTTACATATAGCATATAATCCAGTGATTTAGGTTGAATGCCCATATGATAAGCAAAATATTGTGAATCAAATCATAGATGAAACACATGGTCAAACAAATATTTACATTCTTTCAGAACCATGAATAGTACCTTTGACTACTAATTCAGAAGCTTTAGAATCATATTCCGTGATAACATACACTCTGACATGGGCTGATAATTTATGAGGCAGTGATTCTTTCTTCTTGTTCAAAGGGCAGTCTTTTATTTTATGATCTAAATTTCCACAAGCAAAATAGGCTCCAATCACCTACAAATACAAACTTATTTCATAATCTAACTCGCATCGTACACAGGATTGAAGCTTTTGTGGTGATTTTCCTTTTTCAAATCGATGATGTCTTGACCCTCTTATTATCACATTCTGATTCATTTCTAATCTTTTTTTTTTTTTTGTAAACTTGTCCTTGCAATTCTTGTCCTTGATCTCCAGAAATTCTTTTGAGCATCAGAACAATTTCGTACATCAAATATCTTCTCCAATCGCATCATCTATTTTTCTGCTATCAATGTATTAGGTTCACCACGCTTCTACTATGCCACTCTGATTTAATATCCCCGATAACCATTTTATCGCGTTTAATTAATCAAAAGCAAATGAAGTAGGAGGACTAAATATCCTCGTCATCCTAGATTCCTAAAATGTATCAAAGAAAATTTTCACCAATCACTATAGTTCACTAGACCTTAATATATTGTACATGTCAATATATCAAATATTTCAGTGATCCTAAAACCATGCTCTGATACCACTCTGTCACGTCGCCCCCCCCGAATTTAATTTTCATTCAGGAGGTGTGAACCTAACTCAAAATTGATAATATTATAATTCAACAAACAATCCAGGATCCAATCACACATTTGAGGTCACTAAGAAAAATATTCAAGTCATTCACCTCTACAATCCACAATTCACAAAACCTGTGCAGTTTATAATCATACATCATGTCACTAGATGATTCTTAAAATCCAAAGGCAACTTAACTAAAACATAACCACATCATAAATCCATAATTGTGAGAATCTTTACATTTACAAAACCAACATGTACCACATGTTTATATCATTCATTACATAAATTTAACTAAACATTCCCAAAATCATAACATGAGAGGTACTTTGCAAATATTTATAGGATATATCAATCTAGATTTATCATTGATACACATAAAAGGAACTTATACAACATCAACATATCAAGTACGAAAGATTTGCCCCAAAATCTTCTAGCTTCCCACTGCCTTAACCCAAACTACTTATTTTAGCGAGCGATAAACTATCCTAAAAAATTTATATATCAACGGGGTGAGCATATAAAGCTCAACAAGCGACTAACATATCCAAAGCAAAGAGGATAGTTTTTTTTTCAAACAAATAAGGTATCAAAAATACAAAGCAGAGATATAAGATGAAATAGAAGCATGTGTTGTTTGAATGCAGAATTACGATGTCATTTTGTTCGAAGCATGTTTTATTCATATAATCGAGGAAAGGTAATTGAAGCATATCATTGACATAAGGAGCATATCCATGGCATATGATAATTTCAAGGTATAACAAAGACTTATAACATTTCAAAAATATATCAAAGAACAAAACATGAATAGAAGCTCAAATGTTACATGACGATGCATTCATTTCATTTAAATTTGAAGCCAAAATAGTCTTATCTTGGGTTTTCGGGGTACTAGCGGTACCACTGTTAATACTGGGTGATACCACTACCTATCAGTCTAGGAGACTGTGTCTGGGCGGTACCACTACCCAATCTGGTGGTACCACCATTTGACACAATTTGGGAGACTATATCTGGGTGGTATCACCGCCCAGTCTAGGTAGTACCACCGCTAGACCCTACTACAAGTCACTGAATGAGTCAAACAATTGGCCTAATTCAGCCTTGATTCAGGCCCAATTAGTCCCTAATCATGTTGGCATGGTTACACCCAAAACCAACTCAATTAGACCTAACTAAATCGATCTAAACATATATGATTATAAGCATGAATCTTATGTTATCTAGCATGTCATTGGTTCGTTTGACGCTTCGTCTGATCCTTCGGCGCATCATTTTCTCTTTCGGTGTATTGTCCAATTGACATGTTGACTCCCGCAACTTACGATCTCCTTAGCGTAATATCCGATCCTTCGACCTGATGCTCGAACTCATAGCACGAAGTCTTTCCGGTCGGACGTCCAATCTTCTGACATGTTCCACTCCGGCTCAACGTCTGATTCTTCCTGCATTAATCGAATTGTCTTTCTTTAATTGCGGTTAGTCCTACGTCATTCAAACACATATTAAATCATAATTTCATCAATTGATTTCATCATCAAATTCTGAGATTCAACAATCTCCTCCTTTTTTACGATGACAACCAATTGATAATAGAGTTTAAACTAAACTCCCCCTATCAATATGTCATATTTAAATAAAACATCATTCTAATAAATGATGACCTTCTAGTCTAAGATGAAACGATTTTAATCATGAATCACATCATATGCACTACATCATAAGTTCTCAAGTATTGCATCCAAACCTTCATACATAATAAAATTTCATTATACTATGCATGATCATCATCATACCTTCTCCCCCTTTGTCATCAACAAAATGGATAAGTGCAACTAGCAAGTTTTTAAGATATAATTTTAAATAATTGTATTTATCATCATGCAAGCTAGCATGTTTTTCGGATATGAAAGTTAACAAAATTTTTACATCTTTTGAGATATGCTAGATATGCAAACACTTTTGGTTCTTCCTGAGATATGCAAGCTAGCATTTTTTTATTTCTTTAGATGCGTACGCTAGCAATTCTTTCTTCTTATAATTTGTAAGCTAACAAATTTAGCAAGTTTTATATCATTTTAGAACATTCAAGCTAGCAAATTTTACATCATTTTAGAGCATGTAGGCTAGTAAATTTTACATCATTTTAGAACATGTAAGCTAGCAAGTTTTACTCCCCCTTTGTATTATCA
Organism: Musa acuminata AAA Group; assembly: GCF_036884655.1. Lineage (NCBI taxonomy): Eukaryota > Viridiplantae > Streptophyta > Magnoliopsida > Zingiberales > Musaceae > Musa > Musa acuminata. The sequence continues at coordinate 9,457,057 of NC_088350.1, forward strand.
AAAAAAAGGAAAAATACAATGTTGTAATTGTTCAAGTCATCATATGAAAAATATAAAGAAAAATCAATTTGGTGATGAGGTATATAATTCATGAATACAAAGGAACTATACATAATAAAAAATATGTCATGAAAGATAATATCAAAGATCATGTAAATACCAAAAGACATGATTAATATTGACAAATTTCTTTTTAAATAATAAAAAAAAATCTTAGGAGATCAAATAGTAAAAGATCTTCAAAAGAAATTTGAAGTCATGAATTCCGAGAAATCAAGAGAAATATTCAAGAATAAAATACAAGAATCATTTGAGAATAAAAAGTAAGGGATCTTGATTCATATAAAGAAAATCTCGAGTTATGATTCTGAGAATTCAAGATCATGATATAGATAAAACTCATTCAAATTTAAATTATCAAGTCATTAAAATCACTTTTAAGAGATTCAAAATGACATAAATAGATTTATCAATCTCTTATTAAAAATTGATAAGATAGAGATAGAAAAAAATTTAAAAAAAAATGCATCCCAATTTATGTATTTCAATTTATGTGATTTATTTCATATAAGCATGCATTTGTCTTTTATGCCAAATAAAAACATGCATCATCATTTAAAACCAAAAAAGTAAATTTCTGTTAGGACTCTAGCTAGGAGAGTCCTAATTGAGAAGGACATTCTGTTAGGACTCTAGCTAGGAGAGTCCTAATTGAGAAGGACATTCTGTTATGACTCTAGCTAGGAGAGTCCTAATTGAGAGGGACATTCATGTAGGAGGTTTTTTCTTAGAGAAGAATTAGGAGTTGTAAGGGAATAGGAGTCTTGAGTAGGAGTCCTATTAGGAGTTGGTTAGAAGTAAGAGTCTTAAGTAGGAGTCCTATTAGGAGTTAGGGTTTAGAAGCCCTATAAATAGCCATGTACTTCTTCTCTTTTAAAAAGTCAATAGATGAATCTTTTCTGCAGCCTTTGAGCAGCAACTTAGAGGGAGGAACCCCTATAGAGTTCCAAGGAGGCCGATCCCCTAAAGAGATCAACCCCAAGTTTAGAATCTGCAAGGGTTCTACCACCTGGTATCAGAGCAGCGTTCTTGGCATCTCGCTGCCCTTCCACTACCATCCACCAACCCTCCACAACTATCCAAAGCAATTCCCACAATTGCTTAAAAGATCGTCGCCAAATTCCGCCATCATCTCCACCACCGCGGATCATCCCGTGAATTGTAATAGGTTCTGGTTTCCTACCTTACTACTGCTGCAATTTAGTTATCCCTATCCAAAAATTCAAAAAAAAAAAAAATTGTTCCTATATTGCTGCCTAAACTTTTCGTCACAAAGTTTTTATCTCTACAACGAAAGATATATTGCAGAATTTCAACCGCATAGCACTATTTGTTTGATCTTGATACTATATTTTCTCTGTCATATAAACTAAGATATTATTGTCAATTCCCTCCTCAAATCTCTCAAATTTTTGGTGGAGATTTCATCGAGAAATCGCTGTTTCTTCGATAATAATTCTGCTCTTACAAGACAACACAATTCTGCAGCAAACTTTCACTGATTTCTATCAAACCTATATATGCCTTTAACCTGTCAACAAAAGAGAGATCTTAACATCACAGATTTGGAGTCATATACTATGGCATCTGAGGAGGCAATCAATGCTAAATTTGAAGCCTTTGAGGCACGAATGGAGGATAAGATTCGGACTCTCCTTACCGAATTCAGTTTGGGCCGACCACCAAGCCCGAAGAAATCACATCAAGGAGAGAGCTCTAACCAATCACATCATGCCCAAAGAGATGACTTCCAAGAGAGGGGAGGCTCTATTACTGACCCCAACTATTCGCGCATGAGAGTGGACTTCCCTAGATGGGAAGAAGGAGACCCAATTGGTTGGATCTCGCGCGCGGAGCGATATTTTCGGTACCATAAAACTGCGGATGTATCCATGGTGGAAATTACAGCTATACATCTTGAAGGGGATGCCATAAAATGGTTTGATTGGTTTGAACACACTTAAGAAGTCCTTTCATGGCGACAATTCAAAGAAGGACTACTGATCCGCTTTAGACCAACTTATTACGAGAACATTGACGGACAACTAGCAAAGATCCAACAAACCTCCACCATTCAGGAGTATCAAACCAGGTTTGAAAGATTATCTAATCAAACTTGTGATTGGATTGAAAAACAACTATTGGGGACCTTTATTGAGGGCTTAAAGCCGGAGATCCGGGAAGAAGTTAAGGCGCGACAACCATATACGCTTATGACAGCCATCTCTTTCGCATGACTTCAAGAGAAGCGATTGAACCATGAAGCCCAGAGAACTAGGATCACTCCACGACCTACAATACTAAAGCTCTCAGCCCCCCCTTACTATCAACCGAGTCCCTGCACCAAAAAGGTTAACAAGAGAAGAACTTCGGGAGCGATCTGCAAAGGGGTTATGTTGGCATTGCGACGAGCCATGGAGCCGCGAGCATCGCTGTAAAAAAGGTAGACTTCTTATGATTGAACTAGTAGAAGAAGAGATCATTGAACATCTAGAAGAGAGCCTTGAACATGGAGAAGAAGATATGGAAGAAGAGCCATAGCCGACCGACATTATGGTACACGCACTAGCCGGCTACTCAAATCCGCAAACGATGAAAGTTGGAGGCCTTCTCAAACAACAACCGATCACTGTTCTCATCGACACGGGTAGCACTAATAACTTCTTGAATAGTAAGGTTGCTGCTCGGATGACACTGCATATTGATGGTTGCAGCAAGTTCGATGTAAAGGTTGCCGACGGCAGAATCCTAAAGTGCGACCAAAGATGCCCGCAGGTGAAACTATTACTGCAAGACCAAGAAATTATCACCAATTTCTTCCTCCTACCAATCGTTGACTATGAGGTAGTGCTTGGTAATGAATGGCTGACTACACTAGGTGATGTCTCTTGGAACTTTTCTAAATTAATTATGAAATTCTACTGTAAGGACAAACATATCATCCTACGCGGGAAGCGCGGAAGCAACGTTACTACTGTTTCGACCCAACGAATGGAGAAAGTTTTGCACAAGGTAAATGGTGGCTTTTTGATGCATCTCCAGCCACAACCAGAAGAGAAGAAAATAGAAATTGAAGATCAAAATCTTGCCCAATTGCTTACTGAATTTGCCAACATATTTGCTGAACCGCGCGGTCTTCCTCCTTCTCGGCAACATGACCATCGAATTCCAATCCTTCCGGGCAAGCCACCAGCGAACACTCAACCGTACTGATATCCTCACCTCCAGAAAGATGAAATTGAAAAGATCGTAAAGGAGATGCTTGAAACAGGGGTGATTCGACCAAGTTACAGCCCCTATTCCTCACCGGTGCTACTTGTACGCAAGAAGGACGGAACTTGGCGGATGTGCATCGACTACCGAGCTTTAAATGGCATCACTGTCAAGGACAAGTACCCAATACCAACGATGGATGAACTTCTTGATGAATTGAAAGGAGCTCGAGTCTTCACGAAGTTGGACCTCTGATCCGATTACCACCAAATTCGGGAATGTGACGATGACATTCCAAAAACTGCATTTCGCACACATGATGGCCATTATGAATTCTTAGTAATGTCTTTTGGACTCACTAATGCTCCTTCAACCGTTTAAAGTCTCATGAATGATATATTTCGGAGCTTTCTTCGTAAATTTGTGCTGGTATTTTTCGATGATATTCTCGTTTACAGCCCTTCTCTTGAGACTCACTTTCAGCATTTATGGATTGTTTTGACGATCCTTCGGGAAAATACTCTTTTTGTTAAGCAACCAAAGTATAGCTTTCTCTAGCAAAAAGTAGAGTACCTTGGGCATATAATATCATCAGAAGGAGTGGTGGTAGTGTAACATCCCTCATTTCTAAATTTTCGTATAAGTTTCTAGTTGTAATGTAAGTATCTATTTTAAATTTGATAAAATAACAAAAATATAAATCTGAGAACTTATTCATAAGATTTGGGGGATTTGTTCAAAAAGAAAAAAAAAATCTGAGGACCTATATATAAACCCTGAGGACCTAATCGTAAATATAATAATACAAGGACTAAACTACAAAATGCACAAAAATATAAATCCCACCGTTTAAGCCTCTCTACCTTCGTTATTAAGGAACTAGAGAAGGCAGCTACGTGGATGAACAGAGAAAGAAAGAAAGAAGAAGAGGGAAAAAAAAGGGAGAAGAAGAAGAAGAAAAAAAATTGGGGCTTTGAGGTTTCTTACTCAAATCTTCTCAATTGGGGTCAAAATTCTCAAAGGCAAGTATTCTAACTCTATCCTATAGAAGTATTAGTTTATGTTCCTATATTGATTCTGAAAGATTTATGCTTAGAACCTGATATTTCTCTCTTTGGACATAAAACCAATGATCTGAAATTTTTTTGGTAAACTGACCCCTATACACTGTTTTAGTTATAATTTTTAGTACTAAATGTGGTTTCAGGCAGAATATAGCTCGTTTGAAATTAGACTCTTATATCTTTCTTTTGACACTGATTTTGTAGATTTTGGACACCGAATACGTACCCAAACATCTATTTCAAATGAGCCTATAGATGCAATAGAACAGGGATCAAAATTTCTGACATTTTGATACTAAAATGCCTATAAGTCCCTGTTGGAAATTCTGATTTGTACCAAACTAATTTCGTTCAAAACTAGACTTGTATACCTTTCTTTTGACATATAGAATGAAAATTTTGAAATTCAAATGCCTATCCTATTATCTGTTGAATCTGACCCTATGAATTCTGCAAAACAGTGATTTTGTTTTTGACCTTGTGTTACCAAATCAAAGGTAACTCCTTGTTGGAAACCATGATTCATACGAAACTTGTTTCAACAGAAAATAGATTGATATATCTTTCGACAATAGCCTTCTTGTGGGTATTAGAGCATAATTGAAAATCTGAAGTATTTATCCAATGAGCCTCTCGAATTCTGTCAGAAATCGAGCTTTGATCGATTTCGTATCTTTTGTTTCCGTTCGTTTGGAAAAAGATTTTGTTCAGTTCCCTTCACTCAATTATGGCTTATATTAATGTTTGAATTCTTGTTTGCTCTTGTCTATAAATTATTACCATTCCTGAACATATTGTGTAACGTTTATGCTATATCACATTGACTTATATAGGCACATATATAACCCATTGTTCCGCATTTGCTTTCGATGTGTGCCTATTCTAGTTTCATTCCTTTGGATATCGAATTCATCTAACCTTCTTATTTGAATTGAGTTGTATGTGATTTCTTGGATTCCATACGTGCCCTTGCTTTCAATTCATTTCAAATTTGAATATAATTGTGAAAGATTATTGCTTACTTCGTATTGACTCGTAAAGGCACATATACATTTTGTTGTTCCGCGTGTGCTTCCGATATGTGCTATTCATTGTTCATACTATCCTTTTGTACTCTGGTGTTTGTGGGATATTGTGAACCTTCGCCAGAAATGGTGAAGGGAGTTATGCATAGAGCCTGAGATGCTCTGCCGGCCCCTATGACTTCACTTAGACGTGGGTGGATGGAACTCCCAAACGTGGGAGACCTTCTAGATGTGGGAGACTCATGTTTGGTGGTCATTCAGAAATGGATATACCATATTATGTTATGGTCCCACTTCACCTTCTATATGTTTGATATGGTATCCAGAGCTTTGATTATGTGTTTCTATACATGCTTTGGATATGAATGATATGAATGCAACGTCAAATTCGACATTTGAGCTTCTGTTTCGTATTCATCTTTGAAATGCTCCGAAATGGTCCATACGCCATTGATATGTTCCAAAATGTTTCACTTATCATTGATATGCTCCGAAACATTTCGTACGCCTTTGATATGCTCCAAAATGTTTCATTTGTTATTGTTTTGCTTCGAAATGTTCCATATGTTGTTGATATGCTCCGGAACATTTCTCATGCTATTGATATGCTCCAATTACTCTATGCTCCATCTGTATGAACCAATTATGCTTGATTGAAATGATATTTGTGATTCTACACCTAATGAGATTATATCTACGGATTCTTATATTCTGCCTTGCATTATGAAAGCTTATTTGTTTGAAAATTTTTCTCTTTTACCATGGATATGTTAGTCACTTGCTAAGCTTTATATGCTCACCCCGTTGCTGTATAAATTTTTCAGGATAGCTTGTCGCTCGCTTAAATGTTAAGATTGGGCTGAGGTAGTGGAAAGCTAAAAGATTTTGGGCAGATCTTTATTAGTATATATGTTTTTGTTGTATAAGCACACTCTACATCTAATGAAATGTTGACGATGAATCTAACTTGTGGATTTTGTATAAGTTTAAAGGACCTCTCATGTCTAGGATTCTGGAATGTTAAGTTTAATTCGTGTAATGATATGAACTTATGGTAAACGTTGGTTTTGTGACTATTTAGACTCCCATACTTGTGAATTTATGTTGTGGTGATTATTTTGGTGAGTTAGGTTCATATTTTATGAATCATCGAGCGATGTGTTGTATGTTTATGAACTGCACAGGGTTTATAAATTTGTAGATTATAGAGGTGAAATTTTGATTTGAATATTTTCTCAGTGACCTCAAATGTGTGATTGGATCCTGGATGGATTTGTGTTGAAAAATTTTAAAATCATCGATATTATTTTGAGGGGCGTGATAGAGGTGGTATCAGAGCATGGTTTGAGGATCACTAAAATATTTGATATGTTGATGTGCAAAATATATTGTGGTCTAGTGAACTATAGTGATCCGTGGAAATTTTATTTGATGCATTTTAGGAATCTAGGATGATGAGGATATTTGGTCCTCCTATTTCATTTGTTTCTGATTAATTAAGGGGTATGAAAGGGTTAATCGAATATATTAAATCAGAGTAGCGCAATGAAAGCATGGTAGACCTAATTTCATTGTTGGTAGAAAAATGGATGATGTAAACGGAAAAGATATTTGATGTACAAAATTGTTCTGATGATCGAAAGATTTCTTTTGCCACCTTATATTGGAAGTAGAGGCTGATCATTAATGACAACAATGAAAAGAATTTTTTGAGATCAGTGGCAAGAATGATAAGGACAAGTTTACTAATAAAAATATGATTGGAAATAAATCAGAAAGTGATAACAAGAGGGTCAAGACATTTGGATTTGAAAAGGGAAGTCACCACAAAAGACTTAATCATGTGTGAATTATAAGTTAAATTATAAAATAAATTTAAATTTTCGGGTGATTGGAGTCTATTTTGCTTGTGGAAAGTTGGATCATAAAATAAAAGACTGCCCGTTGAATAAGAAAAAAGAGTCACTGCCTCATAAATCATCAGCCCATGTCAGAGTGTATGCTATCACTAAATATGATTCTAAAACTTCTGAATTAGTAGTCGAAGGTATTATGCATGTTTATGAAAGAATGAAAATATTTGTTTGACCATGGGTCCTATCTATGATTTGATTCATAATATTTTGCTTATTACTTGGGTATGCAACTTAGGCCATTGCATTATGTGCTATATGTAAATATGATCATTGGAGATTCTTTGATAACGAACTTGAATCTGGTCCTCATTGGAGATTATTGGAGAAATTGAACTTTTTGCTGATTTAGTTCTCCTAGAGATTTGGAGTTTTGATATCATACTTGTTATGGATTGGCTATCTTCCTATCATACCAGTATGGATTGATATATAACAAATGATTACTTTGTGCATATTTGATCAACCGATCTTTTATTTTCAGAGTATTGGATATGATTTATCTCCTTGCCTAATGTATCCCAAGATGACTTGCCCGGATTACCTCCAAATGTGACTTTTCTTTTGATTTGGTCCTTGGGACAATCCCAATATCTAAGCCTCTCTATAGAATGATATCATTTGAGTAAGTGGAATTGAAAAAGCAACTACAAGGACTATTAAATAAGGATTTTATTTGGCTTAATATTTCATCATGGGGTGCTCCGGTGTTAGTTAAAAAGAAGGATGGAACATTAAGGCTTTGTATTGATTATAGACAGTTGAATCAGGTGACCATAAAAAACAAGTATCCCATACCCAGAATTGATGATTTGTTTGATCAACTATATGGAGCACAAGTATTCTCTAAGATTGATCTGAGGTCAGGTTACTATCAGTTGAAGATCAAGGAGGGGGATATTCCAAAAACAGCTTTTAAAACTCGATATGGTCACTATGAATTCTTGGTGATGCCTTTTGGTTTGACTAATGCCCCTGCAACTTTTATAGAACTAATGAATAGGATATTTCAACCGCTCTTGGATGACTGTGTACTTGTATTTATTAATGACATATTAGTGTATTCAAGGAGTAATCAGGAGCATGAGGAACACTTGAGAAATGTATTGTCCATACTAAGAGAAAAGAAGTTGTATGCAAAGTTCAGCAAATGTGAATTTTGGTTGAATGAAGTTGCTTTCTTAGGCCATGGGATTTCAGGGAAGGGTATATCTATTGATCCAAAGAAAGTGGAAGCTGTAGTTGAATGGGATGTACCAACAAATGTAATAGAAGTTAGAAGCTTCTTGGGCATGGCAGGTTATTACAGGAAATTTGTGGAGGTATTTTCTCGAATCACTCAACCTCTCACCAACCTCACTAAAAAGAATGTGAAATTTGTATGGGGTGATGATTGTGAGCAAAGTTTTCAAGAGTTAAAAAGAAGATTGACTAGTGCCCCTATTCTCACTATTCCAAGTGGTAGTGAGGGATTTGTAGTTTATACTGATGCTTCAAGAAAGGGCCTTAGATGTGTTTTGATGCAGGAAGGGAGAGTAATTGCTTATGCTTCTAGGCAACTAAAAGGTTATGAATTGAATTATCCAACTCATGATTTGGAATTGGCAGCAATTATTTTTGCTCTAAAGATTTGGAGACATTATTTGTATGGTCGACAATTTGAAATCTTTATTGATCACAAGAGTTTAAAATATATTTTCACTCAGAAAGAGTTAAACATGAGGCAGCGAAGATGGATAGAACTTCTGAAGGATTATGATTGTGCCATCTGTTATCACCCGGGCAAAGCCAATGTTGTAGCTGATGCACTTAGTAGAAAATCTACCAGTTTTATGGCTAGTCTGGTCGTGAAGCAATAGAAGTTATTAGAAGAAAATTTTGATTTGAAAGCTTTGAGGAAAGAGCAAGACTCGATGATATTGATAGCCTCCATTCAAGTGCAATCTGATCTTATTCAACAAATTAAGGAAGGACAATTACGAGATCCACATTTAATCTACTTGAGGAATGAAGTAGAAAAGGAATTGAAGCCAAAATTTCAAGTTTCAAAGGATGGCCTATTGAGATTTGGGGAGAGAGTATGTATACCAAATGAACCAGATATCAAGAATCAAATCCTAAAGGAAAGTCATACTTCAAAGTACACCATACATCCTGGGAGCACTAAGATGTATAGAGATCTTCAAAGTCATTATTGGTGGGAAGGCATGAAGAAGGAAATTGCAATGTATGTTTCAAAATGTTTGACTTGTCAACAAATCAAAGTAGAACACCAAAGACCTGGAGGGTTGTTGCAACCTTTAGATATTCCTGAATGGAAATGAGAATGTATTACTATGGATTTTGTTTCAGGACTACCCAGAACCTCTAAAAAGCATGATGCTAATTGGGTTATCATTGATAGGTTAACAAAATCTGCACATTTCCTACCGATTAATATGACTTATTCGCTTGATAGACTTGCATATTTATATGTCAATGAAATAGTAAGACTACATGGTATTCCAAAGGAGATTATCTCTGATAGAGACTCCAGATTTCTCTCTAGATTCTGGAGAAGATTACAGGAATCTATGGGCACTAAAGTCAAGTTTAGTACTACTGCATATCATCCTCAGACTGATGGTCAGTCAGAAAGAACGATTCAAACACTTGAGGATTTGCTTAGAGCCTATGTTATGGATTGGAAAAGTGAATGGGATAACGATATTTCACTTATTGAGTTCACTTATAATAATAGTTATCATTCAAGTATTCAGATGGCTCCTTATGAAGCTTTATATGGGCGAAAGTGCATAACACCTATATGTTGGGAGGAAGTTGGTGACAGAAAGTTGTTAGCACCGGACAAAGTACAAGAAACTACCGAGAAAATTCAAGTTATAATGAAAAGGTTAAAAACTGCTCAAAGTCGTCAAAAGAGTTATGCTGACAATAGAAGATGAGATATTGAGTTTGAAATAGGAGATTTTGTATTCTTAAAGGTCTCCCCTTCCAAAGGCATTATAAGGTTTGGGAAGAAAGGAAAGTTAAGCCCAAGATTTATTGGACCTTTTGAGGATCTTGAGAGGGTTGGTTCTGTTGCTTACAGGATTGCCTTGCCACCAGCATTGTGCCATATCCATGATATATTTCATGTTTCGATGATTAGGAAGATATACCTGATCCTTCTCATATCATTAAGTATGAGCAGATGAAGATCAATAAAGATTTATCTTATGTGGAAGAGCCCACTCAAATTGTTGATAAGAAGGAAAAGATCCTAAGGAATCGGGTCATCACTCTAGTGCAAGTAATTTGGAGACATCATTCTGGAGAGGAAACAACCTGGGAGCTAGAGGAGGAAATGAAAAAGATTTATCCCCATCTTTTCATCAATAGAGGTATGATAAATTTAGAGGACTAAATTTTCTTTTAAGGGGGGGAGAGTGTAACATCCCTCATTTCTGAATTTTCGTATAAGTTTCTAGTTGTAATGTAAGTATCTATTTTAAATTTGATAAAATAACAAAAATATGAATCTGAGAACTTATTCATAAGATTTGGGGGATTTGTTCAAAAAGAAAAAAAAAATCTGAGGACCTATATGTAAACCCTGAGGACCTAATAGTAAATATAATAATACAAGGACTAAACTGCAAAATGCATAAAAATACAAATCCCACCATTTAAGCCTCTCTGCCTTCATTCTTAAGGAACCAGAGAAGGCAGCTACGTGGATGAACAAAGAAAGAAAGAAAGAAGAAGAGGGAAAAAAAAGGGGGAAGAAGAAGAAGAAAAAAAATTGGGGCTTTGAGGTTTCTTACTCAAATCTTATCAATTGGGGTCAAAATTCTCAATGGCAAGTATTCTAACCCCATTCTACAGAAGTATTAGTTTATGTTCCTATATTGACTCTAAAAGATTTATGCTTAGAACCTGATATTTCTCTCTTTGGACATAAAACCAATGATCTGAAATTTTTTCGGTAAACTGACCCCTATACACTATTTTAGTTATAATTTTTAGCACCAAATCTGGTTTCAGACAGAACCTAGCTCGATTGAAATTAGACTCTTATATCTTTCTTTTGGCATGATTTTGTAGATTTTGGACACCGAATACTTACCCAAACGTCTATTTCAAATGAGCCTATAGATGCTGCAGAATAGGGATCAAAATTTCTGACCTTTTGATACTAAAATACCTATTAGTCTCTGTTGGAAATTCTGATTTATACCAAACTGATTTCGTTCGAAACTAGACTTGTAGACCTTTCTTTTGACATATAGATTGAAAAATTTGGAATTCAAATACCTATCCTATTATCTGTTGAATCTGACCCTATGAATTCTGCAAAACAGTGATTTTGTTTTTGACCTTGTGTTACCAAATCAAAGGTAACTCCTTGTTGGAAACCATGATTCGTACGAAACTTGTTTCAACAGAAAATAGATTGATATATCTTTCGACAATAGCCTTATTGAGGGTATTGGAGCATAATTGACAATCTGAAGTATTTATCCAATGAGCCTCTCAAATTCTGTCAGAAATCGAGCTTTGATTGATTTCGTATCTTCTGTTTCCGTTCGTTTGGAAATAGATTTTGTTCAGTTCCTTTCACTCAATTGTGGCTTATATTAATGTTTGAATTCTTGTTTGCTCTTATCTATAAATTATTACCATTCCTGAACATATTGTGTAACGTTTATGCAATATCACATTGACTTATATAGGCACATGTATAACCCATTGTTCCGCATTTGCTTTCGATGTGTGCCTATTCTAGTTTCATTCCTTTGGATATCGAATTCATCTAACCTTCTTATTTGAATTGAGTTGTATGTTATTGCTTGGATTCCATATGTACCCTTGCTTTCAATTCCTTTCAAATTTGAATATAATTGTGAAAGATTATTGCTTACTTCGTATTGACTCGTAAAGGCACATGTACGTTTTGTTGTTCCGCGTATGCTTCCGATATGTGCTATTCATTGTTCATAATATCCTTTTGTACTCTGGTGTTTATGGGATATTGTGAACCTTCGCCAGAAATGGTGAAGGGAGTTATGCATAGAGCCTGAGATGCTCCCCTATGACTTCACTCAAACGTGGGTGGATGGAGCTCCCATATGTGGGAGACCTCCCAGACGTGGGAGACTTATGTTTGGTGGTCATTCAGAAATGGATGTACCATATTATGTTATGGTCCCACTTCACCTTCTATATGTTTGATATGGTATCCAGAGCTTTGGTTATGTGTTTCTATACATGCTTTGGATATGAATGATATGAATGCAACGTCAAATTCGACATTTGAGCTTCTGTTTCGTATTCATCTTTGAAATGCTCCGAAATGGTCCATACGCCATTGATATGTTCCAAAATGTTTCACTTATCATTGATATGCTCCGAAACATTTCGTACGCCTTTGATATGCTCCAAAATGTTTCATTTGTTATTGTTTTGCTTCGAAATGTTCCATATGTTGTTGATATGCTCCGGAACATTTCTCATGCTATTGATATGCTCCAATTACTCTATGCTCCATCTGTATGAACCAATTATGCTTGATTGAAATGATATTTGTGATTCTACACCTAATGAGATTATGTCTATGGATTCTTATATTCTGCCTTGCATTATGAAAGCTTATTTGTTTAAAAAATTTTCTCTTTTACCATGGATATGTTAGTCACTTGCTGAGCTTTATATGCTTACCCCGTTGCTGTATAAATTTTTCAGGATAGCTTGTCGCTCGCTTAAATGTTAAGATTGGGCTGAGGTAGTGGAAAGCTAAAAGATTTTGGGCAGATCTTTATTAGTATATATGTTTTTGTTGTATAAGCACACTCTACATCTAATGAAATGTTGACGATGAATCTAAACTTGTGAATTTTGTATAAGTTTAAAGGATCTCTCATGTCTAGGATTCTGGAATTATAAGTTTAATTCGTGTAATGATATGAACTTATGGTAAACGTTGGTTTTGTGACTATTTAGACTCCCATACTTGTGAATTTATGTTGTGGTGATTATTTTGGTGAGTTGGGTTCATATTTTATGAATCATCGAGCGATGTGTTGTATGTTTATGAACTGCACAGGGTTTATAAATTTGTAGATTATAGAGGTGAAATTTTGATCTGAATATTTTCTCAGTGACCTCAAATGTGTGATTGGATCCTGGATGGATTTGTGTTGAAAATTTTTAAAATCATCGATATTATTTTGAGGGGCGTGACAGGTAGACCCAACAAAAATTGAAGCAATGCAAGGCTGGCCGAAACCTACAAACGTGAAATTACTGCGGAGGTTCCTTGGACTAACGGGCTACTACCGAAAATTTGTTAAGGACTATGGGAAGATCAGTGCACCACTCACTTCTTTACTGAAGAAAGGTGCTTTTCAATGGTCGGACAAAGCCTCTGCTGCCTTCAACAAACTTAAAGCAGCCATGACAACAACGCCGATGCTTGCGCTACCAGATTTCAATAGACCCTTCATCATTGAGGCTAACGCTGTTAGGATCAAGAGCACTAAGAGGGGGGGGGGGGGGGGGGGGTGAATTAGTGCAGCGGAAAACTTTCTGCGATTAAAACGAAACTACGTTCGAACGATAAAAATGATTTCTGTTTGAAAGCCGATTCTAAGATTACTTTAACTTAATATCAAGCAAGATGATGTTAAAGTCAATCTATGAAGGTAGTTTGCAGTTATGATGAAAACCAGAATATAAGCGCAAACTGAAATACGACGTTCGTGCGAAGAAACTGATTTACATCTAAATGCTGATTCGTAAATCACTTGATTAGGCGAGATGCAGTTTAAGCAAGGGTATAAAGGTAGTTTGTAGTTATGGTAAAAATCAAAACGTAAACGTAATCTGAAATATGATGATCGTACGAAAAAGCAGATTTACGTCTAAACGCTGATTCAGAAAGTGCAAAGCTTGAAACCCGATCGTATATGCGCAGAAAGCAGTAAGCTTCAGAGGAGGTTTACAGTAAAGAGAATATTCTCAAAGTAAATGCAAACCGAGATTTAGAGTGGTTCGGTCAATCTTGACCTACTCCACTTTTGGCTTCCTCCACCGATGAGGTCACCTACGTCAACTAGAGGCCTTCCGTCAATAGGCGAAGGCCAACCACCCTTTTACAGTTTCACTCCTTTTGACGGGCTTAGGAGACAACCCTTACAGAAATTTTCTCTCCTCTCTTTACAACTTAGAACTTGGAAGAATAGAGGGAGAAGAACTTTTGGCCTTTACAACAATTTTTGTTAGGATCAAGAACACTAAGAGAGGGGGGTGAATTAGTGCAGCGGAAAACTTTCTGCGATTAAAACGAAACTGCGTTCGAACGATAAAAATGATTTTTGTGTGAATGCCGATTCTAAGCAAGATGATGTTAAAGTTAATCTATGAAGGCAGTTTGCAGCTATGATGAAAACCAGAATATAGGCGCAAACTGAAATACGACGTTCGTACGAAGAAACTGATTTACGTCTAAATGCTAATTTAAGCAAGAGTATAAAGGCAGTTTGCAGTTATGGTAGAGCTCAAAACGTAAACGCAATCTGAAATATGATGATCGTACGAAAAAGCAGATTTACGTCTAAACGCTTATTTGGAAAGTGAAAGGCTTGAAACCCGATCGTATGTGCGCAGAAAGTAGTAAGCTTCAGAGGAGGTTTGCAGTAAAGATAATATGCTCAAAGTAAATGCAAACCGAGATTTAGAGTGGTTCGGTCAATCTTGACCTACTCCACTTTTGGCTTCCTCCACCGACGAGGTCACCGACGTCAACTAGAGGCCTTCCTTCAATAGGCGAAGGCCAACCACCTTTTTACAGTTTCACTCTTTTTGACGGGTTTAAGAGACAACCCTTACAGAAATTTTCTCTCCTCTCTTTACAACTTAGAACTTGGAAGAACAGAGGGAGAAGAACTTTTAGCCTTTACAACAATTTTAAGCTCTAAGAATCATAGAAAAGGATCAAGATTTCGGTGTTAAATTGCTGCCTTTCAGTACTGAATGGGTGGGGTATTTATAGGCCCCAACCACGTTCAAATTTGGAGCTCAAAACTGTCAATTCCCGGAATTCCGAGATCAGGCGGTTGCACCTCCTGATTGGAGCGGTTGCACCGCCTGGTAGAGCTCGAAGACTGAGCCTCTAGGCGGTGCTACCTCCTATCAGGGGCAGTTGCACCTCCTGACTGAGGCAGTTGCACCGCCTAGCAGAGCTCGAAGACTGAGCTCAGGCGGTGCCACCTCCTGTCAGGGGAGGTTGCACCGCCTAGTCTCGCTCGGAGATTGAGCCCCAGGCGGTGCCACCGCCTGGCTGTGGCGGTTGCACCTCCCAGTCTCGCTCGGAGATTGAGCCCAGGCGGTGCAACCTCCTGCCTTGGGCGGTTCAACCGCCTGGCAGAAATCAGGGTCCGAATGTGTTGATCCATTCGGCCCGATTTGGGTTTTTCAGGGGCCCAATTGCCCCAAGATTAAGTTAATGGGATCACCTCCCATTTCCAACTTAATAAATGTGCTAACTACAAATTTTCCTAAGACATTTACTGCAGCTTGCTCCGGTGCATCTATCGCTTCTTCCGGCGAGCTTCCGACGAACTTCCGTCGATCATCCGATGAACCCTCGGTGATGCTCTTGCGGACTTCCGGCAAACTCCTGGACTTGCGACGATTCACTTGGCGAGTTCCGATGAGCTTCTTTGGCAAGCTTATGGACTTCTCGGATTTGTTCCCGCAGAACCTTCGACGACTATCCGAACTTCCGTCGAACTCTCGAACTCCCAACGTGATCAATGTCTTGACTCCAGCGTAACTCCTGCTGCATGTCTCACTTTTATTGTAGTTAATCCTGCACACTTATCTCAACATATAGATTAGATAACAAATGACAATTGACTTCATCATCAAAATCCGAGATTCAACAACCTCCCCCTTTTTGATGATGATAATCAATTGATAATGGAGTTAACCTTAACTCCCCCTGTCTATATATCATACTTGAGATAAGTGATTCTTGAATTCAAGACCTAAGAATCCAAGCGACATATTGATAAGTTCAATCATTTGAACTTATCAATACTCCCATCATGATTCCCATTATGATGTATCTCCCTAAAGATGATGTCAAGGCTTGACATTCATTTTCAAATTTTACATAACAATTTTGAATGATGGTAATTGTAGCAATTCATCATATTGTAAGATATCAACATGTAAAGCTGTGAAGTAAGATTTTGATATCATTACATGATGTACATTTCAAATATTTTAGCAAGTGTTGCATTTCTTCACATGGTAAGATATCAACTCAAGGCATAATGCAAATTAATGCATGGCATATGTTCATATATCTCTTGGTGATGCAGGCATGGTATAATCATAGCATCAGTGTTTATAGCATCAATTCATATATTTCTCCCCCTTTGTCATCAACAAAAAGCATGGTAGATGTGATACCAGGAGAACAATATAAGCAAGTTATCAAGCATATAAAGGAAGGCATGATACGTAGATTGCTTTGAATACTTCTTCCTTCTTTTATTTGTTATAATCCTTTGTGCATGAAGGAGGAAAGCCATTTGTGATTCCAGCTATTTGTGAGTTTACTTTGAGTCAAGATATGTGTTTGAACCAGCTTTTTGCAAGTAAAAATACTATCATCCATATTTCAAGATGGAATTTATAAGCAGGAATCATTTCATCAAATCCATTTCAGAAAAAATATTTTTCATAAGAGTGTTTGAGAAAATTTGATTTTTGGCATTCCAACTATTAAGCGAATCCGAAAATGAGATGCATTCTTTCATGCATTCGGACAAGACTATGCTACAGATTTTCAAATACAATCATGAAGACAAAACATTTCAACACATGTTTTGTAATGGCAATCAAGTGATTTGATCATTCAATAAAGTTCGAAAAATAATTTTGACTAGTTTATCTATTCGGACACATTAACATTCCTAATTCTTTTCGTATGAAATCAAATTGTTCTTCACTTAGAGGTTTTGTAAAAATGTCAGCTAGTTGTTGTTTAGTATCAATGGCAATGACTTATCAACTGCATTGGTATATCACTTTTTCAAACTATATTTATCATGGAAATCAAGGCATAAGGTTTTCAAAACATTTAGTTTCAATATAAAATCCGAGATAAACATATATTTACCACAAGGCACAAGGCATATATTTACCATGATAGTTGTTTACAATTCTGCATATGCTTAAAATATATCAGGTAACCATATCAAGGATCAAGGCAAAGCTCATCATGGTGAGTAACATAAGGAGTTTACAATAACAACATATGATTGTTTTCATACAAGCTCATTCATGAGGTGGAAAATTAAAGTGCCTAAACAAAGAGTCAAATTGTCGATGAATTTGCTACAGCTCAGATAGGATTTGATCTTGTCGATGTTCAAGTTGTTCTTATCTTTGTTCGAATCGGTCCATCCGAATCCCAATATCTTCGACAAATGATGTATGAGTTTGCTCAAATGGATGTGTTTCCTCAAAGAGACTGATCGGAGGAGATTGGGCACCCCTAAAAACTGGTGTTTCCGGTTCAGGTTCAGGTTGAGGGGGATCAGTTCTTCTTGGCATTCTAACCTAGTTACCGTTTCTATAAAAACATCTTAATCGGTGAAGTAGATTTTTATTTATTATGCTAAATCTATCTACTTTTATTACTTCTTCTTCCGATGGTATTAGAATATCGTAGGCTTTCATTATTCTAGTGATTATACCACCATATGGGAGCATCATGTCTTTCTTAGATAGTTCTAACATGTTTTGTTGGATAAGATAACCAAGACAGATGTCATGTCCTTTCATGATCAAATACATAGTTCCTAATTCTAATTGGCTTACTTCATCATGATGGTATTGTTTAGGGAGAATGATGCTAGTTAGGATATGATGAAGTACCTTAGTGTTTAGAGGCAGTAGATGTTCACAACTTTTAGGAACAAATGCTAAGTTGGGATTGGCAAAAATTGTTCCTAAGGCTTCAACATATGTTATTCCAACAGTTTCATCATCCCATGATCCTCTAAAGTAAAGTCCTCTGCTTTTCATGGAGATGCCTATCATGTCGCAAATGAATTTATCCGTAATTGAGATGTGTTGTCCTAAAAGATAGGTAGACATTCTTTCTTCTTCATCTATTTGTATGTTGTTGTAAAACAATCTAACAAGTCTTGGATAGATGGGTTCGTTAATTTGCAAAATAGGAAGTAGATCTAAGTTTGCAAACCATTGGATTGTCTCTAAGTCTCTTAGTTCATTTAAATCTACGTATTTTCCCTTATTGACACTCCTAAGTTCGAAAGAGGAAAATTTTTCAGCATGGTATTTTGAATCGAAAAGGGTGAGATCAAAATCTTCTACTAATCTCCTCTTTCCTTTGTCCCTTGAGGATCTTCTAGATCCCATAACTACTGCTGTTTAGAAGAATAGTGATGAGCAAGAGTAAATGAATCAAAAAACAGAGTTTAAGGGCTTCTTAGAGAGTACCTTAGTGAGATCTTCAAGAGAGGGAAGGATTGTTGATGTTTTGCTCCGAAATGAGGGGTATTTGGGATGCTATGAGGGGAGAAATGGGGATGGAGGAGGCTTGGAGGAGTAGAGAGGGGAAGGGAGTGAGTTGGGGTCGGTTTCACCGTCGGCCCTAGCTTGGGTTAAAAAGGACAGAGTTGCGGGCGGTTGCACCTCTGGCTGGAGTGGTGCAACCGCTTGCAACACGTGACAGCTGGAGGTGCTACCTCCAGCTGGGGCGGTGCCACCGCCTGCAGGCGGTGAGCACTTGTTCTGATCGCAGTGTAATCTGATTTGAGAGTTTTTGTCTTGAGAAGAATTTTCATTCAGAGCAATCAACTTTACTTACGTAATTACATAAGAGTTTTCATTTTAAGACAAGAACTTTTGCACGATCAAGATAAATCTTTTAACGTGCATACTCTCAATGTAGTACACATGTTTGTGATAGTTTGTTCAAGTTGGTAAGCCTTGCAAGTTCATGACAGACTTAGTCAGTTCATGATATAGAGTTGGATTCAAAAGTTATGAACGGATGAAGTTGATGGGTTCGAAAATCGAAAGGATATGTGAATTTGAGAATCATACGTTTCTAATTCTGAAAAGTCAAATAAGGTTGTATCTAAATCGCATTTGTGATTTTAAATTTATAATCTCCATCTGTTATTTAGGCTAGAGAGCATTGCGAGTTCCTTTTTGGATCTTGGGTAATGAATATCGAGAATCCAAGGAGCAGAATATTATTTCTTGCTCCAGCCTAAATTTTTTTTTTTATGTTTTTAATGTTTTTACAGGAAGGGATGATTTTTAGGTACCCATTTGCTTTTGGGTGCCTCACAAATAGATCTACATTATCTATCATGTTGCATAGAATTTATCATGGTTCCTTTAGAAACCCAAATCAATTTGTTTGGACTAATTTTCTTGAATGGACAATAATGCGTCTTGTGTCCAAATTTACAACAAAAGTTATATTTGTTTTGGTGTCGAACATGTAAGATAGGGCCTTTTATGAAGGTGGTTGGATTTTGGTGAGAACTTCTCACAAATCCAATTCCACTTCTTTTGGGAACGTGGCCCTTGTTTGCAAGGATCATGTTCAATGACTTGCTACCAACCTCGAATTTCTTCAAGGTGTCCTTAAGTAGCAAGTTTTCCTTTTGGAGAGTTTCTAGATCATGGCATTTGATGAATGAACTTAAACTATCATGATATTCAGTTTTTAACTTATCAAAATTACAAGACTATCATGCTCCTTTTTTAGCAATTTGTATTTTCTATTAATAATCTTACATTCATCAAATAAGTCATGGAAGGCATTTAATAATTCATCAAATGATAAATCTGCATCTATTAAATTTGTTACCTCATCTCCATTGGCCATTAAGGCGTAATGAGCAACTTGCTCGGTGTTGGACTCCTCTTCTTCGGACGCGCTCGAGTCATCCCATGTTGCTTTGAGCGCCTTCTTCTTTGAAGTTCTCTTTTTGACTTGGGGACAATTACTCTTGTAATGTCCCGGCTTTTTGCATTCATAGCAAATAACTTGGTCCTTCTTGGGTTCAAGTTTATTTTTTGAGTCATTCTTAAACTTGTTTCTTTCAAAGAATTTTTTAAATTTTCTTGTTAGAAGTGCCAAGTCATCATCACAATCCTCATCACTTGAGTTTTCTCTCAAGTGGCCTTCTGAAGTTTTAAGTGCCATATCCTTCCTGTTCTTTAGAAGGATGTCTTCTTGCTCTTCATGAGCTTTACAAGTCATCTCGTAGGTCATTAATGACCCGATTAGTTCTTCAAGAGGGAAGTTGCGTAGATCTTTTGCCTCTTGAATAGCAGTGACTTTAGGATCCCAACTCTTAGGAAGGGATCTTAGAATCTTATTTATGAGCTCAAAATCCGAAAAACTTTTTTCGAGTCCTTTTAGACCGTTGACGACATCCGTGAAACGGGTAAACATGTCGCCAATGGTTTCACTCGGTTTCATCCGGAAAAGTTCGAAAGAATGTAACAGAAGATTGATTTTTGACTCTTTCACTCTACTTGTGCCTTCGTGAGTCACTTCGAGTGTGTGCCAAATATCAAATGCGGTTTCACAAGTTGAAACACGGTTAAACTCGTTTTTATCAAGTGCACAAAATAAGGCATTCATAGCCTTTGCATTAAGAGCGAAAGCCTTCTTCTCCAATTCATTCCAATCGATCATTGGAAGGGAAGACTTCGAAAATCCATTTTCGACAAGATTCCAAAGTTCAAAATCCATAGAAATAAGAAAGATCCTCATTCGGGTCTTCCAATAGGTGTAGTCTGTCCCACTGAACATGGGTGGACGTGTAATAGAATGGCCCTCTTGGTTTCCGGCGTATGTCATCTCTCTTGGGTTTTAATCCGTTAGAGAGTTAACCCCGCTCTAATACCAATTATTAGGATCAAGAGCACTAAGAGGGGGGGGTGAATTAGTGCAGCGAAAAACTTTCTGCGATTAAAACGAAACTGCGTTCGAACGATAAAAATGATTTCTGTGTGAAAGCCGATTCTAAGCAAGATGATGTTAAAGTTAATCTATGAAGGCAGTTTGCAGCTATGATGAAAACCATAATATAGGCACAAACTAAAATACGACGTTCGTACAAAGAAACTGATTTACGTCTAAATGCTGATTCGTAAATCACTAGATTAGGCAAGATGCAGTTTAAGCAAGAGTATAAAGGCAGTTTGTAGTTATGGTAGAGCTCAAAACGTAAACGCAATCTGAAATATGATGATCGTACGAAAAAGCATATTTACGTCTAAATGCCGATTTGAAAAGTGAAAGGCTTGAAACCTGATCGTATGTGCGCAGAAAGCAATAAGCTTCAGAGGAGGTTTGTAGTAAAGATAATATGCTCAAAGTAAATGCAAATCGAGATTTAGAGTGGTTCGGTCAATCTTGACATACTCCACATTTAGCTTCCTCCACCGACGAGGTCACCGACGTCAACTAGAGGCCTTCCTTCAATAGGCGAAGGCCAACCACCCTTTTACAGTTTCACTCCTTTTGACGGGCTTAGAAGACAACCCTTACAGAAATTTTCTCTCCTCTCTTTACAACTTAGAACTTGGAAGAACAGAGGGAGAAGAACTTTTGGCCTTTCAACAATTTTGAGCTCTAAGAATCACAGAAAAGGATCAAGATTTTGGTGTTAAATTGCTGCCTTTCAGTGCTGAATGGGTGGGGTATTTATAGGCCCCAACCCAGTTCAAATTTGGAGCTCAAAACTGTCAATTCCCGGAATTCCGGGATCAGGTGGTTGCACCTCCTGACTGGAGCGGTTGCACCGCCTGGCAGAGCTCGAAGACTGAGCCTCTGGGCGGTGCTACCTCCTGTCAGGGGCAGTTGCACCTCCTGATCGAGCTCGAAGACTGAGCTCAAGCGGTTGCACCTCCTGACTGAGGCGGTTGCACCGCCTGGCAGAGCTCGAAGACTGAGCTCAAGCGGTGCCACCTCCTGTCAGGGGAGGTTGCACCGCCCAGTCTCGCTCGGAGACTGAGCCCCAGGCGGTGCCACTGCCTGGCTGGGGCGGTTGCACCTCCCAGTCTCACTTGGAGACTGAGCCCAGGCGGTGCAACCTCCTGCCTTGGGCGGTTCAACCGCCTGGCAGAAATCAGGGTCTGAATAGGTTGATCCATTCGGCCCAATTTGGGTTTTTCAGGGGCCCAATTACCCCAAGATTAAGTTAATGGGATTACCTCCCATTTCCAACTTAATCAATGTGCTAACTACGATTTTTCCTAAGACATTTACTGTAGCTTGCTACGGTGCGTCAATCGCTTCTTCCGACGAGATTCCGGGGAACTTCCGTCGATCATCCGATGAACCCTCGGTGATGCTCCTGCGGACTTCTGGTAAACTCCTGGACTTGCAACGATTCACTTGGCGAGTTCCGACGAGCTTCTTTGGCAAGCTTATGGACTTCTCGGATTTGTTCCCGTAGAACCTCCGACGATTGTCCGAACTTTCGTCGAACTCTCGAACTCGCAACGTGATCAATGTCTTGACTCCGGCGCAACCCCTGCTACATGTCTCACTTTTATCATAGTTAATCCTGCACACTTATCTCAACATATAGATTAGATAACAAATGACAATTGACTTCATCATCAAAATCCGAGATTCAACAATTTTGAGCTCTAAGAATCACAGAAAAGGATCAAGATTTCGATGTTAGTTTATTGCCTTTCAGTGCTGAATGGGTGGGGTATTTATAGGCCCCAACCCAGTTCAAATTTGGAGTTCAAAACTGTCAATTCCCGGAATTCCGGGATCAGGCGGTTGCACCTCCTGACTGGAGCGGTTGCACCGCTTGGCAGAGCTCGAAGACTGAGCCTCTGGGCGGTGCTACCTCCTGTCAGGGGTGATTGCACCGCCTGACAGAGCTCAAAGACCGAGCTCAGACGGTTGCACCTCTTGACTGAGGCGGTTGCACCGCTTGGCAGAGCTCGAAGACTGAGCTCAGGCGGTGCCACCTCCTGTCAGGGGAGGTTGCACCGCCCAGTCTCGCTCGGAGACTGAGCCCCAGGCGGTGCCATCGCCTGGCTAGGGCGGTTGCACCTCCAAGTCTCGCTCGGAGATTGAGCCAGGCGGTGCAACCTCCTGCCTTGGGCGGTTCAACCGCCTGGCAGAAATCAGGGTCCGAATGGGTTGATCCATTCGACCCAATTTGGGTTTTTCAGGGGCCCAATTGCCCCAAGATTAAGTTAATGGGATCACCTCCCATTTCCAACTTAATCAATATGCTAACTATGATTTTTCCTAAGACATTTACTGCAACTTGCTCCGGTGCGTCAATCGCTTCTTCCGGCAAGCTTCCGGCGAACTTCCGTCGATCATCCGATGAACCCTCGGTGATGCTCCTGCGGACTTCCGGCAAACTCCTGGACTTGCGACGATTCACTTGGCGAGTTTCGACGAGCTTCTTTGGCAAGCTTATGGACTTCTCGGATTTGTTTCCGCAGAACCTCCGACGACTATCCGAACTTCCGTCGAACTCTCGAACTCCCAACGTGATCATTGTCTTGACTCCGGCGCAACTGCTACTGCATGTCTTACTTTCATCATAGTTAATCCTACACACTTATCTCAATATATAGATTAGATAACAAATGACAATTGACTTCATCATCAAAATCCGAGATTCAACAATCTCCCCCTTTTTTATGATGACAATCAATTGATAATGGAGTTAACCTTAACTCCCCCTGTCTATATGCCATACTTGAGATAAGTTATTCTTGAATTCAAGACCTAAGAATTCAAGCGACATATTGATAAGTTAAATCATTTGAACTTATCAATACTCCCATCATGATTCTCATCATGATGTATCTCTCTAAAGATGATGTCAAGGCTTGACATTCATTTTCAAATTTTACATAACAATTTTGAATGATGGTAATTGTAGCAATTCATCATATTGTAAGATATCAACATGTAAAGTTGTGAAGTAAGATTTTGATATCATTACATGATGTACACATTTCAAATATTTTAGTAAGTGTTGTATTTCTTCACATGGTAAGATATCAACTCAAGGCATAATGCAAATTAATGCATGGCATCTGTTCATATATCTCTTGGTGATGCAAGCATGGCATAATCATAGCTTCAGTGTTTATAGCATCAATTCATATATTTCTCCCCCTTTGTCATCAACAAAAAGCATGGTAGATGTGATACCAGGAGAACAATATAAGCAAGTTATCAAGCATATAAAGGAAGGCATGATACGTAGATTGCTTTGAATACTTCTTCCTTCTTTTTTTTGTTATAATCCTTTGTGCATGAAGGAGGAAAGTCATTTTTGATTCCAACTATTTGTGAGTTTACTTTGAGTCAAGATATGTGTTTGAAATAGCTTTTTGCAAGTAAAAATACTATCATCCATATTTCAAGATGGAATTCATAAGCAGGAATCATTTCATCAAATCTATTTCAGAAAAAATATTTTTCATAAGAGTGTGTGAGAAAATTTGATTTTTAGCATTCCAATTGTTAAGCGAATCCGAAAATGAGATGAACTCTTTCATGCATTCGGACAAGACTATGCTACAGATTTTCAAATACAATCATGAAGACAAAACATTTCAACACATGTTATGTAATGACAATCAAGTGATTTGATCATTCAATAAAATCCGAAAAATAATTTTAACTAGTTTATCTATTCGTACACATCAACATTCCTAATTCTCTTCTTATGAAATCAAATTGTTCTTCACTTAGAGGTTTTGTAAAAATGTCAGCTAGTTGATGTTTAGTATCAATGAACTCTATGGTTACGTCATGATTAGTAACATGATCTCGTATAAAGTGATGTCTAATATCAATATGTTTTGTTCTTGAGTGTTGTATAGGATTTTTAGTTAAGCATATTGCACTTGTGTTATCACATTTAATGGGAATATTTTTAAGATTAACTTTGTAATCTTCTAAGGTGTTTTTCATCCATACAACTTGTGCACAGCATGCACTTGCTGCAATATATTCAGCTTCGGTTGTTGATAGTGCAACCGAGTTTTGTTTCTTAGATGACCAGGAAACAAGGGCATGTCCTAAAAATTGACATGATCCTGATGTGTTTTTTCTATCTAGTCTACAGCCAGCAAAGTCCACATCAGAATAAGCAATTAACTCAAAATTCTTTGATTTTGGGTACCATAATCCTAGATTTGTGGTACCATGAAGATATCTAAGTATTCTTTTAACTGTTTTGAGATGAGATATCTTAGGGTTTGATTGAAATCTAGCACAAAGTCCTACACTGAACATGATGTCTGGTCTAGTTGCAGTGAGGTAAAGTAAACTTCCTATCATACCCCTATAAATTTTTTGATCGAAGCTTTCTCCACTTTCATCAATTTCTAACTTAGTGGAGGTGCTCATATGAGTGTTAATAGCCGTTGAGTTGTTCATATTAAACTTTTTTAATAAATTCATAGCATATTTAGTTTGACTAATAAAGATGTCATTGCTTAGTTGTTTGATTTGTAAGCCTAAGAAGAATGTTAATTCTCCCATTAAGCTCATTTCGAATTCAAGACTTATAGTTTTAGCAAAAGATTCATAAAGAGATTCATTCGTAGAGCCAAAGATAATATCATCAACATAAATCTGAACAATGAGAAAATTATTTTCAAAATTTTTGATGAACAATGTAGTATCAACCTTGCCTTTTGTGAAATTATTTTCGATAAGAAAAGAACTAAGTCTCTCATACCAAGCCCTTGGGGCTTGTTTTAAACCATAGAGAGCTTTAGTTAATCTAAACACATGATTAGGGAGGCTATTATTTTCAAATACAGGAGGTTGTTCAACATAAAC
The DNA here is from genome assembly GCF_036884655.1 of Musa acuminata AAA Group. NCBI lineage: Eukaryota > Viridiplantae > Streptophyta > Magnoliopsida > Zingiberales > Musaceae > Musa > Musa acuminata. The sequence continues at coordinate 9,483,230 of NC_088350.1, forward strand.
TTCTTCGGAAATAAAGCCATTTAGAAAAGCGCTTTTAACATCCATTTGAAACAACTTAAAATTATTACTACTAGCGTAGACAAGGAGCATCCTTATGGCTTCCAATCGAGCCACAGGAGTGAAGGTTTCTTCGTAATCGATACCTTCTTCTTGGTTGAAACCTTTGGCCACTAATCTAGCCTTGTTTCTAACCACGATACCATTTTCATCTTGCTTGTTTCTGAAGACCCATTTAGTGCCAATAACTAAATGGTCATTTGGCCTAGGAACAAGCTTTCATACCTCATTTCTCTCAAATTGATTCAATTCATCTTGCATTGCGATAATCCATGAATCATCTTTCATGGCTTCGTCAACACATTTGGGTTCAATTTGGGAGAGAAAGGCGGCGTTCGCACAAAAATTTTTAAGAGAAGATCGTGTTTGAACCCCCTTTGACGTGTCTCCTACGATTAGCTCCTTGGGATGAGCATCTACATACTTCTAATCCTTGGGTAAGGATGTTTCGGAAGTGGATGCATCCAAGTTGCTAGTTGGAGAAGGGGTTTCATTTAAATTCAAGGAATCAAAATTAACATCATCATCAAAATCATTTTTCCTGATTTCGAAAATCTCATTGAAAACAACATGAATGGATTCTTCGATAATTAAAGTTCTTTTATTGAAGATACGAAAGGCTTTAGAATCCGAAGAATAACCAAGAAAGATTCCTTCATCGGATTTAGCATCAAATTTTCCTAAGTTATCCTTTTCATTCAAGATAAAACACTTACACCCAAAGACTTTAAAATATGAAACATTGGGTTTTTTGTTGTTCCATAACTCATAGGGAGTTTTGGTTAGTAGGGGTCTTACTAGAACTCTATTCAAAATATAGCATGCAGTATTTACGGCTTCGGCCCAAAAATAATTGGGTAGGTTGTGTTCATTCAACATGGTTCTTGCCATTTCTTGTAAATTTTGATTTTTTCTTTCTACTACTCCATTTTGTTGAGGATTTCTAGGAGTAGAGAAATTATGGTTGTATCCATTGAGTTTACAAAATTCCTGGAAATCATGGTTTTGAAATTCACCACCATGATCACTTCTAATTGACGAAATCATAGAACCTTTCTCATTCTGAACAAGTTTACAAAACTTGGTAAAATATCTAAGGCATTCACTTTTCTGTTTTAAGAAGTAAGTCCATGTGTATCTGCTATAGTCATCCACAATGACGAAGGCGTATTTGCTACCTCCTAGGCTTAATGTGGAGATTGGTCCGAACAAGTCCATATGGATCAATTTTAAGGGCCTAGAGGTGCTTATTTGATTCTTAGATTTGAAACTACCCTTAATTTGTTTACCTAATTGGCAAGCATCACATACATTATCTTTGATGAACTTGATATGAGGAATTCCTCTTACAAGTTCTTTAGATGATATTTGAGTGATTAGTTTCATGCTAGCATGACCTAATCTTCTATGCCATATCCAAGCATCCTCATTCAAAACAGAAAAACACATTTCATTACACAAATCATTGATGTCAATAGTGTATACATTATTTTGTTTCAATGCAATCATAGATATGTTTTTGTGTGGTTTTTCAATGATGCAAGCATTAGATTCAAATCTGACAATATATCCTTTATCACATAATTGACTAATGCTCAAGAGGTTATGTTTTAAACCATCAATTAACACAACATCTTCAATAAAGAAGTTGGATTTGTTACCTATGGTTCCTTTGCCAATGATTTTACCCTTGTTGTTATCTCCGAAGGTGACATAGCCTTCGTCTATGCTAGTGAGCTTAGAGAATTGAGATGGATCTCCGATCATATGCCTTGAGCATCCACTATGAAGGTACCATCTCTTGCTCCTAGCTTGCGAAGGTTTAGTTTTCTACAAGAAAGGATGATTTTTAGGTACCCATTTGCTTTTGGGTGCCTTACAAATAGATCTACATTGTCTATCATATTGCATAGAATTTATCATGGTTCCTTTATAAACCCAAATCAATTTGTTTGGACTAATTTTCTTGAATGGATAATAATGCGTCTTGTGTCCAAATTTGTAACAAAAGTTGCATTTGTTTTGGTGTCGAACATGTAAGATGGGGCCTTTTATGAAGGTGGTTGGATTTTGGTGAGAACTTCTCACAAATCCAATTCTACTTCTTTTGGGAACGTGACCCTTGTTTGCAAGGATCATGTTCAATGACTTACTACCAACCTCGAATTTCTTCAAGGTGTCCTTAAGTAGCAAGTTTTCCTTTTGGAGAGTTTCTAGATCATGGCATTTGATGCATGAACTTAAACTATCATGATATTCAGTTTTTAACTTATCAAAATTACAAGTAAGACTATCATGCTCTTTTTTTAGCAATTTGTATTTTCTATTAATAATCTTGCATTCATCAAATAAGTCATGGAAGGCATTTAATAATTCATCAAATGATAAATCTGCATCTATTAAATTTGTTACCTCATCTCCGATGGCCATTAAGGCGTAATGAGCAACTTGCTCGATGTTGGACTCCTCTTCTTCGGACACGCTCGAGTCATCCCATGTTGCTTTAAGCGCCTTCTTCTTTGATGTTCTCTTTTTGACTTGGGGACATTCACTCTTGTAGTGTCCCAGATTTTTGCATTCATAGCAAATAACTTGGTCCTTCTTGGGTTCAAGTTTATTTTTTGCGTCATTCTTAAACTTGTTTCTTTTAAAGAATTTTTTAAATTTTCTTATTAGAAGTGCCAAGTCATCATCACAGTCCTCATCACTTGAGTTTTCTCTCAAGTGACCTTCTGAAGTTTTGAGTATCATATCTATCCTGTTCTTTGGAAGGATGTCTTCTTGCTCTTCATGAGCTTTACAAGTCATCTCGTAGGTCATTAATGACCCGATTTGTTCTTCAAGAGGGAAGTTGCGTAGATCTTTTACCTCTTGAATAGCAGTGACTTTAGGATCCCAACTCTTAGGAAGGGATCTTAGAATCTTATTTACGAGCTCAAAATCCATAAAACTTTTTCCAAGTCCTTTTAGACCGTTGACGACATCCGTGAAACGGGTAAACATGTCGCCAATGGTTTCACTCGATTTCATCCGGAAAAATTCGAAAGAATGTAACAAAAGATTGATTTTTGACACTTTCACTCTACTTGTGCCTTCGTGAGTCACTTTGAGTGTGTGCCAAATATCAAATGCGGTTTCACAAGTTGAAACACGGTTAAACTCGTTTTTATCAAGTGCACAAAATAAGGCATTCATAGCCTTTGCATTAAGAGCGAAAGCCTTCTTCTCTAATTCATTCCAATCGATCATTGGAAGAGAAGACTTTGAAAATCCGTTTTCGACAAGATTCCAAATTCAAAATCCATAGAAATAAGAAAGATCCTCATTTGGGTCTTCCAATAGGTGTAGTCCGTCCCACTGAACATGGGTGGACGTGTAATAGAATGGCCCTCTTGGTTTCTGGCGTATGTCGTCTCTCTTGGGTTTTAATCTGTTAGAGAGTTAACCCCGCTCTGATACTAATTGTTAGGATCAAGAGCACTAAGAGGGGGGGGGGGTGACTTAGTGCAGTAGAAAACTTTCTGCGATTAAAACGAAACTGCATTCGAACGATAAAAATAATTTCTATTTGAAAGCTGATTCTAAGATTACTTTTACTTAAGATCAAGCAAGATGATGTTAAAGTCAATCTATGAAGGCAGTTTGCAGTTATGATGAAAACCAGAATATAAGCGCAAACAAAAATACGACGTTCGTACGAAGAAACTGATTTACGTCTAAATGCTGATTCATAAATCACTTGATTAGGAGAGATGCAGTTTAAGCAAGGGTATAAAGGTAGTTTGCAGTTATGGTAAAAATCAAAACGTAAACGTAATCTGAAATATGATGATCGTACGAAAAAGCAGATTTACGTCTAAACGCTGATTCGGAAAATGCAAAGCTTGAAACCCGATCGTATATGCGCAGAAAGCAGTAAGCTTCAGAGGAGGTTTGCAGTAAAGATAATATGCTCAAAGTAAATACAAACCGAGATTTAGAGTGGTTCGGTCAATCTTGACCTACTCCACTTTTGGCTTCCTCAATCGACGAGGTCACCAACGTCAACTAGAGGCCTTCCTTCAATAGGCGAAGGCCAACCACCCTTTTACAGTTTCACTCCTTTTGACGGGCTTAGGAGACAACCCTTACATAATTTTCTCTCCTCTATTTACAGCTCATAACTTGGAAGAAAAGAGGGAGAAGAACTTTTGGCCTTTACAATAATTTTGAGCTCTAAAAATCACAGAACAAAATCAAGATTTCGGTGTGTGCTCAGTGTTGAATGGGTGGGGTATTTATAGGCCCCAACCCAGTTCAAATTTGAAGCTCAAAATTGTCAATTCCCGGAATTTCGGGATCAGGCGGTTGCACCTCCTGACTGGAGCGGTTGCACCGCTTGGCAGAGCTCGAAGACTGAGCCTCTTAGCGATGCTACCTCCTGTCAGGGGCGATTGCACCTCCTGCCAGAGCTCGAAGACCGAGCTCAGGTGGTGCAACCTCCTGACTAAGGCGGTTGCACCGCTCAGCCATTGCTCGGAGACCGAGCCCAAGCGGTGCCACCTCCTGTCAGGGGAGGTTGCACCGCCTAGTCTCGCTCGGAGACTGAGCCCAAGCGGTGCCACCTCCTGGCTGGGGCGGTTGCACCGCCCAGTCTCACTCGGAGACTTAGCCCAGGCGGTGCTACCTCCTGGTTTGGGCGGTTGCACCTCCCGCTAGAAATCAAGGTCCGAATGGGTTGATCCATTCGGCCCAATTTGGGTTTTTCAGGGGCCCAATTGCCCCAAGATTAAGTTAATGAGATCACCTCCCATTTCCAACTTAATTATTGTGCTAACTACAATTTTTCCTAAGATATTTACTGTAACTTGCTCCGGTGCGTCAATCGCTTCTTTCGGTGAGCTTCCAGCGAACTTCCGTCGATCATCCGATGAACCCTCGGTGATGCTCCTACGGACTTCCGGCAAACTCCTGGATTTGCGACGATCCACTTGGCAAGTTCCGATGAGCTTCTTTGGCAAGCTTATGGACTTCTCGGATTTGTTCCCGCAGAACCTCCGACGACTGTCCGAACTTCCGTCGAACTCTCGAACTCCCAACGTGATCATTGTCTTGACTCCGGCGCAACTCCTGTTGCATATCTTATTTTCATCATAGTTAATCCTACATAATTAAAACAAAACTTCGATCGAGACAATTAATCCTAAGCAATTAACCAAGTTGTCCGGCATGTCATTGGTCCCTCGACGCTTCGTCTGATTCCTTGGCGCTTCGTCCTCTCCTGCAGCCTATTGCCCAATCGGTCAGTTGACTCCGTAACTCTGATATCCTTGGCACAATACCTGCTCTTCTTGGCCCGATGCTCGAGTCCATGGCCCGAAGCCTTCTATCGATACGTCGACCGATCCACCGTCCTGACGTCCAATCTTCTGACATGTTCCTCCGGCACAACATGATTTTTCTGCTTTAATTGTCTCATCCTGATCGTAGCATCCTGCGTCACTCAAAACGTAGATTAAATCATCAACATATATCAAGTAGTTTCATCATCAAAATACGAGATTCAACAATCTCTCCCTTTTTGATGATGACAACTACTTGATGACGGAGTTAACCTTAACTCCCGGAGTTTAAACAAACTCCCCCTATCAATATGCCATATTGATAGAAACTCTTGGATTCAAAATGCCAAGCAACATGTCATCATAAATTTATGCATAAACTTATGCATAACATGTCATGTCATCAACATACTTCTCCCCCTTTGTCATCAACAAAAAGGAGAAGTACCACAATCAAGTGTTTGTGATATTAGTTCAACTCATTGCATGAAAAACATAATATCAAGTTTTATCATCATGCAAGTTTGCTATTATCAAATATCAACATGTAAAATTGCGATGTAAGCTTTTGATATTATAACGCAAACATTTCAAGTGTTTATCAATTGTAGCATTTCATCACATGGTAAGATATCAACACGTAAAATTACGATATAAGTTCTTGATATCTTAACGCATGATGCAAACATGGCATAATGCAAGTTTGGCAATCATAGCATCAATTCATATATCTCTTGATGATGCAAGCATTGCAAATATGGCAATCATATCAATTCATATATCCCTTGATGATGTAAGCATAGCATCAGTGTTCATAGCATCAATTCATATATTTCTCCCCCTTTGTTATCAACAAAACGGAGAACGATATAAGCAAATTTTAAGCATAAGTGCTTGTAATTATTCATGTCATAACTAGGTTCATGTCATTTTCCAACAGTGAGTGATAGGATATCAATTATATAAACATCTCATGGAAAACATGACATGGAGATAGCTTTAAAAACTTCTTCCTTTTTTATCTGTTATTATCTTTTTGCATGAAGGAGGAAGACTATTTGTGATACATGCTATTCGAGTGAAGTTAGAATCGATGAGAGATTAAATAATGCTTCATTTTTACAAGGATCAAGATATGTATGTGAAATAAATCCTTGCAAGTAAAAACACTTTCATCCATATTCATCAAATCAATTTCTCAAAAAAATATTTTTCACATGATATGTGTATGAGAGATGTATTTGCTAGTTGATTACATATGTCAAAAATCAATGATATGAACTAAACTTGATATGACATATGCTTGTTAAGTTCGGAAGAGAGTAAACTTGATATGTTAGGATCAAGAGAATCCGAAAATGAAATTTGACTCTTTCTTGCATTCGGACAAGGTTTTGCTATAGATATTCAATTACAATCATGAAGGTAAAGCATGCTTGTTATCATGGAAGTTTTGTATTCAAGCACATAATTTCCAACATGTAATTGTGTAAAATCATTATGCCAATCAAGTGATTTGATCATTCAATCAAGAAAGTTCAAAAAATAATTTTAACACGTTCAATCATTAGGACGTATTTTTGCCATAGTTTTTCAAATACAATCATGAAGATAAGGCATGCTCACCATCTTGGTAGTACGATGGCAAGTTTACAATTTTAAGACACGCAAGCTACTAATTTTGAGATGTTTAAGAAAGCAACTCTTGCTTCTTGAAATATAAGTTTTGCTACATGTGCAAGTTAACTTTTTGCTTCTGCAAGATATCATTCCTTGGTGATGTTCAATATAGCAAGTTCTACATCATGCAAGCTAGTGAATCTTATAACATTTTAGAACATGCATAATCACCAAAGCATCATAAATTTTAATGATGTGCAAAATTACAAATTTTGCATGTTTGCATTTGTGCATCTTGAGATTTGTAAGATAGCACTTCTTGGTGATGTTCAAGATAGCAATTCCTTTTCTTTTGAGAAGTGTAATTATTTTCTTTCTCCTTTTTTTTTGAATTATATGAGCTAGCAAATTAGCTTTCAAGCATGTTTTGCTCCCCCTTTGTCATTGTCAAAAAGAAGGGAAGACCCTTTACGTTAATTTCTAAATTATGACAAAGGTAAATAGCATTGATAAAAATTCAAGTCTTGAATGTCATAACAATTATTTTATCATGAATATTCCATCATTGCATGCATCATTATCATCATATATATTTTTAAAACATATAAACTCATTATTATATGATTCCAAATCATCATTCCTATATTTCAATCATTGTTTCAATCATCTTTATAGCTTATCATGCACAATATGTCAAACCATCTAACATGATACAAACATTTATTTTCAAATTATTTATCACTATTTTCATGTATGATAATAAAGTGTTCATGATACCAAACATTAAATCAATATTTTTTAAGTATTTATCACTTCATTTTGATCATGATACCAAACATTCATCATTTAGAGCATTCATGACATTAAATCAATATTTATAATACTTCATTTTAGCAACAACTCATAGCATTTTAAATCATGATTCACATCATATGCAATACATCACATCATAATTAAAAAGCTCAAGTATTGCGTGCTTCATTGCAAATCATAAATGTTTCATATCATGATGGTATCAATTTTGTTAAATTATATCCTACCATGCACGATCATAACTTTTCATTTGTATACATCAAAATAAATTAATGATTATTTCATGTATTCATATCATCACATAAGGAATATCAAGAAGAAAATAATTGAGTGATGAGATAAACCTTTCATGAATATAAAGAATTGCATAGAAATCATATCATGAATACAAGGAATATAGGTCACAATCATTAAAGAGAAAAATCTTCATTCATTTTCAATTCATTCAATTTGACAAATCATGATCATGATTTTGATAAAACTCATTTCAAATTTAAATCATCAAAATCATTTTTATGGCTCACAAAATTTATAACATAAATAGATTCATGATTTCATTGATAATATATTTTTCCCCCTTTTTTAAGTGTTTCATCTTAAGTGATCGATTTCATGTAAGCATGCCTTTTCATTTATGTCAAACATGCATCAGTTTTTAAAGCCACTGTTATTATCATGAAAATCGATAATCCATAATTATCAAAAATCATCATACATAATTTCAAAAATATATACTCATTAATCATAACTTCAAATTAAACATGATTTAATATACTCAAAATCGAGAAATAACAATGGACATCACCATGATACACATTATTACTTCTTAACCATGATTTCATATTTTCAATCAAAATTATTTTGTTTGTTTATCATAAAATATGCAATATTATCATTTTCGAAATTACTAGCATGATCATAATTTTTTTTTTAAACATTAATTCTAAACTAAAAAAGAAAATACATCATGAGAGCATCAAGTAATTTCAAAATAATTCAAGAGAGTTGAGTTACTTACCTTGTAGTCGAAGCCCGTCAAAGCCCAATTCGTCGTTTCACCTTTGGAAGTTCTTGATTCATCCTTGGTTGCCTTCCTCTTCTTTGGCCACTTACCTTGTAGTAAAGATAATATGCTCAAAGTAAATGCAAACAGAGATTTAGAGTGGTTCGGTCAATCTTGACCTACTCCACTTTTGGCTTCCTCCACCGACGAGGTCACCGACGTCAACTAGAGGCCTTCCTTCAATAGGCGAAGGCCAACCACCCTTTTACAGTTTCACTCATTTTGACGGGCTTAGGAGACAACCCTTACAGAATTTTCTCTCCTCTCTTTACAGCTCAGAACTTGGAAGAAAAGAGGGAGAAGAACTTTTGGCCTTTACAACAATTTTAAGCTCTAAAAATCACAGAACAAAATCAAGATTTTGGTGTGTGCTCAGTGCTAAATGGGTGGGGTATTTATAGGCTCCAACCCAGTTTAAATTTGGAGCTCAAAACTGTCAATCCCCGGTTGCACCTCCTGACTGGAGTGGTTGCACCGCCTTGCAGAGCTCGAAGACTGAGCCTCTCGGCGACGCTACCTCTTGTCAGGGGCGGTTGCACCTCCTACCAGAGCTCGAAGACCGAGCTCAGGCGGTGCAACCTCCTGACTGAGGCGGTTGCACCGCTCAGCCAGTGCTCGGAGACCGAGCCTAAGCGGTGCCACCTCCTGTCAGGGGAGGTTGCACCGCCCAGTCTCGCTCGGAGACTGAGCCCAAGCAGTGCCACCTCTTGGCTGGGGCGGTTGCACCGCCCAGTCTCGCTCGGAGACTTAGCCCAGGTGGTGCTACCTCCTGGCTTGGGCGGTTGCACCTCCCGCCAGAAATCAGGGACCGAATGGGTTGATCCATTCGGCCCAATTTGGGTTTTTCAGGGGCCCAATTGCCCCAAGATTAAGTTAATGGGATCACCTCTCATTTCCAACTTAATCATTGTGCTAACTATGATTTTTCCTAAAATATTTACTGCAACTTGCTCCGGTGCGTCAATCGCTTCTTCCGGCGAGCTTTCGGCGAACTTCCGTCGATCATCCGATGAACCCTCGATGATGCTCCTGCAGACTTCCGGTAAACTCCTGGATTTGCGACGATCCACTTGGTGAGTTCCGATGAGCTTCTTTGGCAAGCTCATGGACTTCTCGGATTTGTTCCTACAGAACCTCCGATGACTGTCCGAACTTCTGTCAAACTCTCGAACTCCCAACATGATCATTGTCTTGACTCCGGCGCAACTCCTGTTGCATATCTTATTTTCATCATAGTTAATCCTGCACAATTAAAACAAAACTTCGATCGAGACAATTAATCCTAAGCAATTAACCAAGTTGTCTGGCATGTCATTGGTCCCTCGACGCTTCATCTGATTCTTTGGCGCATCGTCCTCTCCTGCAGCCTATTGCCCAATCGGCCAGTTGACTCCGCAACTTTGATATCCTTGGCACAATACCTGCTCTTCTTGGCCCGGTGCTTAAGTCCACGGCTCGAAGCCTTTTGTCGATACGTCGACCGATCCACCGGCCCGACGTCCAATCTTCTGACATGTTCCTCCGGCACAACATGATTTTTCTGCTTTAATTGTCTCATCCTGATTGAAGCATCCTGCATCACTCAAAACGCAGATTAAATCATCAACATATATCAAGTAGTTATTGAATCTCGTATTTTGATGATGAAACTACTTGATATATGTTTATGATTTAATCTGCGTTTTGAGTAACGCAGGATGCTTCGATCAGGATGAGACAATTAAAGCAGTAACATCATGTTGTGCCAGAGGAACATGTCAGAAGATTGGACGTCGGGCCGGTGGATCGGTCGACGTATCGACAGAAGGCTTCGGGCCGTGGACTCGGGCATCGAGCCATGAAGAGCGGGTATTGTGCCAAGGATATCGGAGTTGCGGAGCCAACTGGCCGATTGGGCAATAGGCCGCAGGAAAGGACGATGCGCCGAAGAATCGGACGAAGCGTCGAGGGACCAATGACATGCCGGACAACTTGGTTAATTGCTTAGGATTAATTGTCTCGATCGAAGTTTTTGTTTTACATGTGCAGGATTAACTACGATGAAAGTAAGACATGCAGCAGGAGTTGCGCCGGAGTCATGACAATGATCATGTTGGGAGTTCGAGAGCTCGACGGAAGTTCGGACAGTCGTCGGAGGTTCTGCGGGAACAAATCCGAGAAGTCCAGAAGCTTGCCAAAGGAGCTCGTCGGAACTTGCCAAGTGGATCGTCGCAGTCCAGGAGTTTGCCGGAAGTCCGCAGAAGCATCACCGAGGGTTCATCGGATGATCGACGGAAGTTCGCCGGAAACTCGCCGGAAAAAGCAATTGACGTACCGAAGCAAAGCTGCAGAAATTGTCTTAGATTTAATCGTAGTTAGCACGGTGATTAAGTTAGAAATGGGAGGTGATCCCATTAGCTTAATCCTGGGGCAATTGGGCCCCTGAAGAACTCAAGTTGGGTCGAATGGTTCAACCCATTCGAACCCAAGAAGCTGTGGGAGGTGCAACCGCCCAGGCAGGGAGGTGCCACCGCCCAGGCTAAGTCTCCCAGCGAGACTGGGAGGTGCAACCGCTCCAGCCAGGCGGTGCAACCGCCCAAGGCTCAGTCTCCAAGCGAGACTGGGCGGTGCAACCTCCTCTGTCAAGCGGTAGCACCGCCTGAGCTCAAGTTTCGAGCTCTGCCTGGTGATGCAATCACCGAGCTCAGTCTTCGAGCTCTGGAAGAGAAGTACGACCTCTCTGGCCAGGAGATGCACAGCCTAAGCTCAGTCTTCGAGCTCTGGCAGAGAGGTGCAACCACCTCTGGCAGAAAGGGGCGATCACCTCTGGCAGAGAAGAGAAACTTCTCTGGTCAGGAGATGCACCGCCTGAGCTCGGTCTTCGAGCTCTGGCAGGAAGGTGCAACCACCCCTGACAGAGAAGGTGCAACCGTCTGAGCTCAGTCTTCGAGCTCTGCCAGGCGGTGCCACCTCTCCAGTCGAGAGGTGCAACCGCCTGAGCTCAGACTTCGAGCTCTGCCAGGCGGTGCCACCTCTCCAGTCAAGAGGTGCAACCGCCTGATCCCGGAATTTCGGGATTTGATCGTTTTGAGCTCGAAATTTGAATTGGGTTGGGGCCTATAAATACCCCACCCATTCAGCACTGAAAAGAAACAGACCCACACCGAAATCTTGATCTTTTCTGTGATTCTAAGAGCTCAAAAGTGTTGTAAAGCCTTTAAGTCTCCTCCTTCTGTTCTTCAAGTTTTCAGTTGTAAAGTGAGGAGAGAAAGGTCTGTAAAGGTTGTCTCCTGAGCCTGTTAAAAGGAGAGAAACTGTAAAAGGGCAGTTTGGCCTTCGCCCATTGAAGGAAGGCCCCTAGTTGACGTCGGCAACCTCGTCGGTGGAGGAAGCCAAAAGTGGAGTAGGTCAAGGCTGACCGAACCACTCTAAATCTCTGGTTTGCGTTTATTTTTGAGCACTTTATCATTACTGCAAACCTCCTCCATTACTACTGCTCTCTGCGCTTTCACGAACAAGTTCTAAGTGCTGTTCTTCCGAATCTGCATTCAGACGTAAATTCGTATTTTCGTACATTACAGTTTACGTTTACGTTTGATTCTACAGAACTGTCTTCGGTGCTTTCACGAAAGAGTTTCTTTGCAGTTTACACTTACATTTTGATCCTATTGATAACTGCAAACTGTCCTCTACAATTTTACGAACGAGTTTCAACATTTAGACGTAAAATTGCATTTAGACGTAAATCGGCTTTCCTCTCACAATCATCAGTTCTCAGTTCACGTTTACGTCTTGATTTCAACTGCATACTGCTTTCTGCGAGTATACAAACGAGTTTCAAAGTTTAGACGTAAATCTGCGTCTAGACGTAAAACAGCGTTTAGACGTAAATCTGAGTTTAGACGTAAAACTGCGTTTAGACGTAAATCTGAGTTTAGACGTAAACTGCGCTTAGACGTAAAACTGCGCTTAGACGCAAACTGTGTTTAGACGCAAACTGCGCTTAGACGCAAACTGTGTTTAGACGTAAACTGCGCTTAGACGCAATCTGCGCTTAGACGCAAACTGCACTTAGATACAAACTAAGAATTAGCTTTTGCATCATAATAGTTTTTTTTATTGAACGAACGCAGCTTTTGGTTTTTAATCGCTGTAAGATTTCCGCTGCACTAATTCACCCCCCCCCCCTCTTAGTGCTCTCGATCCTAACAGTAGTTTCATCATCAAAATACGAGATTCAACAAATTCATCTTGCTTGTTTCTAAATATCTATTTAGTACCAATAACTAAATGGTCATTTGGCCTTGGAACAAGCTTCCACATCTCATTTCTCTTAAATTGATTTAACTCTTCTTGCATTGCAATAACCCATGAATCATATTTGAAGGCCTCGTCAATGCACTTGGGTTCAATTTGGGAGAGAAAAGCGGCGTTGGCACAAAAATTCTTAAGAGAAGAATGAGTTTGACCCCTTTTGATGTATCTCCTATGATTACCTCCTTAGAATGAGAGTCTACATACTTCCATTCCTTGGGTAAGGATATTTTGGAAGGAGATGCATCCAAGTTGCTAGATGGAGAAAGGATTTTATTTAAATTTAAATTATCAAAGTAAAGATCATTATCAAAATCATTTTTCTTAGTTACGGAAACTTCATTAAAAACCACATAAATAGACTCTTCTATAATCAAAGTTCTTTTGTTAAAGATACAAAATGCCTTAGAAATAGAAGAATAACCAAGAAAAATTTCTTCATCGGATTTTGTATCAAATTTAACTAAAGCATATTTTTCATTCAAGATAAAGTATTTACATCCGAAAACTTTAAAATATGAAACGTTGGGTTTTTTATTGTTCCACAACTCATAAGGAGTTTTTGAGAGTAATGGTCTTACTAGAACCCTATTCATGACATAGCATGTCGTATTTACGGCTTCGGCCCAAAAATATTTGGGTAGACTATGTTCATTTAACATGATTCTTGCCATTTCTTGTAAGTTTCCATTTTTTCTTTCTACTACTCCATTTTGTTAAGGATTTCTTAAAGTAGAGAAATTATGGTTGTATCCATTGGATTCACAAAATTCTTGGAAATCATGGTTTTGAAATTTACACCGTGATCACTTTGAATTGATGAAATCATAAAACCCTTTTCATTTTAAACAAGTTTATAAAACTTTGAGAAATACCTAAAGCAATTACTTTTGTGTGCCAAAAAATAAGTCCATGTGTATCTACTATAATCATCCACGATAACAAAAGCGTATTTGCTACCTCCTAGGCTTGATGTAATAATTGGTTTGAATAAGTCTATATGGATCAATTGCAATGGTCTAGAGGTGCTTATTTGGTGCTTTTTGCATTCATAGCATATCACATGTTCTTTCTTATGTTCAAATTTATTTTTTGTATCATTTTTAAATTTGTTTCTTTTTATGAATTTTTTGAACATTCTTGTCAAGAGTGCCAAGTCTTCATCAAAGTCCTCATCACTTGAATTTTGTTTAAAACACAAAATAATTGAACTCGTTTTTATCTAAAACACAAAATAATGAATTCAGAGTCTTAGCGTTTAAAGCGAAAGTCTTCTTCTCCAACTCATTCCAATCGTTCATTGGAAGAGAAGACTTTTGAAACCCATTTTCAGTAATATTCCATAATTCGAAATCTATTGAAATTAGGAAGATCCTCATTCTAGTCTTCCAATACGTGTAATTCGTCTCATTGAACATAGGCCTACGTATAATTAAATGACTCTCTTGGTTGCTAGTAAATGTCATCTCTTTTGGGTTTTAAACCAAATAAGAGTGAACCTTGCTCTGATACCAATTGTCAGGATCAAGAGCAGCACTAAGAGAGAGGGGGGTGAATTAGTACAGTGGAAAATTCTTCGATTTCATAGAAAGTTCATCTCGATTCAAATCATTTCATAAAGATGTTGAACTTAAAACTTTCGTAAGAATGTAAGGAGAAGCTCAAGGAGATTTGCAGTAAAGTAAATTACACAAAACGAAAAGCAAATCAGAATTTAGAGTAGTTTGGTCAATGAGACCTACGTCCACTTCGGATTCCTCCTCCATCGAGGTCACCGGCATCTACTAAAGGCCTTCCTTCAATAGGCGAAGACCAACTACCTCTTACAACGCTTTCTCCTTTTGCCAAGATTAGGAGACAACCCTTACAAGTTTCACTCTTCTTTCTTGGATGGTTACAAGGCCAAAGATGGAGGAGGAGAACTCTTCTCACTTTTACAACACTTTTCACACCTCAAACACTTTGAATTTTTCACACATATGATAGCATTTTATTGCCCTTTCATGTAGAAAATTGTGAGGTATTTATAGGCCCCAATGACTTCAAAAGTTGGAGCAAAAAAATTTAAATCCTTGGATTTCGAGATGCTGGCGGTACCACCGTCATTAATGGGTGGTACCACCGCCTGATAAAGCTTGAAGATCGAGCTCTGATAGTACTACCGCTTGATAGGGGCGGTACCATCGTTGGCAGCATTGACTGCCAACGGTACCACCGCCCAGACCACCTAGGAGATTAGGTCTCCCAAGCGGTGCCACCGTCGATCCTATTTTCAGGGGCTGAATGGGTTGTTCAATCCGGCCCAATTCAGCCCTGTTAAGGGCCTAGTTGGCCCCTATTTAATTTAGTGAGATTACCTCTCAATTCTAACTTAAGTCAATTAGAGCATTAGTTGAACTCATAAGTCAATTACTTAGATCATAGTTTTAATAATTTTTAAAATATAATTATATATTATATTAAAGTATAATATAATAAAAGAGGAGGATAATAAAAATATTTTATGTTTTTATTTTTATAATAAAAAACTTAAATGGTCTTTAAAAAAATATAAAAATATTTTATAATAAATAAAAAGAAGAGCAGACTTATTTATGTTTTTAAGATTCAAACAATATAACCAAACTAGTTAAGAATCAATTAACCTGTCTAATCCAGATTTTATAATTATTATTCTTCTGAACATTATGCCCAAGCAGCCGTGAAAGAAATGGTCTCAAATTTCTTATCAATATCATTACATTCAAAAGTTCAAACCAATAAAATATGATTTTAATTAGGTAATTTATTGAATAAAGTCTCTACTATTAGCTTTAGACCGAATAGCAGTTTCTATTCATTACATTCAAAAGTTCAAACCAATAAAATATGATTATTTTTAAAAATTTAAGGATAATTAGCTGTGGTTAGAATATGTAAACGAATTATTTTAGTCTATTTTTTAGTGTAACAGGGTAAACTTCAATCAAACAATCTGATATTTTCACCAATGTACAAGACATCATTCTAACACAATGAATAACATGTTTCCCATCTTATGAGGATTTTAGGATAATTAATTATAAAAAAATTAAAATTTTATATGTTTTATGAATAAGTGTATTTTAGTTTATTTTTTAGTATAACACGATCAACTTTAATTAAATCATCTCAAACTTTTACCACTCTACAAAAATGTTATTCTAACATAATTAGTAATATTTTTTCTATTTTTAGGGATAATTAATTATCAAATTTTAGATTTTTTTTATTAGGTTTTGTAAACAAGTATATTTTAGTTTATTTTCAAATATAACAAAGTCAACTTCAATCAGATCATCTCAAATTTTTATCAGTCTATTAGTATATCATTTTAACATCATTAGTAATAATATCATTTATTTTTTAAACAATGTTGGGATAATCAATTGTTAAATTTAAATTTTTAGATATATTTTATGAATGAATTTATTTTAGTTTATTTTTTAGTGCAATAGGGTTAACTTCGGCTAAACCATCTCAAAGTTTAACCACTCTCCTAGGACATGATTTTAATATCAATAGTAATATTTTTTATTTTATAAAATTTTAGAATATTTAATTATTAAAATTTAAACTTTTTGTATAAGTTTTCTAAACAAGTGTATCTTAATTATTCTTCAAGTATAATAGAGTCAACTTCAGTCAAATGTTCATAAACTTTCACCAATCTAATGTGACATCATCTAACATCTTTACTAATATTTTTATTTTTTAAAAGATTTTAAAATATTTAATTATCAAATTTTAAAGATTTTATTTTCGAGTATAATAGGATTAATTTCAATCAAACAATCTTAATTTTTTTAAATTCTACTAGAAATGATTCTAATAATAATTATTATATTAGATTTTAAATTTTATGATAAATCTAAGATTATATTGTATAGAAATTAATATATTTTTAATTGAGTAATTATATTTTAATTTAATTTCAAAAGTAATAAAAATTTTTACTGATAAATTATGAGGAGTGGAGGAGATTAAAAAAAAAAAAAGGGAGACGGGGAAGACTTGAGGCCGAAGCTGAAGTGAGATTTTAGGTATGTGCAGGCATGTCAGTAGGCTATGTCCTGCGAACATCCTGTCATGGCCCTCTGCCACACCTTTGAAGGAAATGGCAGGAATGCAGTGACGAACACCCACTTGTCCTGGCCAGCCAGCTGTGGGGCGGTCGTGCAAGCACCAAAGTGTTGGATTCCCGACGATCTCTCTTTTGGTGCGTCATCTTACTTATTTATCGGACCATCGTGCCCTCACACTCTTTAAGTTGGATCTCGAAGATTCTTGCCCGTTCAAATTTACTGGTATGGACGGGAGTGACCACTTTGCATGCGAAGCCTGATCGTCTCGCAAACATGATTGGTCCCATTTTGAAGCTGATCCCGTACACTTTAAAGCTCCATCATCATGACACTTTCAAGTCCCATTGGTTTCCAGCCCAAAAGAAAAAGCTGCTAGAAAAAGTGCGTTTGTTATTATTATCCTTCATTTTACGCAACCTAATCATGATTGATATAAAATAAATCTTTTAATAATATATTATATAATCCATAAACCTAAGAAAAATTAAGATATATAATAGCCCTTCCACCGACACTATCCAGGGTGTTGCTATTGCCCACGATGGCAATAACAACAGCACGAGGATGTTACTGCCACTAGCGTCGGTGGTGGCCAACGAGCTTCCACCGACAACGAAGATGGACGCTGAAGGGGTGGAAGTAACTGAGGAAAGAGAGGATAAGGGCAAGAAGAGAAGAGAGGAGGAGCGCATGGAGAGAAGCAGAAAGGGAAACCAAAAGAAGAAGATTTCATCATGTTTGACCGCTTAACAATGGAATAATAATGCTCATTAACCTCATAGATAAAGTTAGCATAAAATCTGTAATCATGTTTTCTGTAATGTGAAAATTTTTTTAAGTTAAGATTGAAATCAAATAAATTAGATCTTACGATGCGTATTATTTTCTTGTTGTTTGTTGTTCAGAAAAAATAAATCTTATCTGATCTACAAGTGCTTCATCTTCGGATCTGAAATATCAATCTGCAATAATCGGTAAGAAAAACCTTAATCTCTCAATTGCTATGCACACTTAACCCCTAGAGGTCCTATCTATCAGATACCCCTTTAGCCCCTAAAGGTCCTGTCTATTTATAAACGAGAGCAAGGGTCTAGGATAAGTTATTAGGAGAGTTCCTCCTATCAAGGTTATCTCCTAAGGAATTCTATTTTAACATGAACTTATTTTCTATTGACCAATAACCATAATCAGAATTCAATCATATCTATAATATATCTTACTTAATTAAATAGGACCACATAATCTTACAAGGAGAAGCACATGGAGAGAAGCAGAAAGGGAAACCAAAAAAGAAGATTTCATCATGTTTGACCGCTTAACAATAGAATAATAATGCTCATTAACCTCATAGATAAAGTGCAAGTTGTTAAAAATATAAAACTCCTTTTTATTTGGGCAAACAAATATGCAAAACATTAAATTTGGGAAGACACGTTAAATTTACATGACTGCAACTTCCACTATAACAATAGTTATTTTTTTTTAACAATAATGATTTCTGTACTGCACAGACGTGACTACGGTCCTTAGAAAACCTTTTTATAAGTAACTAATAGTCATAGTTTTAATAAATGTTGTATTTGGTTTTATATATATATATATATATATATATATATTAAAAATTGGATAATAGATATACCAAAGGCAACATTTTTCTAAAATTCAAGGGAAAGTCTACGTAGAAAACAAAAAGCCCGAGTCATGCACTGTGGATGCTGTGACGAAGGAGATCAGCTTTGTTGCTTTTCGTTGCATACGTTCGATGAGAAACATTACTAACTCGGTAACCCAATCTATTAAGTCATTATATTTATTTTATGAAATATTTTATTTAATTTTATATTTTGGGTATTTGAGACGATTGATTGGCATTCTTCTTCCTGTGAATATGCTTAATGGAGATTACATTGTAGAAGATTATTGTTAATCATCCATAATGATATACTTCCAAATTATTCAGAAAGAACGCAACCTTTGTTTCATCTGCAAATGTTTTAATATGTTTACTCAATTTTTATATCAGATTGAGATTTCTTTGAATTATTCGTTTTTTTATTTGGTGATAGAAAAGATTGTTGTAAACCTACAAGTGGGATTAACCAAATATATTGATAGCCCCTTATTTTGAATTTTTACCATAGAGCTGCCTTATATTTTAATATATCAATATTAGCCCTCCTTTTTTCCTATATCAATTTATTCTTGGACCAGTTTAAGGAACTAAGGATCAGTTCAACGAATTAAATTGAACAAAAAAAGGATGAAAACAATATGAAATTTAGAATTCTATAAAAAACAGAAAAGAGAAAATTTATTTGGAAGGTATAAAAAATCTTAATTTTAGGTCCCTGTGTTTTTCAAATAATATTTAAGTATATACAAATATTTAAAAAATAAATTATACTATTATTTATTATTTATAATTAGTTATATAATTATACTATTATAATGATATTATATATATATATACATATATATATATATATATGTATATATATATATACATGTATATATATGTATATATATATATACATATATATACATGTATATATATATACATGTATATATATATACATGTATATATATATACATGTATATATATATATATATATATATATATATATGTTCTTTTATAGTCAAATTTTGCAATATGAAACTGAAACTAGATATAAAAAAGAACTTCTAACAAAATGTCTCTGGGTGCAGCACATCTAAGTACAAATTAACATATTTCACTTCGATTCTTTGTGCCATGGCTTGAGAAAGGGCATAACTTAGTTCGGTCTCCATTGTGTAAGGTCATTCACGTTCTTACTTATAAGGAAAGTTTCACGGAGAAGGGACGAAGAGTTGCAATAGTCATCTCCTAGGGTGTTCTCCGATAAATCCATGAGGGGTTTCTAGTCTCGAGTGCCTGCACAACAAGTCAACGCCGAAGAGGAGAGTTCCAACTTTATCCCTCCAAAACTGAAGTCAATTTTTGTGGATAGTGAATATTGTCCTCTAACATCTATCCAGAGATGGTTTTTATACCTTTCGGAGTCGATTCCCCCTGTGCTTACTGTTAAGACCATTTTGGCACTAAGAGGGGGAGTGAATTAGTGCTTTCGTAAAAATTATGTCAATTCAAAACTTTCATTCGATAAAGCCTGTATCAGAAAGATATTTAACTTGAAAATATTTGTAAAAATGTAATGAGCAAGTAAAATAGTTTACAATGTAAATGAAAAACATAAAGTAAATGTAAACTAGATTTTACAGTGGTTCGGCAGTCCCGACCTCGTCCACTCCCGATTCCTCTTCACTCGAGACTACTAGCTTTCACGATCGATCTTCTTTCAATGGGTGAAGATTAACTACCCTTACAATTCTTTCTCCTTTTCATAAGCTCAGGAGAGAACCTTTACACCTCTCTTGTAGACCTCACTCCTCTAAAAAACTTCTAACTCTAGGAGGAAGAGACTCTAAATCCTAAGAGAGTTTCCAAAACTTTTTCCTCAAGTATACTTTCTCCTTTCCACTCTTATTCTTGAGTATTACTGCAGGAATAGTTGGGAGTATTTATAAACACTAAATGACTTCAAAAATTGAGCCAAAAAAAATCTTATCCCGGGTCCTAGCAGTACCACTACCATTACTAGGTAGTACCATCGTTTAATAGACTAATAACTAGTGGTACCATCACTTGTCAGTTTGACATTAGGCGGAACCACCTAGTTTGACACTTGTTGAAAAACCCTATTGAAGCAGAATAATTCTTTTCCCTCTTTGTGTATCAAAATGGGTTCCTTATCAAAATACAAACTTGATATCAAAATATAGATATCAACCAGCATAGCATAAACAATAGAGCAATTAATCAATCACACAGTGAGATCAAATCTTTTAACGTGGAAAACCCAATGTGGAAAAAACTACGGGACCGTAGTCTACTTCAAACTTCCACTATCAATAATGATGATAACAGGTTTACAGTAAATCTTCTCTAGAATAACTAGAGGATCATAATAACATCAAGAACATAGATCTTGGCTTTAGCATATCATCATATAGGATGAATCTCCTCAAAAGAGAATTCTATGTCTCACAAAGTGGATATAGCAAGAAAGTACCTTAGAAAAGGGAAATTGTAGATCAACATCATTAGGATTGTAGAGTTTGCTGTAAGGATTCTCCACATAAAATTTGGGCCAAAACTGATAATGTTTAGCCACCGATCGTCAAGCAGAAAACTCATAAACCTAATATTTCTCTCTCCTTCTCTCTCTCTTTTGTCGTGTGCTGTCGTCATTCACTGCACACTTTTTTTTTTTTTTACTGTGCATGCTTACTGCTCACCTTTTGCCCTTTCTCTCTTAATTATTGATTTGGACTTATGACCCAAATTGTCCAAGCCCACATATGGGCTGGACCCAACAATTCTCCCCCTCCAGCTCATATGGTGGGCTGTACTAAACCCGCTCTTTGCCTACATGCTTCAAGCTTCTCCTTAGACAAAGACTTTGTCAACATATCTGATTTATTCTCATTAGTATACACTTTTTTTAATTGTAATTCTTTCATCTCAAGCACATCACGAATCCAGTGATATTTCACATCAATATGCTTGGATCTAAAATGATATGTTGAATTCCTAGAGAGGTGAATAGCGCTCTGACTGTCATAGTAAATAGTATATCCTTCTTGTTTCAAGCCCAATTCTTGTAGAAACTTTTTCATCCATAAAGCTTCCTTACAAGATTCATGCTATATATTCTGCTTTTGTGGTTGATAGAGCAACACAATTCTATAATTTAGACTGCCAAGAGACTGCTCCTCCTGCAAATGTCATCAAGAATCCCGAAGTGGACTTCCTAGAATCCGTATCACCTGTCATGTCTACATCTGTGTAACCTTCTAACATAGGTTCATCACTGCCAAAACATAAACACAACCTGGAAGTATCTCTTAGATATCTTAATATCCATTTCACTACTACCCAATGTTCCTTTCCAGGATTTGAGAGAAATTGGCTGACAACTCAAACTGCATGAGCTATATCTAGCCTAGTATAAACCATAGCATACATCAAACTTCCTACTACAGATGAGTAAGGCATTCTGGACATTTCTTCGTTTTTTTTCTCGCTTGTAGGACATTGTTTCGAACTAAGCTTGAAATGACCTATAAGTGGAGAACAAACTGCTTTGGCTTTACTCATGTTGAATCTTTCAAGAACCTTTTCAATGTAAGTCTCCTGAGATAGCCAAATCTTCCTTTTCTTCCTATCACGAAGAATCTTCATGCCAAGTATTTGTTTCACCGATCCCGAGTATTTCATGGTAAAAGACTTATTTAGCTCTCTTTTAAGCTTTTCAATTTTTCCAGCGTCATGACCAACAATCAGCATATCATCAACATATAGTAGTAAAATAATAAAATCATCATCTGAAATTTCTTCATAAACACACAATGATCAGATGTGGTTTTATCATACCCTTAGCTTATTATAAAGGAATCAAACTTCTTATATCACTATCTAGGTGCCTGTTTGAGTCCATATAAGCTTTTCCTAAGCTTACACACCATATTTTCTTTTCCCTTGACTTTGAAACCTTCTGGTTGCTCCATGAAAATTTCTTCTTCTAAGTCACCATGAAGAAATGCTATTTTTACATCAAGTTACTCAACTTCTAAATTCAAGCGGGTAGCTAAACTAAGAACAACTCGGATAGAGGACATTTTCACAATTGAAAAAAATATTTCTTCAAAGTCAATACCTTTCTTCTGACTGAATCCTTTCACAACTAGTTGTGCCTTGTATCTTTGTTGTGAGCTATTATTTTCAGTCTTTAATTTATAAACCCACTTATTCTTGAGAGCTTTCTTCTCTTTAGGCAATTTTACCAAGTCATAAGTGTGGTTCTCAAGCAAGGATCTCATCTCTTCTTGCATGGCTTTAACCCACTCATTATTATTCTCATGTAGAATAGCTTCTTGGTAAGTTTCTAGCTCTCCCCCGTCAGTAAGCAGAACATACTCATATGGAGGATATCTAGTAGATGGTTGTCGCTCTCTAGTGGATCTTCTCAATGGAATCTTAACTGGTAGTGGAGGTGCTTATTCAGTTGGTTCAGCATCATCAATTATAGGTGTATCATTACTAGTATTCTCACCATAATCTTCTTGTTCATCTCCCCCATGATCATAATGAACTACATGTAAAGGAACTGGACCCAAACTTAAAGGAATATAAATAGAGGTTTCTGGCTTCTCAATAATATCACCATCATCAAACAATTGGTCTTCATGAAACACAACATCTCTGCTTCTAATAATCTTCTTGTTCACTGGATCCCATAATCTGTACCCAAACTCTTCATGACCATATCCCAAGAAGATACATGCTTTTGCTTTACTATCAAGCTTGGACCTCTCATCTTTGGGAATATGAACAAATGCTTTACACCCAAAGACTCTTAAGTGATTAAAAGATATATATTTTCCTCTCCATACTCTCTCTGGAACATCACCTTTCAAGGGAATTGATGGAGAAAGATTTATCAGATCAACTGTAGTTCTCATAGCCTCCCCCCAAAATGACTTTGATAACTTGGTGTGGGAAAGCATACACATAATCCTTTCTTCAATAGTTCTGTTCATCCTTTCTGCCACATCGTTCTGTTGAGGAGTTTTAGGAACTGTTTTCTCAAGTCTGATACCATGGAACCTACAATAATTCTCAAAAGGACCCTTGTACTCGCCACCATTATATGATCGAATACACTTTAGTTTTCTGCCAGTTTCTCTTTCGACACTGACATGAAACTCCTTGAAAACATCGAGTACCTGGTCTTTAGATTTCAAAGTAAAAGCCCACACTTTTCTAGAATAGTCATCAATAAAAGTAACAAAATAAAGCACACCTTCAAGAGTTCTAGTTTGCATAGTATAAACATCAGTATGAACTAAATCAATAACATTTGATCTTCTAGATGATGGATATGTATGAAATACAACTCTATATATTTTTCCAACTAAGTAATGATCACAAGATTTAAGAGATGTACCTTACAACTCTAGTAAGAACTACTTTCTAGCAAGAGTTTAAAGTCCCTTCTCATTGATATGTCCAAGCCTCTTATGCCAAAGATCTATACTTTCATCTTTTTGAATTGCATTAATCTCTCTTTTGTGTAGCTTAGCTTCCATGACATAAAAAGAGTTAAGTTTCTTTCCTCTTGCCACAATCAGAGAACCTTTAGTGAGTTTCCATTTGCTTTCACTAAAATAGTGTGCAAAGCCCTCATCATCAAGTCTACCTATAGATATCAAGTTAAGATGAATATCTGGAACATGCCTTACATCTTTGAGTATCAATTTGCTCCAAATATTGGTCTCCAAGCAAATATCTTCAATACCCACAATCTTAAATATACCACGGTTTCCTATTCTGACATTACCAAAATCACCAACAGTATAAGATCTAAAAAAATCACCATGAGAAGTGACATGAAATGAAGCACCAGAGTCAATTACCCAATTACTGTCTTGAGCTACAAGACTAACACAACCTTTATCACAAACAATAATGATATTACCTTCAGCAGCAATTGTATTGGTCTCTTTCTCATTTTTCTTCATTTCATTATGTTCTCGCTTTCAAAACCTACACTCTTTCTTCATGTGACCTAGCTTGTTATGACTTCTTCTAGACTTGATATCTCTTCTAGACTTGGATCTTCCTCTATATCCATGTGGGTTTCTGGTATGACTTCTTCTATGTCTTTTTTGTTTTTCAATAATAAATGCACTAGAAGAAGATTCACCCTGCTCTTTCCTTCTGACATCTTCATTTAGCAAACTGTCTTTAACCATATCTATAGTTAGAGTTCCCTCTGGCGTGGAGTTGCAAATAGTCACCACATATGTTTTTCAACTTTTTGGTAAAGAGTTGAGAAGTAATAATCCTTGCATCTCATCATCTATATTTATTTTCATAGCAACCAACTTATTTGCAAGACCATGAAATAGGCTTATGTGCTCAATAATATTACCACCATCTTTATACTTCAAATTTACAAGTCTTCTAAGGAGAGAAATTATATTTCCTACTGTCTTTTTCGCAAAGAGATTTTCAAACCTTTGCCAAACAACATTAGCTCTGGTTTCATCTGAAATATGCTCATGTAAGTTTATATCCATCCATCTTCTAATATAGGCAATGACTTTTCTATGTTGAACTTCCCATTCTTCATCGTCCATAGTAGAAGGTTTATCTTTAACCTTGATAGGCTTATACAAATATTTGCAATAGAGCAAATCTTCTAGTAGATGCCTCAAAGTGGAATAATTTGATAAGTTCAATTTAATCATACCATCTGACTGCTCTATTTCAATCACATAAGAAAAACTAGCACCAAATAACCTATTGCTCTGATACCACTTGTTGGGAAAAACTTTTAAAGTGGAATATTATTTTTCCTCTTTGTGTATCAAAATGGGTTCTTCATCAAAATACCAACTTGATATCCAAATGGAAATATCAACCAGCACAGCATAAACAATAGAGCAAAAAATCAATCACACTATAAGACCAAAACTTTTAACGTGGAAAACCCAATGTGGGAAAAACCACGGGACCGTAGTCCACCTCAAACTTCCAATATCAATAATAATGATAATAGGTTTATAGTAAATCTTCTCTAGAATAACTAGAGGATCATAATAACATCAAGAACATAGATCTTGACTCTAGCATATCATCTTATAGGATGGATCTCCTCAAAAGAGAATTCTAGGTCTCACAAAGTGAGTATAGCAGGAAAGTACCTTAGGATTGTAGAGTTTGCTAAAAGGATTCTTCACATAAAATTTGGGTCACAACTGACAACGTTTGACCATCGATCGTCAAGCAGAAAACTCAGAAACCTAATCTTTTTCTCTCCTCTCTCTCTTCTTTTGCCGTGTGCTGCCACCGTTCACTACACACGTTTTCCTGCGCACGCTTGCTGCTCTTTCTAATTTGCTGCCCTTTGCCCTTTCTCTCTTAATTATTGATTTGGGCTTATGGCCCAAATTATCCAAGCCCACATATGGGCTGGACTTAACAATTCTCCCCCTCCAACTCATATGGTGGGCTGTACTAAGCCCGCTCTTTGCCTACATACTTCAAGCTTTTCCTTAGGTAAACTGTAAATCAACACCGTTAGGATTGTAGAGTTTGCTACAAGGATTCTCCACATAAAATTTGGGCCAATACTGACAACGTTTGGCCACCGATCGTTAAACAGAAAACTCAAAAACCTAATCTTTCTCTCTCCTTCTCTCTCTCTCTTCTTTTCTCTCTCTCTTTTGCCGTGTGCTGCCACCGTTCACTGCACACTTTTTTTTTGCTGGGCATGCTTGCTGCTCTCACCTTTTGCCCTTTCTCTCTTAATTATTGATTTGGGCTTATAGCCCAAATTGTCCAAGCCCTCATATGGGCTGGACCCAACAACACTGATACTAGATAGTACAATCGCTCAGTCTGGTAGTACCATCCCTTGACATAGTCTAGAAGACTATGTCTAGGGGGTGCCATCGCTAGGTTGGGCGATAGCATCACCCAAAAAGGTCGAGTCTTAAAGTAGTGCCACCGCTAGGGCCAACTAAGGGTCATTGAATGGGTCTTCCACTTGGCTCAAAACAACTAGGCCCAATGGGCCCCTAATTAAGTTAACATTGTTTTACCTAAAAACTGACTCAATTAGACCTAAACTAACTCGATCTAGACACACGATTACAAGCATGAATCTTATGTTGTCTGACATGTCATTAGTTCATCCAGCACTTTGTTCAATCCTTTGATGCATCATCCTCTCTTTCGACATATTACCCAATCGATATGTTGACTCCCGCAATTTTCGATCTCCTTGGCACAATGTCCGATCCTTCGACCCGATGCTCGAACTTATGGCATGAAGTCCTTCCGGCACATCGACCAATCCTCCAGCATGACGTCCAATCTTCTGACATGTTCTACTCCGGCCCAACGTCTAATTCTTCCTACTTTAATCGAATCGTTTTTCCTAGATTGAGGTTAGTCCTACGTCACTCAAACGCACATTAGATCATAACTTCATTAATTGATTTCACTATCAAAATCCGAGATTCAACAATTTACCCTAGTTTTGATGATGACAATCAATTGTTTATGGAGTTTAAACTAAACTTCCCTTATCAATATGCCATATGAAATAAGGTTGTGAATATCATAAAATCATTGCATGCATCATGAGTATTTTATGCATCATTCCAAATCATAAATATTTCAAATCATCATGGTATTAAAATATCAAAGTGCATTACATCCTACCATATATGATCATTATAACTTCTCATTGTATGCATCATCATAATATCAAGAGTATTTCATGCATAATTTTATATTATCATCATATCTTCTCCCCCTTTGTCATCAATAAAAAGGAAAAAAGTGTAATTAACAAATTTTTAAAATATGCAAGCAGTAAGGTAGCAAGTTTTGAACATGCAAGCTAGCAAGTTTTTCACAAATGAAAGTAAGCAAAATTTTTACTTTTTTGAGATGTGCAAACTAGCATGTTTTTCTTCTCTTTGGAATATACAAGCTAGCAATCTTTGCTTTTCTTTTGAGATAAGCAAGCTAGCCAGTTTTGCCTCTCTTTGAAATGTTTAAGCTAGCAATCCTTTCTCTCATGTATCATTGTCAAAAAGAAGGGAATAATACAATGTTGTAATTCTTTTTTCTTTATATCAATTTTTAAATCATGACAAAAAAGATAAATTTAAATCAAGAGTGATGAGATATACAATTCATAAATACAATGGAGTATTATGAAATAAATAAATCATGATATGAAAGATATTAATATCAAATCATAAATACCAAAAGATATAATTTATTTTGATAAATCTCTATTGAATCTTGAATTTTGATGATGACATCAATTGGTGAATTAATGAACTAATCCATGTATTGAGATAAGTGATGCAAGACTAACTATGATTGTGAGAAAGATAAAACAATTAAAGAAGAATCAAAGTTGGGCTGGAGTCAATGATTAAGCATCGGGCCAGATGAATCGGGAGATACACCAAAGGATCGGATGATGTAGTGAAAGCTCGTCGGAAGATTGGGAGCTTGCCGGAAGATCGATGGGAGTTCGCTGGAAGATTGCCGGAAGTTCACTGAAAGTCTTGTCGGGAGTTCGGATGAACAATTGACATGCCGGATAATGAAGATTACTTACGTTTTAATTGTCTATGCCTTTAATTTTCGTAGTTAGGGTGTCAATTTGAGTTAGTTTTGGAAGAAATTCTAATAACTCGGTTAGGGGCCAATTGGGCCCAATTCAAGGCTGGTTTGTGCTGGATTGATGGCCCAAACAATGACCTAGAGCCACATCAGGCGGTGGAACCGCCTGAGGCTCAACCTCCCAAGTGGTCTGGGTGGTAGTACCATCGATAGTTAATGATGTTAGACGGTGGTACTGCCCTGTTAAGTAGTGGTATGGTTAGAGCCTAATCTCCGAGTCTTTGTCAAGCGGTAGTACCACTAGACTAGGTAGTGGTACACCTAGTGTCAGAGTGTCAAGCGATGGTATCGCCGAATAATGATGACAACGGTATCGCCAGTACCCCGAAAATTCGAGATAAGATACTTTTTGGCTCCAATTCTGAAACCATTGGAGCCTATAAATACCCCACTCCTTTCTGCATGAAAGGGTAACAAAGTAGAAACAAAGTGTGAAAAAAATCTTTAAGTGTTGAGGTGTAAAAGTGTTATAAAAGTGCTAAGAGTCCTCCTCATCTTTCTTTAGCTTTATAATCATTCAAGAAGAGGTGTGAGGCTTGTAAGGGTTGTCTCCTAAAC
This sequence comes from Musa acuminata AAA Group, assembly GCF_036884655.1. NCBI lineage: Eukaryota > Viridiplantae > Streptophyta > Magnoliopsida > Zingiberales > Musaceae > Musa > Musa acuminata. Next base: position 9,512,375 of record NC_088350.1, read on the forward strand.
TTGTAAAAAGGAAAAAGTATTGTAAGAAGGTGGTTGGTCTTCGCCTATTGAAGGAAGACCATCAGTGGATGTCGGTAATCTCGACGGAGGAGGAACAGAAATGGACATAGGTCACAATGACTGAACCACTATAAATCTGGTATGTTCTTTACTTATTGCTTACTTTCATTACTTAGCTACTCACTTCACTTTATATTTACTCTAAGTCATTACTTTCATTACTTTCTAATACAGGCTTTGTCGAAATGATTTTATCGAACGAAATTTTTAAAATCAACGTAATTTTGCGTAAGTACTAATTCACTCCCCTCTCTTAGTACCGTATTGATTCTAACAATTAGTATCAGAGCAAGGTTACTCTCAATTTGGTTTAAAACCCAAGAGAGATAGCATTTGCCTACAATCAAGAGGGTCATTCTATCGCACATTCTCCCATGTTCAATGGAATGAATTTTATACATATTAAAAAACTAAAATGAGGATTTCCTTGATTTCTATGGATTTTGAGTTATGGAATATCGTTGAAAATGAATTTCAAAAGTCTTCTCTTCTAATGAACGATTGAAATAATTTGGAGAAGAACACTTTCTCTTTGAACACTAAAGCTATGAATGCTTTATTTTATGCATTGGATAAAAATGAATTCAATCAAGTTTCTATTTACGAAATGGCTTATGACATTTGGCGTACACTTGAAATCACACACGAAGGCACAAGTAGGGTTAATGAGTCAAAAATCAATCTTTTGGTTCATAGTTATGAATTATTTGGCATGAAACTAAGTGAGACTATTGGAGACATGTACACCTGGTTTACGGATGTCATCAATGGTCTAAAAGCACTTGGTAAAAGTTTTCCTAATTTTGAACTTGTTAACAAGATACTAAGATCTCTTCTAAAGAGTTGGAATCATAAAGTAACTGCAATTCAAGAAGCTAAGGACTTGAACAACTTTTCGCTCGAAGAACTTATCGAGTCTTTGATAACCTACGAAATGACATGCAATGCACATGAAGAACTTAAAAACGAACTTCCAAAGAACATAAAGGATTTGCCACTTAAAACTCAAAAAGACCACTTGAGAGAAAACTCAAGTGATGATGATTATGATGACTTGGCACTTCTAACAAAAAAAATTAAAAAATTCATAAAAAGGAACAAAACTAAACATGATATTAAAAACAAAAATTAAACTTAAAAAGGACCAAATAATTTACTATGAAGGCAAGAAGCTGGGGCACTTCAAAAGTGAATGTCCCCAAATGAAGAAGTCATCAAAAAGAAGAAAACGCTAAAAGCTACTTGGGATAATTCAAGCACATCCGAAGATGAGGAGCAAACCAATAAAGAAGTTGCTAACTACGCTTTAATGGTGCTTGGCGATAAGGTAAGTAACTCAACCGAAGCTCATTTATTCTTTGATGAATTGTTAAATGATTTTCATGATTTATTTGATGAATATAAATTAATTAGCAAAAAGTATAAATTATTCAAAACGGAGCATGCTTATCTTGTTAGTGAATTCAGTAGATTAAATATTAAGCATGATAATAAAATATTGCCTCCTTGTACAAATTGTAAAGAATTATAGATGCTTAAAAAGGAAATTTTGCTATTACATAAAACTTTAGAAAAAATTGAAATAGGAAGCAAATCCTTAAACATGATCCTTGCAAAAAGGGATCATGTTCATAGAAGAGATGGAATCGGCTTTGTGAGAAATACTCACCAAAAGCTAACCATCTTTATTAAAGGCCAAACTTTACATGTTTTACTCCGAAACAAATGTAACTTTTGTTACAAATTTGGACATTATACTCATAAATGTTTATTTAAGAGGTATAGCCCACATAAGCTAATTTGGGTCCCTAAAGGAACCTTAAATTACTCAATGCAAAAAAATAAATTAGGTAGATCTATTTATGAGGAACCCAAGGTTAAATGGGTACCTAAAAGAAAATCCTATTTCTTGTAGATATATTTACAATCACAAGTTAGGAGCAAGAGTTGGTACCTTGATAGTGGATGCTCAAGGCACATAACCGGAGATCCAACATATTTCTCTAAGCTCACTAGCCAAGATGAAGGATTTGTCATCTTCAGAGACAACAATAAAAGAAAAATTATTGGAAAAGAAAATATAGATAACAAATCAAACCTGTTGATTGAAAATATTTTATTAGTAGATGGTTTAAAGCATAACTTGCTAAGTATTAGTCAATTATGTAATAAAGGTTATAACATCAAGTTTGAATCTAATGCTTGCATTATAGAAATACCACATATGAGTAGATCTTTGATTGCCTTAAGGACCAACAATATCTATACTATTGATCTTGATGAGTTTTGTAATGAAACTTGCTTTTCGACTTTAAACGATGATACATGGCTTTGGTATAGGAGGTTAGGTCATGCTAGCATGAAACTAATCTGCTAAATTTCATCTGGAGAACTTGTAAAAGGAATCCCTAGTATCAAGTTTTTCAAAGACAAAGTGTGTGGTGCTTGTCGAAAACAAATAAAAGGTAGTTTCAAGTCAAAAAATCAAATAAACACCTCTAGACCATTGTAATTGATCCATATGGATTTATTTGGACCAATTAATACAACAAGCCTAGGAGGTAGCAAATACACCTTTGTAATTGTTGATGATTATAGTAGATACACTTGGACATACTTCTTGACACACAAAAGTGATTGTTTTAAATATTTTTTAAAATTTTGTAAACTAGTTCAAAATGAAAAAAACTTTATGATTTCATCTATACGTAGTGATCACGTTGGTGAGTTTCAAAATTATGATTTTCAAAACTTTTATGAATCAAATGGGTATAATCATAATTTCTCTACTTCAAGAAACCTACCACAAAATTGAGTGGTTGAAAGAAAAAAATAGAAGATTACAAGAAATAGTAAGACCCATGTTAAACGAACATAGCCTACCTAAATATTTTTGGGCCGAAGCCATTAACACGACATGCTATGTCATGAATAGGGTTCTAGTAAGACCATTACTTTCTAAAACTCCTTATGAGTTGTAGAATAATAAGAAACCTAATGTTTCATATTTTAAAGTTTTTGGTTGTAAATGTTTTATTTTAAACGAAAAAGATGCCTTAGGAAAATTTGATGCAAAATCTAATGAAGGTATTTTTCTTGGATACTCTTCTATTTCTAAAGTATTTCGTGTGTTTAATAAAAGAACTTTAGTTATAGAAGAATTTATTCATATTATTTTTAATAAGGTTTTCAAATTTAAGAAAAATAATTTTGATAATTATTTTGATTTTGATGCTTTAAATTTGAATGAAACCTCTCCTCCCACTAGCAACTTGAATGTATCTTCTTCCAAAGAATTCTTACCTAAGAATTGGAAGTATGTTGATGCTCATCCTAAGGAGCTAATCATTGGAGACACATTAAAAGGTGTTCAAACCCATTCTTCTCTTAAAAATTTTCATGCAAATGTAGCCATTTTTTATCTCAAATTGAACCTAAATGTATTGACGAGGCCCTAAAAAATGATTCATGGGTTATTACAATATATGAGGAATTAAATCAATTTAAGAGAAATGAGACGTGGAAGCTTGTTCCTAGACCTAGTGACCATTTGGTAATTGGTACTAAATGGGTCTTTAGAAACAAGTAAGATGAACTTGATATCATGGTTAGAAACAATGCTAAACTAGTGGCTAAAGGTTTCAACCAAGAAAAATGTATTAATTATGAAGAAATCTTCGCTTTTGTGGTTAGACTTGAAGCCATAAGGATTCTCCTTGCCTATGCTGGTTGTAATAACTTTAAGTTATTTCAAATTAATGTTAAAAGTACTTTTCTTAATGGTATTATTTCTGAAGAAGTTTATGTTGAACAACCACCTGGATTTAAAAATATCACTTTTTCGAATTATATTTTTAAATTGTCTAAGGCTCCCTATGGTTTGAAACAAGCCCCAAGGACTTAGTATGAGAGACTTAATTTCTTTCTAATTAAGAATAATTTATGAAAGGCAAGGTCGATACTATGTTATTTGTTAAACATTTTGAAAATGATTTTCTTATAGTTCAAATTTATTTTGATGATATCATTTTTGGTTCTTCAAATGAGTCTTTATGTGAGTCTTTTGCCAAGTGTATAAGCCAAGAGTTCGAAATGAGTTTAATGGGAAAATTAACCTTTTTCCTAGGTTTACAAATCAACCAACTTAGTGATAGAACTTTTGTTAGTCAAACTAAGTATATGTTAGATCTATTAAAATGGTTTAATATTAATAGTGCTAAGGCTATAAATACACCAATTAGCACTTCTACAAAATTAGATATAGACACTAATGAAGAATGTTTTGATCAAAATATTTATAGGGGTACGATAGGTAGTTTATTATACCTCACATCAACTAGACCTGATATTATGTTTAGTGTTGGACTATGTGCTAGATTTTAGTCAAATCCTAAGGAACCTCACTTAAAAAGCTATTAAATGGATTTTTAGATACCTAAAAGGAACTCCTAATTTGGGATTATGGTATCTAAAAACTAAAAATTATGAATTGATTTCTTATATAGATATTGATTTTGCTGGTTGTCAAATAGATAGAAAAAACACATCTGGAACATATCAACTCTTAGGTCATGCACTTGTCTCTTTGTCTTCCAAGAAACCAAACTTGGTTACATTATTTACAACCGAAGCTGAATATTCTCTTTGTCTTCCAAGAAACCAAACTTGGTTACATTATTTACAACCGAAGCTGAATATATTAGCAGCAGGTGTATGTTGTGCACAATTTATATGGATGAAAAACACTTTAGAAGATTATTGAATTTATTTGAAAAATATTCCTATAAAATACGATAACACTAGTGCAATATGTTTAACCAAGAATCCTATTCAACACTCTAGAACTAAACATATTGACATTAGGCATCATTTTATTCGAGATCATGTTAATAATATCTTTAGAATTTATTGATACAAAGCATCAATTAGTAGATATTTTTACAAAACCATTAAAAGAGGAATAATTTGATTTTATTAGAAAAGAATTAGGCATGTGAAATCTTCCAAATGTATGAATTTCTTTATATATTTTTTGGATTTCTCAACTTTATTTTTATCGAGATCGTTTCCTATCACCTTCTTAAAGTTTTATTCATGGATTTTTAATCCTTCATTTGATGATCCTTTCCCATGAATTCTTCCTCACTCTACTCACGAAAGAAGATTTTTTATTCATGGACTTTTAGTATGTGATGATCATTTGCAAGAATAGGGATTTGATTTTTTAGTAAGAACATCTTGATCCTTTATGATGAAGCCTTTCTCTTTGCGATAGTAGAAGCTTGATTCAATGAAACTCATTTATTATGGATCTGATTTGATTCAAATCCTTTTATATATTTGGTTCTTAATTTTTTTTTCGTACGGAGAATGAATTCTTCTCTTACTCTTCTCTCTTCTTCTTATTTTTATCACAAAGGAAAAAAGAAACTTGAACATCTCAAGAAGAACCAAAAAGTACTTGCACATCTAAAGCAAAAATGCTAGCTTGCCCATTTCAAAAAGCAAAAGTAGTTATTAGACAAAGTTTTTGCTTAACTTCTCATTTTTGCTAGCTTGGATAAATTGGTGTAAAACTTACTTAAATAGTTTAAAACACTTGCATTATTGAATAATTCTCCTCTTTGTTGATGATAAAGGGGGAGAAATGATGAATGTTTGGTATCATGAAATGATGATTGGTATCATGATCAAAATATTGATTTAATGCATAAAGTGATAAATGCTTAAAATTTTAATGTCTTAGCATTATGTATGTTATGCCCAAAATGATGTATCATAAATGCTTTACTATCATGTATGATATGTCCATAGTGATGTTGATTTATTTTTGGTATCATGCATAAAGTGAGGATGAAATATAAGGTTTTAAAATTATGCATGTTTTAATGATGCACAACATATTAAAATTTTAATATGATATATTGCATTTGATCACTATGACCGAAAGTGTTTAACTTGAATTCAAAGGTTGTGATTCCTTTTGAATTCAAGTTTATTTTATCTTAATATGGCATATAGATAGGGGGAGTTAGGGTTAACTCCATCATTAATTGGTTATCAACATAAAAAAGGGGAAGATTATTGAATCTCGGATTTTGATGATGACATCAATTAGTGAATTAATGATCTAATCCATGTGTTGAGATAAGTTATGTAGGACTAATTACGAATGTGAGAAAGACAAAGCGAGTAAAGAAGAATCAAAGTTGGGTCATAGTTAATGATTGAGCATCAGACCGGATGAATCAGGAGATACACCAAAGGATTAGACGATGCAGCGAAAGCTGTTGAATCTCGTATTTTGATGATGAAACCACTTAATATGTGTTTATGATTTAATCTGTGTTTTGAGTGACGTAGGATACTTCGATCAGGATGAGACAATTAAAGCAGGAAAATCATGTTGCATGGAGGAATATGTCAGAAGATTGGACATCGGGCAGGTGGATCAGTCGATGTATCAACAAAAGGCTTTGAGCCATAGATTCGGGTAATAGGCCACAAGAGAGGACGATGTGCCGAAGAATCGGACGAAGCGTCGAGGGACCAATGACATGTCGGATAACTTGATTAATTGCTTAGGATTAATTATCTCGATCGAAGTTTTATTTTCAGTATGTAGGATTAACTATGATAGCTTGAAGACATAAAGCAAGTCTATCAGAGTCAAGTTCGATGGGTGTTCGAGAGCCCGTCGAAAGTCCGAAAAATCGTCGAAAGTGTTGCTGGAACCAACCGAGAAGGAATTGGGGACTTGCCGAAGTTTTCAGAAGTCCACCGGAAAGATTATCGGAGGTTCATGGAGATCACTGAGAAGGTTCGACTACTTGCCAAAGACTCGTTGAACTCGCCACAAGACCGGGAGCCTGCTGGGAGTCCATCGGAAGAAATCCGAGGATGTATCAGAAGTCCGTCAAAAGTTCGTCGGAAAGCTTGCCGGAAGGAAACTCGACGTTGCCAGTTAAAAACCTGCTTAGGACTATGTCTTAATTTCATAGTTTGCATATAATTAGGGTTAGGATTAAGAGTTAATCCTATAACCTGGTTAGGAGTCAATTGGGCCCTAATATGAACTAGTTTGGGCCAAATTTGGAGCCCAACCAGTGACCCGTAAGGACGGGCGGTGGCACCGCTAGACTGGGCGGTGGCATCACCACCGACAAGCGGTGGCATGGCCAGTAAATAGTCAATGTGACATTGACATGCGGTGGCACCGCCACCGACAGACGGTGGCACCACCAACTCCGAGAACCCAAAGGAATTCAAAATTTGGAGCCCAAATTTGAATCCTCTTGGGGTCTATAAATACCCCTCAATTTGCAATAGAGAAGATACCTTTTTAAGAAGTTAGAAATTGAGAAAAAGCCTTAACAAAGTCTTTAGCAAAGTCTTATTTTCCATAGCTTAAGTGTTCACCTCCCTCTTTATCTTTGAAAAATCTGTAAGAATGTGAACTACTTGTAAAAAGGTAGTAAGAGGGGTATTTGGTCCTTTTCCTTTAAAGTGATTTGTTAGTGGAAGTTGGGAGCCTCATCGAAGAAGGCTTCGTAAGTGGATGTAGGTCATTTGACCGAACCACTTTAAATTACAGTGTTCCTTGAATGTGTGAGTGTTTAACTTTCTAAAACATTTATTTACGTAGTAGAAAACTTTCGGTTTTCATCTCCTTCCTTTACTTGAGCTATTTTTACTAAGTCATCCTTCATCGAATCGAAAACTCTACATATTTATGAAATCGATTTCAAACTTACAAGTTTCAATCCGCTGTACTAATTCACCCCCCCCCCCCCCCTCTTAGTGCCGCTCCGATCCTAACAATTGGTATCAAAGCCATGGTTTTCTACTTTGGTTTAACACCCAAATAGAAATGGATCTTTTCAGCTTTCAAGAGGGTTACTCTTTCAATCATCTTACCTTTTTCAATGGGACGGACTACACTTATTGAAAAACTCGAATGAGAGTTTTCTTACTTTCTTTGGATTTGAATTTATGGCATATTGTCGAATCCGGCTTTAAAAGGTCTTCTCTTCCAATGAAAGATTGGAATGATTCGGAGAAGAAGACATTTTCTTTAAATGCTAGAGCTATGAATGCTCTATTTTGCACCTTAGATAAAATGAAGTTTAATTAGGTTTCTTTGTGCAAAATGGCTTTCGATATTTGGCACTTTCTTGAAACCACACATGAAGGCACAAGTAGTGTTAAGGTTTCAAAGGTCAATCTTTTAATGTACGATTTTGAACTCTTTCGAATGAAATCAAGCGAAACCATTATTGACATGTACACCCGTTTTATGGATGTCATTAATGGTTTAAAAGCATTTGGTAGAAGTTTTTTGGATTTTGAACTTGTAAACAAGATTTTGCTTTTGATTTCAAAAAAATGGAATTCAAAAGTAACTGCGATACAAGAAGCTAAAAACCTAAACAACTTACCACTTGAAGAACTAATTGGTTCGTTAATGACATATGAAATGGTGCACAATGCACATGATGAACATGATGAACAAAACAACTTTCCAAAGAACAAGAAGGATTTTGGACATAGAACACGTGAAGACCACTTGAGCATAAGCTCAAGTGATGGTGAATTTAAACTTGAAAAGAAATTTAAAAAGTTAATGAAACAAAAATTAAAGAATAAAAAGAATGGAAATACTTGCTTTGAATGCAAGAAGAAGAACACAAATTGGGATGAATCAAGCTCCTCCGAAGACGAGAAGAAAATCAACAAAGGCGAGATGACAAACTACGTCTTAACCACTTTCAATGATGAGGTAATCGAAATCCCCCTAATTTACTTCGAAATTACATAATGCTTTTTATAATGCACTTTTTTTTTATAATTTAGTTTTGAATCAATTTTCTTGAAAATTAAATGTTTAAAAATGAAAATGCAAAAATATGATCATGCTCGTAATTTTAAAAATGACAATGAAAATTACATGTTTTATGTTAATGCAATAAAATGTTAGATATAAATCTAATGCTTGTACACCTAGTAAGATTAATCTTATGTATGTGCTTGAGAAGTAAGAATGTGTATTTTGATGATTTCCATATTGATTTTCAATGACGATGCATGACTTTTGTATGGAAGGCTTAATGATTTTTTTATGAACCTTGTCTTTGGTTTTCAAACATGATGTATGGTTTTGATATAAGAACAAAATTTGAGCATGCTAATATAAAGTCAATCACATAAATTAAAAATAAAGAAGTTTTAGTTATCTATAGGAATCATTCAAAATTATGTTCAATGAAGCCAATGCATAATGATGTAATGAAAATATTAAATGTTTTGATACCATGATTGACCATTTTATGCATGAGATTTTAAAAGTTATACATGATGATTTTTATGATTTTTTTTTTCGATCCTAAACATTGATGCATGTTTTTATTTATCATAAAAGAAAAGAACATACATGTATGAAATAAATCACATGAATTAAAACAACTAAAAAGTGGAAAGGTTTCTTCTTAAAAAATTTATTTTTCCAACTTTATCGATTTTTCAAAAAGGGAAATTAATAAATCTATTTGTATCACTTTTGTGAATCTCTTGAAAATGATCTTGATTTGATGATTTAAATGAGCTTTATCTTGATTTTTCGAAATTTATAAATTGAGATTTCTTATGCTTAAGTCAAGATTCTATATGCATGAATTAATGTCTTGTTCTCTTATAAGATTGAATGAATTCTACCTTTTTCATGATTTCCTAAGAATTCTTTATATTATTTATTTAAGAGGAGATTTGTTAAAATGAATCACGGTTTCTCTTGATTTTTTGGAATTATAACTTGAGTATTCATTTTATAAATCAAGATTGTTAATCATGATTCTCTTATTTTATCAATGAGAACATTTTTCAAAATGAATAATTAAGCTGTTTTCTCTTGATTTTTTGATACCCACAATTTGAGACAATGTACCTTGATGCTTGGAACATTTTATGCATAAATTGATTTTCTTTATGATTCAATACTCCTTTGTAATTATGATATGTTTATCACTGTTATAAAAGAAAAAGGAAATTGTTAGCTTGCTAATTGCAAAAATATATGCTAGCTTGAATGATAAAACATGAGATTGTCTATAGTGCAAATTTATTGTTCTCATGATGTGTAGATTGAAATAATGATTAGAATCTTGATGGTTTTTATGATAAAATTTATTTTTCGATCCTAAATGATTGATGATATATATATATATATATATATTTTTTTTGGCATAAAAAGGACAAAGGTATGCTTGTATGAAACAACTAAATAGATAAAAGTATTTTTCTTGAAAATTCTTTTTCTCTATCTTATTGACTTTGATGAATCCATTTGTATTATTTTTATAAATCTCATGGATTAAGAAAATGATTTGAATTTAATGGGTTTTATTGAAATCATGATCTTGATTTCTCATAATTATAATTTGAATTTTCTATTGAATGAATCAAGATTGTTTTCTATTTAAAAGGAGATTTGTTGAAATGTTTCATGGTCTTTTAGTATTCATGATCTTGATAATTATGTTTTGAAACTTTATGTAAATCAAGATTGTTCATCATGATTCTCTCTTTGAATGTTTAAAGAGGAGAATTTTCTAGATGAATCATGATTTTGATGATTGAATATTTGATATGCATGAATTGAGATCTTGCTCTCCTACTATTCTTTTTGCTATTCACCAAAAAGAAGACTAATTCTAATAAACCATGATATGCTATATAAATTTTATTGTATTCATGAAATAATATCTCATCACCAAATTTTTTTTATATTACTTCATGTGATGATATGAATGCATGAAACACTTATGATATGATTTTTATACAATTCCGTGTATTCATAAAATATTTATCTCATTACCCAATTAATTCTTTTTGATATTCCTAATGTGATGAAATGAAATTATGCATGAAATACAAATGGGAAGAAGTTTTGATCATGCATGGTAGGATGCAATTTGACAAATTAATACTATCATGATTTAAAACATTTATGATTTGAAATTATGCATGCAATTAATTTTTATTGTGATGATATTTACATATAATGTGTATCATGAATGTTCTAAATGATGAATGCTTGGTATCATAATCAAAATATTGATAAATGCTATGATTTATTACCAAAATGATGTATCATGTATGATATGCCCATAGTGATTAATTTATTTGTATAATGCATGAAGTAAGGATACAAATGTAAAGGTTTAAAATTGTGCATATTTTAATTTGAAAACATAATGACGCACAAATAAGATTGATACTTACCTTTGTCATGATTTAAAAATTGATGTAAAAGGTCTTCCTTTCTTTTTGCCAGTGACAAAGGGGGAGAAAGAGTTGCTAATGTGCTATCTTGAATTGATGTAAAGGGTCATTTCAAAGAGAAATTAGCTAGCTTGCATAAGTCAAGAAAATGCAAGAACTTGCTTACCTTCTTGTACATCTAAAGAGAAGATGCAAATGTAACACTTGCCAAATTGCTTGCTTACCTCATGTAAAACATTGTCTCTTGCTAGTTTGGCATTTTGCTAAAGAAGCAAAAATGACACTTCTCAAAAGAGAAGAAAGAGCTTGCTATCTTGAACATCACAAGCTTGCCTATCTTAAGAAACAAAAATTGCAAAAGTGCTATCTTGCCTATCTCAAGAAGCAAAACTTGCAACTTGCACATTGCAATAGGAAGCAAGAATCATGAGCTTACATAAAAAAGCTATCTTGCATTTACTTTCAAAATTTTTGCTAGCTTGTATGTAGCAAAACTTGCATATCATAAAAATTGCTAGTTTGTAGCCTAAAGAGAAGCAAACAGTTGCTAAACTTGCACATCTTTAATTGCTAGATTGCATGATGATAAAATTTGATACTATGTTTATTATGCAATGATTTAAACTTTTTATCTCTAAACATATAAGAGTTGGAACTTCTCCTTTTTGTTGATGACAAAGGGGGAGAAGTATGATGACATGACATGTTATGCATAAGTTTATGATGACATGTTGCTTGGAGTTTTGAATCCAAGAGTTTCTATCAATAAGCCAAATTGATAGGGGGAGTTTGTTTAAACTCTCGGAGTTAAGGTTAACTCCGTTATCAAGTGGTTGTCATCATCAAAAAGGGGGAGATTGTTGAATCTCGTATTTTGATGATGAAACCACTTAATATGTGTTTATGATTTAATTTACGTTTTGGGTGACATAAGATACTTCGATCAGGATGAGACAATTAAAGCAGGAAAATCATGTTGCGCCGGAGGAACATGTCAGAAGATTGGATGTCGGGCCGGTGGATTGGTCGACGTATCGACAGAAGGCTTCGGGCCATGAATTCGGGTAATAGGCCACAAGAGAGGATGTTGTGCCGAAGAATCGGACGAAGCGTCAAGGGACTAATGATATGCCGGATAACTTGATTAATTGCTTAGGATTAATTGTCTCAATCGAAGTTTTGTTTTAAGTGTGCAGGATTTACTATGATAGCTTGAAGACATAAAGCAAGTCTACCAGAATCAAGTTTGATGGGTGTTTAAGAGTCCACCGAAAGTCTAAAGAATCGTCGGAAGTGCTGCCGGAACCAATCGAGAAGGAATTGGGGACTTGCCGAAGTTTTCGGAAGTCTGCCGGAAAGATCGTTGGAGGTTCACGGAGATCATCGAGAAGGTTCGACTACTTGCCAAAGACTCATTAAACTCGCCACAAGACCGGGAGCCTACTGGGAGTCCGTCGGAAGAAATCTGAGGGTGTATCGGAAGTCCGCCGGAAGTTCGTCGGAAGGAAACTCGACATTGCCGATTAAAAACCTACTTAGGACTATGTCTTAATTTTATAGTTTGCATGTAATTAGGGTTAGGATTAAGAGTTAATCCTATAACCTGGTTCGGGGCCAATTGGGCCCTAATATGAACTAGTTTGGGCCAAATTTGGAGCCCAACTAGTGACCCGTAAGGATGGGCGGTGGCACCGCCCAGAACCCGAAGGATCGGGCGATGGTACCACCGGATTGGGTGGTGGCACTGCCCAGAACCCGAAAGGTCGGGCGGTGGCACCGCTAGTAAATGGTCAATGTGACATTGATAGGCGGTGGCACCGCCAGCTCCGGGAACCCAAAGGAGTTCAAAATTTGGAGCCCAAATTTGAATCCTCTTGGGGTCTATAAATACCCCTCAATTTTTAGCAGAGAAGATACCTTTTTTGAGAAGTTAGAAATTAAGAAAAAGCCTTAGCAAAGTCTTTAGCAAAGTCTTATTTTCAATAGCTTAAGTGTTCACCTCTCTCTTTCTCTTTAAAAAATATGTAAGAGTGTGAACCACTTGTAAAAAGGTTGTAAGAGGGGTATTTGGTCCTTTCCCTTCAAAGTGATTTGATAGTGGAAGTTGGGAGCCTCATCAAAGAAGGCTTCGCAAGTGGATGTAGGTCATTTGACTAAACCACTTTAAATTGCGGTGTTCCTTGAATGTGTGAGTGTTTAACTTTTTGAAACATTTATTTACTTAGTGGCAAACTTTTGGTTTTCATCTCCTTCCATTACTTGAGCTATTTTTATTAAGTCATCCTTCGTCGAATCGAAATCTCTACACATTTACGAAATCGATTTCAAATTTACAAGTTTCAATCCGCTACACTAATTAACCCCGCCCCCTCTTAGTGCCGCTCCGATCCTAACAAAAGCTCGTTAGAAGATCGAGAGCTTACTAGAAGATTGACGAGAGTTCACTAGAAGATTATTGGAAGTTCATCGAAAGTCTCGTCGGGAGTTCGAATGAACAATTGATATGCCAGACAACGAAGATTGCTTACATTTTAATTGTCTATACCTTTAATTGTCATAGTTAGGGTGTCAATTTGAGTTAGTTTTGGAAGAAATTTTAATAACTCAGTTAGGGGCCAATTGGGCCTGATTCAAGGCTGGTTTGGGCTGGACTAATGGCCCAAATAGTAATCTAGAGCCACGTTAGGCAGTGGCACTGTCGGAGCTGGCGGTGGAACCGCCTAATGCTCTGCCTTCTATGTGGTCCGGGCAGTGGTACCGTTGATAGTTAATGCTGTCAAGCGGTCGTACTGGCCGGTCAAGTGGTGGTATCGCCAAAGCCTATTCTCCGAGGCTCTGTCAAGCAGTAGTACCGCTAGACTGGCGGGTGGTACCGCCCATTATCAGACTATCAGGCGATGGTACCACCAGTATCCCAAAAATCTTGGATGAGATATTTTTTGGCTCCAATTCTAAAACCATTAGGGCCTATAAATACCCCACTCCTTTCTACATGAAAGGGTAACAACGTAGAAACAAAGTATGAAAAAAAAACCTTTGAGTGTTTAGGTGTAAAAGTGTTATAAAAGTGTTAAGAGTCCTCCTCCTCTTTCTTTAGCTTTGTAATCATTCAAGAAGAGGTGTGAGGCTTGTAAGGGTTGTCTCCTAAACCCGTAAAAAGGAGAAAGCATTGTAAAAAGGTGGTTGGTCTTCGCTTATTGAAGGAAGACCATTAGTAGGCACCAGTGACCTCGACGGAGGAGGAATCAGAAGTGGATATAGATCACAATGACCAAACCACTAAAAATTCGGTATGTTCTTTCCTTACTGCTTACTTTCATTACTTAGCTACTCACTTCACTTTACATTTACTTTAAGTCATTACTTTCATTACTTTTCGATACGAGCTTTATTGAAATGATTTTATGGAACAAAATTTTTAAAATCAATGTAATTTTACATAAGCACTAATTCACTCCCTCTTTTAGTGTTATATTGATCCTAACAATCTCCTCTTAAATATAAAAAAACTTAAGGATCAAATAGTAAAATATCTTGATTCATGCATAAGAAATCTTAAATCATCAAAATCACTTTTATAATTCAAGAGATTCAAAAACATCATAAATAGATTCATTAATCTCTTATTGAAAACTTGATATGATAGAGATTGAGAAATGTTCAAGAAAAATGCTTTCCTCTTTTTAGTTGTTTCAGTTCATGCGATTGATTTCATACAAGCATGCCCAAGTTTTTTAAGTCAAAACCATGCATCATGTTTAAAATCGAAAAGTAAGTTTCATCACAAAAATCATTAAGATCAATAAGCCATAAATCATAAAAATCATCATTACTTCAAACCATCATACATAATTCCAAAAATATAAACTCATCAAGTATGATCTCAAATCATCATTAATTCAAATTATTATTAAATCATTATATCATTAAATCATCAAGCATGGTTTCATTAAATATAAAGCATCTTTAATCAAAATCATTTTGTTTCGGCTAGTGAGCTTTGTGAAGTGTGTTGAATCTTTGGTCATATGCCTTAAACATCAATTATCAAAGTATCAATTTTGCTCTTAGCTTTCGATTTGTAGAGATGTCTACAAGAAAGGTAGGTTTGTTCTGGTACCCATTTAACTTTGGGTCCCTCATGGTTAGATCTACCTATCTTATTTTTGGCATAAGATCATTTATGGTTCATTTAGGAACCCAAACTAATTTATATGAGTCATACTTTTTAAATGAACATTCATAAGCATAATGACCACAAATATCACAAAAAGTACACTTAATTTTAGGGGTTATATGCAATGGGGGTCTTTTAACGAAAGGTGTCAACTTTTGTTGAGTGTTGCTACTCACAAAAATGATTCATTCTTTTCTATGTATATGACCTCTATTAGCAAGGACCATGTTTAAAGATTTACTACCAATTTTAAATTTTTCCAAAGTTTGTTGTAATAACGTATTTTTTTTTTTGTATGAATCTAATTCTTCACATTTAGTACAAGGTGTTATCATGTAATTGTCATGCTTATTTTTTAATTTTTTAAAATTACTAGAGAGAGAAGCATGATTCTTTTTTAGTAATTTATAATTATTACTAACTAATTTAAATTCATCAAATAAATTATGAAAAGCATCAAGCAATTTATTGTAAGGTAAATGAGATTCGATTGAGTCACTTACCTCATCATTGAAGGCCATTAGTGCGTAGTTCGCCACTTCATCTTCACCAGTTTACTCCTTATCTTCGGATGCACCCGATTCATCCCAAGTCGCCTTGAGTGCTTTCTTCTTCTTTTGTGTGAACACTATCTTCTTTAGTTATAGACATTCGCTTTTGAAGTGCTCCGACCTTTTGCATTCGTAGCAAATTATTGTGATTTTTTTAAGTTCATTCTTATTCTTTGATTCTTGTTTTATAAACTTTTTAAATTTTATTGTGAGGAGTTCAAAGTTATCATCACTTGAGCTTTCGCTTGAGTGATCTTTTTTTATTCTAAGTGCCAAATCCTTCCTATTCTTTGGAAGGTTGTTCTTATGTTCGTTATGTGCCATACAACTCATTTCATATGTCATCAATGAATCGATGAGTTCTCCTAGTGGAAAATTGTTTAAGTCCTTTGCCTCTTATATTACTATTACTTTCAAATCCTAATTTTTAAAAAGAGATCGTAATATTTTACTAACAAGTTCAAGATTCGAAAAACTATTACCAAGTGCTTTCAAACCATTGATGACATCTATAAAATGGGTGTACATGTCTCCAATGGTTTTGCCTGGTTTCATTCAAAACAACTCAAAATCATGCATCAAAAGATTAGTTTTAGAATCTTTAACTCTACTTGTGCCTTCATGTGTGATTTCGAGTGTGTGTCAAATATCATATGTAGTTTCACATATAGAATCATGATTAAATTCATTTTTGTCCAAAGAGCAAAATAAAGCATTCATAGCTTTCGCATTTAAAAAAAAAGTTTTCTTCTCCAAATTATTCCATTCGTTAATTGGTTTAGAAGACTTTTGAAGACTATGTTCAACAATATTCCATAAATTGAAATCCATAGAAAGCAAGAAAACTCTCATTTGTGTTTTCCAATATGTGTAGTCCGTCTCATTGAAAATAGGAGGATGAGTGATAGAGTGACCATCTAAATTGCCGATAAAAGTCATTTAAACTCTCTTGGGTGTTAAACCAACTGAGAGTAATGTAGCTCTAATACCAAATATTAAGATCATTTCATCACTAAGAGGGAGGGGTGAATTAGTGCTTTTGTAAAAATTATGTCGATTCAAATCTTTTATTCGATAAAGCCCGTATAGGAAAGATGTTTAACTTGAAATTGTTTGTAAGAATGTAATGAGCAAGTAAAGTAGTTTACAATGTAAATAAATAAAAAGCATAAAGTAAACACAAACTAAATTTTATAGTGGTTCGGTCGTCCCGACCTACGTCTACTCCTGATTCCTCTTCACTCGAGGCTACCGGCTTTCATTATCGATCTTCTTTCAACGAGTGAAGATCAACTACCCTTACAACTCTTTGTCCTTTTTATAGGCTCAAGAGAGAACCTTTACACCTCTCTTTTAGACCTCACTCATCCCTTAGAAGCTTCTAACTCTAGGAGGAAGAGATTTTAAATCCTAAGAAAGTTTTTAATACTTTTTCCTCAAGTATACTTTCCCCTTTCTACTCTTATTCTTGCTTATCCATGCAGAAATAACTAGGATATTTATAGACCCCAAATGACTTCAAAAATGGATCCAAAAAAGGTCTAATATTGGGTTTCCTGGGTCCTGACAGTACCATTGCCATTACTGAGCAGTACAACCATTTGACAGACTGACAAATGATGATACCATCGCTTGTCAGTCTGACACTGGGCAGTACCACCGCCTGACACAGTTTGGGAGACTATGTATAGGCGGTACCACCATCCAGACAACCGCGGAGGTCAAGCCTCAAGTGGTGCCACCGGTTGGGCCAACTAAGGGTCACTAAATGGACTTCCACTTAGCCCAAGATAGCCCCAACTCAGGCCCAATGGGCCCCTAATTGAGTTGATATTGTTTCAGCCCAAAACCGGCTCAATTAGACATAAAGTAACTCGATCTAGACACACGATTATAAGCACAAATCCTATATTGTCTGGCATGTCATTGGTTCATCCGATGCTTCCTCCGATCCTTTAGTGCATCATCCTCTCTTTCGGCATATTACCCAATTAACATATTGACTCTCGCAACTTTCGATCTCCTTTGTGCAATATCCGATCCATCGACCCATTGCCCGAACTTATGGCATGAAGTCCTTCCGACATGTTGACCAGTCCTATGGCCTGACGTCCAATCTTCTGACATGTTCTACTTCGGCCCAATGTTTGATTCTTCCTGCTTTAATCGAATTGCCTTTCCTTGATCGAGGTTAGTCCTATATCTCTCAAATGCACATTTGATCATAACTTTATTAATTGATTTCATCATCAAAATTCAATATTCAACACTTACTAGCGTTCGCTTATATTTTCGACGGGCGATTTGTTTGTTCCGGGGCTATCCTTCCCACCGTATACCTTGTGGGGTTGTGTATCCTTACTGGCAAGCGTCACTTGATTTTGAATGACATGGATTTGCTATGCATTGTTAGGATTATGTCAGCACTAAGAGGGGGGGGGGGGTGAATTAGTGCTTTCGATAAAAAAGGGCATCGATTCAACTATTCATTCGATAAAGCTTATATCTAAAAAAACGTTTAAACTTGAAAACTTTCGTAAGTGATTAAGGGTAGTAAGCAAGTAAATCGGTAAGTGATTAGAATGAAAAGCATGAAAGAAATGACATAGAAAGAAAGCACACCAGATTTATAGTGTTTCAGTCGTTGTGACCTACATCCACTTCTGATTCCACCTCCGTTGAGGCCACTGGCATCCACTAATGGTTTTCCTTCAATAGGCGAAGACCAACCTATTGAATCTTGGATTTTGATGATGAAACCAATTGATAGTATTTATAATTTAATTTTTGTTTTGAGTGACATGGGATGCTTTAATCAGCGAGAGACAATTAAAGTAGGAAGAATCATGTTGGGCCAGAGAAAAACATGTCAGAAGATTGGACGTCGAGCCGAAGGATCGGTCGATGTATCGATAGAAGGCTTTGGGCTATAAGTTCGAGCATCAGGCCAAGAAGAGCAGATATTATGCCAAGGAAATCAGTGTTGCGGAGGCCAACTAGCCGATTGGGCAATAGGCCACAAGAGAGGACGATGCGTCGAACAATCGGATGAGGCGTCAATGAACCAATGACATGTCAGACAACAATTGATTAGCTTAGTATTAATTGTCTAGATCGAAGTAGGTTTTATGTGTGCAGAATTAACTACAATATCAAGGCATAAAGCAAAATGAAGTCTTGGAGTCAAGGACGCGATTTCGTTGGGAGTTTGAGAGTTCGTTGGAAGTCCGGATGTTCGTTGGAAGTTTTGCTGGAATTAATCTAGAAGTCTAAGAGCTTGTCGAAGAAGCACATCAGAACTTGCCAAGATGATCATCGTGAAGTCTAGGAGCTTGCTGGGAGTCTGCTGGAACATTGCCGAGAGATCATCGAAAGTTCACCGGAAGATCGCTAGAAGCTCGCCGGAAAGAAACCTATACTTATGGACTTATTTAGCTTAGTAAATATCTTAAAATTCATAGTTAGCACATAATTAGGATTAAAATTGGGCCAACCCAATTAGGGGACAGTTGGGCCCAAGTTTGGGTTGTGTTGGGCCAAGATAAAGGCCCAAATAATGACCAAATATGTGAAACCGTCGTGGCACAGTCTCTAAGACTATGTCAGGCGGTGTTACCACCAGTTTGGGAGGTGGTACCACTAGATTGGGCGATGGTACCACCCAATGTCAGGCTACAGGCGATGGTACCGCCTAGTGTAGGCAGCGGTACCGCTCGTACCCTAAAATTTTAGGGGATTTGAATTTTGGCTCCATTTTTGAAGTCATTTGGGGTCTATAAATAACCTAGCTATTCCTGCATGGAGAAGCAACCTAGCTATTCCTGCATGGAGAAGCAAGAAAAGTAAATAAAAACTCTATGTTTCTAGAGTTGAAAACCCTTGTAAATTATAGAGTCCCTCCTCCTAAAGTTTAGAGACCATTCTAAGGGAGAGTGTGAGGGAAGCTTTATAAAAAGGGGGTGTAAAGGTTCTCTCCTAAGCCTGCAAAAGGAGAATAAAGTTGTAAAAAGGAGGTTGATTTTCGTCTATTAAAGGAAGATCATTAGTGGATGCCGATGGCCTTGACGAAAGGGGAATCGGCGGAGTGGATGTAGGTCACGGCGACTGAACCACTATAAAAACTTGGTTTGTATTTCTATTCTTGCTATTTACCTTCACTACAAACTACTTACTTGCTTTACTTCCATTACACTTGCGAATACGATTTTAAAGTTAACATCTCTCCGAAATCTCCGAAATGATTTTCGTCGAAATCGATTTTATCGTACGAAGAATTTTTTAAACTGACGTAAGTTTTACCGCTGCACTAATTCACCCCCCCTCGTAGTGCCGACTCGTTCATAACAATTGGTATCAGAGCCACGTATTTCTTATTTGGTTTAACACCCAAGAGAAATGACTATTTTCGGCTTTCAAGAGTGTTACTCTCTCTTTCATCCTCCCTTATTCAATAGGATGGACTACACATATTGGAAAACTCAAATGAGAGTTTTCTTAGTTTCGTTGGATTTAAATTTATGGAATATTGTCGAAAGCGATTTTCGAAGATCTTCTCTTCCAACGAACTATTGGAATGATTTGGAGAAGAAGACTTTTTCTTTAAATGCTAGAGCTATGAATGCTCTATTTTGCGCTTTAGACAAAAAAGAATTCAAATCAAATTTCTATGTGCAAAATGACTTTCGATATTTGGCACACTCTTGAAATCACACACGAAGGCACTACTAAAGTTAAAGATTCTAAAGTCAATCTTTTAATGCATGATTTTGAACTATTTTAAATGAAGCCGAGTGAAACCATTGTTGATATGTACACCCATTTTACGGATGTCGTCAATGGTTTAAAAACATTTGGTAGAAGTTTTTCATATTTTGAACTTATAAACAAAATTTTATGTTCTCTTAATAAGAGTTGGGATCCAAAAGTAACCGCAATACAAGAGGCAAAAGATCTTAATAATTTTTCACTTGAAGAACTTTTTGATTCATTGATGACATATGAAATGACACATAATGCACAAAACAAATTTGAGAACAAAATGTCACATAATGCACAAAACAAATTTGAGAACAACCTTCCAAAGAACAGGAAGGATTTAGCACTTCGAACAAAAGAAGACCACTCGAGCATAAGCTCAAGTGACGATGAACTTGAACTCCTCACTATAAAATTTAAAAAGTTTATGAAACAAAAATTAACGAACAACAAGAACGCAACTACTTACTATAAATGCAAGAAAAAGGAAGCACTTTGAGATGAATCGAGCTCCTCCGAAGATAAGAAAAATATCAATAAAGGCGAGGTGGCAAACTACGCCTTAACGGCTTTCGATGATGAGGTAATCAAAATGTCCTTAGTTTATTTTTGAAATTACATAATGCTTTTCATGAGTTATTAATTTAGTTTAGAAAATTTATTTTTTCTTAAAAATTAATGTTTAATAATGTAATGAAAATGTAAAAATTATGATCATGCTAGTAATTTTGAAAATGATAATAAAAATTGCATGCTTTATGATAAAGGAATAAAATGTTAGATTTAAATCTAATGATAATCCTATGTATGTTTCTCAAGAAGAAATAATGTGTATCTTGATGATTTCTGATTTTGATTGAAACCATGCTTAATGTCTTAATGAAAATGTAATGATGATTTGATATCATACTTAATTAGTTTATCTTTTGAAATTATACATAATGATTCTTGCGATTTATGGATTATCGATTTTTACCGTAATGAAAGTAGCTTTTTCGGTTTTAAAAATGATGCATATTTTTGTTTGGTATAAATGACAAAGGTATGCTTGTTTGAAATAAATCATATGAATTGAAACAACTATAAAGAGGAAAATATTTTTCTCAATTTTTTTTTTCCTCTATCTTATCAAGTTTTAATTAAGAGATTGATAAATCTATTTATATTTTTGAATCTCTTGAACAATGAAAGTGATTTTGATTATTTAAATTTGAATAATTTTTTATCCAAATCATGATCTTGATTCCTTGATATTTACAAATTAAGATTTATTATGAATCAAGATTTTTTTATTAATCATTCTCCTACAATTCTACTTGGTATTTTCTTAAGAGGAGATTTTCTAAATGAATCATGATTTTTCTTGTGAGTTCTTAGATTTATTGCTTGATTTTTTTTAATCAAGTTCTCTTCTTTGTACTCATACATTTTTTTTGGTATTTTATTTAAGAGGATATTTACTATATGAATCATGTCTTTTGGCATTCATATGATCTTATCCTTCATGATATGATTTTTATGTATAATTTCTTGTATTCATGAAGTGTTTATCTCATCACCCAATTAATTTTTCTTGATATTCTTCATGTGATGATAGGAAATTATGCATGAAATACTTATGATATTATGTTGATGCATACAAATGAGAATTTATGATTTGTATATTGCATGATATGATTGAATCATTATTGTAAAAAAAAAAAGGGGGAGATTGTCAGCTTGCACATTGCAAAAGAAAACAATATATATATATATATATATATATATATATATATATATATATATATATATATATATATATATATATATATATATATATATATATATATATATATATATATATATATATATATATATATATATATATATATATATATATATATATATATATATATATATATATATATATATATATATGTTAGCTTGAATGATAAAACATGAGATTATGTTTATAATACAAATTTATTGTTCTCATGATGATAAAAAGGGAAAATAATTACAACATTGTATTCTTCCCTTCTATTTGACAATGACATAGGAGGACAAATTTTGCTAGATAGCTAGCTAGCTTGCATACTTCAAGAAGTAAAAAACTTGCTCATCTCAAAAGATGCAAAAAGTTTTCATATGTGTAAAATTTGTTAGCTCATAAATTATAAAGAGAAAAACTTGCTAGCTTGCTTGCATATCTAAAGAGAAGCAAAAATTACAAATGTACATATCGCAAAGAGAGGCAAAACTTATTAGCTTACTCATCTCAAAAGCAAGAAAGCTATCTTGCATTTGCTTTCGAAATACTGCTAGCTTACACTTTCTAAAATGATGAAAAAACTTTTTGCTAGCTTGTATGTTGTAGAACTTACTATTTTACTACCTTGCATATCTAAAACATGATAGCTTCCATGTTCTAATATAATGTAGCACTTGCCAAATTTTTGTAAGCTTGCATAAAACTGAAGATTATATTTATTATGCAATGATTTGAACTAATATCTCAAACATTTGATAGTTGCACTTTTCCTTTTCGTTTATGACAAAGGGAGCGAAGTATGATGATGTTATGCATAAGTTTATGATAACATATTGCTTAGATTTTTGAATCCAAGAGTTCTATCAATGTGGCATATTGATAGGGGGAGTTTGTTTAAACTCCGGGAGATAAGGTTAACTCCGTCATCAATTGGTTGTCTTTATCAAAAAGGGGGAGATTGTTAAATCTCGGATTTTGATGATAAAACCAGTAGATAGTGTTTATGATTTAATCTGTGTTTTGAGTGATGCAGGATGCTTCGATCAGGGAGAGACATTAAAGTAGGAAAAATCATATTGGACCAGATAAAAACATGTCAGAAGATTAGACGTCGAGCCAAATGATCGGTCGACATATCGACAGAAGGCTTCGAGCCATGAGTTCGGGCATTGGGCCAAGAAGAGCGGATATTACGCCAAGGAAATCGGAGTTATGAAGGTTAATTGGCCAATTGGGCAATAGGCCGCAAGAGAGGATGATGCGTCAAACAATCAGACAAGGCATCAATGAACCAATGACATACCGGACAACATCTGATTAGATTAGTATTAATTGTCTAGATCGAAGTAGGTTTTATGTGTGCAGGATTAACTATGATATCAAGGCATAAAGCGAAATGAAGTCTCGGAGTCAAGGATGTGATTTCGTTATGAGTTCGAGAGTTCATCAGAAGTCCGGACATTCTGTCACAGACTTAGCTGGTTTTGCCTAAGTCGTGCAGCACCCTTGCGTGTCCGTCCGCAAAGGTCAGCCTCCCCGAAGCCTCCCATGGTCCCTTAGGACCCACAAAAGAGAGAACAGGATAGAGAAAACGCCTCACTTGGGATCCACAAGCAAACATCTCCGAAAAACACTTTATAGACAATGCAAATTACAAATAGACTTTACAAGCTCTGAACAGTTGCACAATAAAAGGTAAAATGGTCCATTATAGACCAAAAATCTATCACACGTGTCCACATGACATAACCTTTATTTACAAGCCTAAAGCGGCCACCAACCTAACTAAAATGGGACTATTAAGCCTTCGGTCATCCCTCTACATGCTATACAAAGCATTAAAATACCAAATGATACGGACATACATAAGCATTACATCAAACATCCTGTTTAGAAGTTTATCCATGACATTCTCCCCCATTTATTCCTTCGACGTCCTCGTCGAAGCCTTTGTCAACACTGTAACTCCTCGCCTTTGCTAAGTCTTCAATCTTCTGCTCTAGCTGCAATGCGCCTCTTGGCTCCCAACTGCTCTCTACTGCTGTTTTTGAGTAGTCAAACTTTTGATCCGCCATGCTGCTTCAACTCGCCAATGACTCTGACTCTAGTGTGGGGTTGGCTGAGTTGTGTTGATCTCTGTTGGTTCCTGCGGATCCTCCAGATGAAGGAAAAGACCATCCTTACTGCGCTAGTCTCTCAAATGCCTCATGCTGCTTGAATTGGGTGGATGCTTGTTGGAGCTTTAACGAGCATCATCTCGCAAACTTCTGAAGTTTTGGGTTTTTCCTCCACAACATTTGCCCATTGACTCTTCTTTCACTTAGATGTCACATCCAAGTAGGTTCACATCACTTCCACTTTCGATTGGCATTTCGTTGGGAAATGAAGCGGACAATCTACTCTCAGTAACACTGATCACCGTTGGTGAGGATTTGACAACTATTGTCTTCCATTATCTTCGAAGGGTCTTTGAACATATGTAGAGCTCCTCTATTGGATAGATAAGAGAATTGGGGTACTCGGTTTCGCCCATTCTCTCAAGGATTGAGAAGGCAAAGGTTGATAGAAGATAAGATTTCCCCAACTATATAAGGAAATCTTATCTATTCTGTTGAGGAAAATCCTCTATTCTATTGAGGAAAATCCTCCCTCCTAATCCCTATAAATAGGAGAGGGACATGCTAATGCATTTAAGCTAAAGTTACTTCAATAAAGCTTCTTCAATAATTGTTCTTATCTTTTATTCTTTTCATCATAGTATCAGAGCTGCTTGCCTAGAGCAATCTCTCTTCTCTCTTCTCGTTGCTGACTTATCACTATTGCTTCTCCATCTCTGACGGCAAAAGAAAAAGCTTTCTACCATTGCTTTTCCATCGTCAACCCATCGGTGCGACAAATCTTTCCTCTTCGGTGAATGACAATTGTCTTCTCCACTGCCACTCTGCGCCAACGTCCGTTCCCTTCATCTGCGGTGTCTCTAGTGCTGTGTTCACTAGCATTGCCCCACCTTTCTTCCTCGCTGTAGCTACCTCCTACCTCTTTTGCTGCAGCTTCCTCCTCTGCTGCACCTCTACTGTAGCTTCCTCCTCTGTTGCACCTCTGCTACAGCTTCCTCCTCTACTGCACCTTCCTCCTATGTTGCAGCTTCCTCCTTTGTTGTAGTAGCATCACTGCAACATTATTGTAGATTTCTCCTATGCCATCATCGCAGCCATCGCAGCCACAACCGTCGCAATCGCAATCATCGCCGTCGTAATCGCAACCGTCGTCGTCACAATCATAGCCGCTGCCATCGCAGCCATCATTGTCAAAACTATAGCAACAACAATAGTAGCAGCAATATGCTCTTGCCCTACTCATGAAGCCTCTCGCTTGTAAACCATATTTTGCATCGATCCAAGATTGGTATCCTTGTCAAGAGCACCATCTTGTGGGGGCATGATAGAAGATAAGATTTCCCCAACTATATGAGGAAATCTTATCTATTCTGTTGAGGAAAATCCTCTATTCTATTGAGAAAAATCCTCCCTCCTAATCCCTATAAATAGGAGAGGGACATGCTAATGCATTTAAGCTAAAGTTACTTCAATAAAGCTTCTTCAATAATTGTTCTTATCTTCTATTCTTTTTATCAAAGGTTACTTGACTTCGCCCGCCTTCTCGAGGTTGTACTCCATGCATCGAGCTGGTTACTGGCCTTCGCCTGCTCTTTGCTCACACTTCTGAAGCACTTGAAGTGTTTGCACTCCTTGCGTTGAGTTAGCTACTGTGATTCGCCTTCTCAATGCCATCGAACTTCTGGAATGCAAGAAGTTTTCACCCCAACTTGGAGTAATTCTCTAATAGATTTGGTCGTCTCTGGGATTTTACCGTCTTCTCCATCAACCCTGTCGCCTACTCCCTTGAGTAGCAAAGGTACAGCACCGCGTACTGCCCGCTTCGTTCCTTAGTTATGCACTCTTGCATGACCCGAAGTCCTTCACTTTCGGCTATTGTGATGAGAAGCTCATTGACACCGGTCTTACGAAGTTCCTTGGCCTATGCCCTTCAGCCTTGTCTCAGTACTTGGAGTTTGCCTCTGCATGCTCCGCCTCCTCGGCCCCTTTTACGACCAAGCGCTCTCCCTCTATGAGAGCAACGGATCAATGCCTTTCACGGATGTCCCGCCTCTGCGGTACAATGGCGCTGCCAGGCCCATGATTCTACTATCTATCACCTCGCATCTGCATCCCTTTTCTTCACGATCAATAGATATGTCTCCATGGCACTCCTCTGAGTCCACCTCCATTCTAACTGATACTTGATTTTGGGTAGCTAAGTCCCTCTGGACTCATCGTCGCTTCCTCGCCCCTTTCGACCCCCTGCTTCAGCACCTCTGTATTCTCCAAGCAGCTCCCTATGGTCAATGGAAAGACGAACTGCAACTCCCATGCATGGCCTCTACCATCACATTGAAGGATTTGCACCGATTCTGTTCTCCTTAGCTTCCTTGGTAGCAACATTCGCTTACTCGACCTTGTCCTCTGACTTGCCGGGCTACCTTAAGCGAATATGAGCTCTAGAGTAGTCCAACTCTCTAGCTGCTTCGATCATACCTCTGTATGATTAAGTCCCTCCCATGGGACTCACTGGTACTTGCATTCAAACTTTTCCCTTGGTGGAACATAGCCCCCATATACTGATGACCAAGGTTTTCATCCGATGCAAAATTCGATGCACGCATGGAAGACCCGCCTCTGCGGTACCATGGCCTTCACTCCTTGAATCCATAGCCCTTCTTGCCATCATGTTGTTCACCGAAGTGGAGCTTCCAGTAGCTCCCGATCATACCTCCATATGATCTAGTCCCTCACGGGACTAGATTGTGTGTATCGCATTGCCACGAACTATTCCACCATGATCCGCTGCACCATGTCGCCTCTTGGTGACATCTCTATTATACTCTGATCCTTGTGAGATGAACTCGAATTGTGAACCCTTCATGTGTGGCCTCTGCCAATATATCGCAGGGTCTCATCCACCTTCGATTTTGTTCGCTCCTTTGGCAATCGATCTTCATCCACCCACTCTTGGGTCACACCTAGATGAAGCATCGCTCTAGGATAGTCTATCGCCTAATAGCTCCCGAAGTCCCCTGACCTCGCTGCAATTAGTGCACCATTGTCTGGATCCTGGGCCTCTACCCCAAGCAGCACAATCTTCCTTGTGCACCGCTTCCTTTATAGCAACTTGAATGATAACACTGTGGCATATTCTTCAAGAGTACCCGCCTCTACATCCTCTTGCCCCGTGCTAAGGCCTTTTGAACCCAACTTCGCCTCCGCAAATTGAGTCACCTTAGTTCCTCCATCAAATGCTCCTCCGAGATAAGGTGCATGTGCCCAGAAGCTCCCTTCGTCTTTGGCACCATGTAAGATGAGTCCACTCCGTAAGAATGAATGACCCATGGAACAACATAATCCTACTCTTGCCTCTACAAGAGTTCATGTCCTTGACCTCTGTCCAAGGAAAGCACTATGCCTCCACTCCATGTTCCATCTTCTATACTGGCTCCCTTCATGCGGCTTGGGTACTTCGCCAAGTTACACCTAAGTTGCTCCGCTCCTCGTTTTTGCATTGAGTTGATAGTGGCCCTCGCGCCCACCATTCACGGGTCAGCCCTCCCTTGAGTTTGATCTCCATATCGACTCCAAGTGTGTCTTTATTTGTGTTGCTTTGGGTCGCTCCCCCACTTGATCTCGCAATGCATCAACCAATGCATTCTCTCAAGTGAGATCATGCGACGACTCCATGCCGCTTGCTCAGTTCATTGAGCTTCGTAGAGTTATTGTTTGTTGAGGTACTCCTCCTCAACTTGTGAGGTCCATCCCACATGATTCTCCCTCTAGAGAGCCGGGACATATCCCTCCTAGATAACTGTCCCGTTGGAGCAACATCTCTCTTCATTTCGGAGACCACCATCCCCTTGGACTACTCCGATTTGTTGAACAAACTATGCATTGTTCTGCCTCCTGCAAACACACTTGCTAGATTGTGACTCCACGTCAATACAACCCCCGCTGCACCACTCAAGGCCTAGCAATATGCTGAACTCGTTGCACACTTCAGCCTCCTACGGACGTATCCTTCAAATACCGAAGAGAAAGTTTCAATGCTCCACAGTACCGAGTTTCGGTTGCCTTGGGATGGCCGCGAACATTCGATCGTCCGCATACAAGCCCATGCATGAGTATTGAATTCTTTGAGTTAGCAATTCTCCTCACCTCTATGAGTTTTACATAACTCTTTCGTTCGCTGAGCAACTCATTCCACCTTGGATGGTCTCATCCTTTACTAAGCGCCTCACTTGCCTTGAGCACCATCAAGTATGGTTGTCAACGTTGAGCCGTAGCTCAAACTCAGCCATCCCAACCTTTGTGTGCTCCGCATTCTTCCAAGCTTGTCTGTTC
Organism: Musa acuminata AAA Group; assembly: GCF_036884655.1. Lineage (NCBI taxonomy): Eukaryota > Viridiplantae > Streptophyta > Magnoliopsida > Zingiberales > Musaceae > Musa > Musa acuminata. The sequence continues at coordinate 9,541,394 of NC_088350.1, forward strand.
TTGTGGTGCCTCTTACGTGAAGGGTTGGGCATTCCTCTGAATGCCAGTCTCAGATGCCCGCTCCTCCGAGCGACTCCTTTTCCCTACATCTCCATGCCCGTTTTTCTCCAAACGGTCGTGCGTGTGCTGATTGCTCTCAACGCAACCCTGCTAGGTCCCCCACGTTTGCATGCTAAGTTTTTCTATGAGTGCTTGTCCCGCTCTGATACCATCTGTCATAGACTTAGCTGGTATTGCCTAAGTCGTGCGGCACCCTTGCGTGTCCGTCCGCAAAGGTCAGCCTCCCCGAAGCCTCCCATGGTCCCTTAGGAACCACAAAAGAGAGAACAGGACAGAGAAAATGCCTCACTTGGGATCCACAAGCAAACATCTCCGAAAAATACTTTATAGATAATGCAAATTACAAACAGACTTTACAAGCTCTGAATAGTTGCACAACAAAGGGTAAAATGGTCCATTATAGACCAAAAATCTATCACACATATCCACATGACATAATCTTTATTTACAAGCCTAAAACGGCCACCAACCTAACTAAAATGGGACTATTAAGTCTTCGGTCGTCCCTCTACATGCTATACAAAGTATGAAAATACCAAAAGAAACGAACATACATAAACATTACATCAAACATCTTGTTTAGAAGTTTATCCATGATAGTTCGTCGGAAGTTCTACCAGAATTAACTGAGAAGTCCAGGAGCTTGCCGAAGAAGCTCATCGGAACTTGCCAAGAAGATCGTCGTGAAGTCTAGGAGCTTGCCGGGAGTCTGTTGGAACATTGCCGAGAGATCATTAAAAGTTCGTTGGAAGATCACCGGAAGCTCGCTGGAAAGAAACCTAGACTTACAGACTTATTTAGCTTAGTAAATATCTTAAAATTCATAGTTAGCATATAATTGGGATTAGAATTGGGCCAACCCAATTCGGAGAAAGTTTGGCCCAAGTTTGGGCTGTGTTGGGCAAGAGAAAGGTCCAAACAGTGACCAAACAGATAAAATCATCGTGGCATAGTCTCCAAAACCGTGTCAGGCAGTGGTACCACCAGATTATGTGGTGGTATCGCCTAGTGTCAGGCTGCAAGTGGTGGTACCACCCAGTGCAGTTGGTGGTACCGCCCGTACCTTGAAATTTTAGGGGATTTGAATTTTGGCTCCATTTTTGAAGTTATTTGGGGTCTATAAATACCCTAGCTATTCCTACATAGAGAAGCAAGAAAAGTAAATAAAAACTCTATATTTTTAGAGTTAAAATCCCCTATAAAGTATAGAGTTTCACCTCCTAAAGTTTAGAGACCATTCTAAGGGAGAGTGTGAGGGAAGCTTTATAAAAAGGGGTGTAAAGGTTCTTTCCTGAGCCTGCAAATGGATTATAGAGTTGTAAGAAGAAGGTTGATCTTCGCTTATTAAAGGAAGATCATTAGTGGATGCCGGTGGCCTCGACGGAAGGGGAATCGGCGGAGTGGATGTAGGTCACGGCGATCGAACCACTATAAAAACTTGGTTTGCATTTCTATTCTTGCTATTTATCTTCACTTCAAACTACTTACTTGCTTTACTTCCATTATGCTTACGAATACGATTTCAAAGTTAACATCTCTCCAAAACGATTTTTGTCGAAATCAGTTTTATCGTATGAAGAATTTTTTAAACTGACGTAAGTTTTACCGCTGCACTAATTCACCCCCCCACCCCCCATCTTACAACACTTTCTCCTTTGCACGGGTTTAGGAGACAACCCTTATAAGCTTCACACTTCTCTTGAATGATCACAAAACTAGAAATGGAGGAGGAGGACACTTAGCAAATTTACAACCCAAAATCTCAAGATTTTTGTTCACACTTTCATTGCTCTTTCATGCAGAAAAGAGTGTGGTATTTATAGGCCCCAATGGCTTCAAAAATGGACCAAAAAGTGTCTCATCCCTAGTTTTCGGAGTACTAGCAGTACTACCGCCTACAGACTGACATTGGACAGTACCACCATCAGATAGAGTCTCGAAGACCGAGCTCTGGTGGTACCATCGCTTGGTAGCATTAACTCCCGGTGGTACCACCACCCAGACCACTTGAGAGGTTGAGCCTCAAGCGATACCATCGCCTAGTCTAGGCGGTGCCATCGCCTGACGTAGCTCCAAGTGGCTGAATGGGCCATCCAACTAACCCAATTCAGCCCTATTTTGGGCCTAGTTGGTCCCTAATTGAGTTAATAGCATTTCTCCTAAAACTAACTCAAATTAAAGTCCTAACTATGATAGATAAGACTAAAATAATTATGATACATTAATCTAAGTTGTTCAGCACATCAATTGTTCATCCGAACTCTCGGTGAACTTTCGACAAACTCCTAGTGATCTTCTTACGAGCTTTCGACGAACTCCTGGTGAACTTCCGGTGAGCTTTCGGCGAACTTCCGGTGAGCTTTCACTGCATCGTCTGATCCTTCAGTGTATCCCCCAATTCATCTAGCCTAATGCCCGATTATTGACTCTGACCCAACTTCTTTAATCATTTTGATATTTTATAGGCCATCAAGGACTTGATAAGTTCTTCAAGCGGAAAGTTTCTTAGGTCCTTTGCTTTTTATATTATTGTTACTTTAGGATCCCAACTTTTTGAAAGGATCTTAATATCTTGTTAACAAGTTCAAAATTAGAAAAACTTTTACCAAGTATTTTTAGACCATTGACGATATCCGTAAAACGGGTGTACATGTCTCTAATGGTCTCACTTGGTTTCATGCGAAACAACTCATAAATATGATCCAAAAGATTAATTTTTAACTCTTTAACCCTTCTTGTGCCTTTGTATGTAACTTTGAGTGTATGCCAAATGTCATGTGCAGTTTCGCATATAGGAATCTGATTAAATTTATTTTTATCAAGAGCACAAAACAAAGCGTTCATCGCTTTAGCATTAAAAGAGAAGATCTTCTTTTCCAAATAATTCTATTCATTCATTGGTTTGGAAGATTTCTCAAAACTACTTTCAACAATATTCCATAATTCAAAATCCATAGAAAGTAAATAAATTCTCATACTAGTTTTCTAATAAGTGTAGTCCATCCCATTGAACATAGGAGGACGAGTGATAAAAACCTCTCTTGATTGCTAGTAAAAACTATCTCTCTTGGGTTTTAAACCAAATAGAGAGTACCCTTGCTCAGATACCAACTATTAGGATCAAGTCGACGCTAAGAGGGGGGTGGTGAATTAGTGCTTCAATAAAAAACGACGTCGATTCAGCGATTCATTCGATAAAGCTTGTATCCGAAAAAGTGTTTAAACTTGAAAACTTTCGTAAGTGATTGAGAGTAGTAAGCAAGTAAATCAGTGAGTGATGGGAATAAAAAGTATGAAAGAAATGACACAAAAAGAAAGCACACGGATTTATAGTGGTTCGGTCGTCGTGACCTATATCTACTTCTGATTCCACCTCCGTTGATGACACTCATGTCCACTAATGGTCTTCCTTCAATGGGCGAAGACCAACCACTCTCTTACAACACTTTCTCCTTTTCATGGGTCTAGGAGACAACCCTTACATCACACCTCTCTTGAATGATCACAAAACTAAAAAGGGAGGCGGAGGACACTTAGCAATTTTACAATCCAAAATCTCAAGATTTTTATTTACACTTTCGTTGTACTTTCATGCAGGAAAGAGTGAGATATTTATAGGCCCTAGTGGCTTCAAAAATAAAGCCACAAAGTGTCTTATCCTAGGTTTTCAAGGTATTAATAGTACTATCGTCATTATTAGGCGGTACCACCGCCATTATTTGGTGGTACCATCACTTGCAGAGTGACAGTAGGTGGTACCACTATCTAACAGAGCCTCGGAGATCGGGCTCTGACAGTACCACGGCCTAACAAGGTGGTACCATTGCTTGGCATCATTAACTGCCAACAGTACTACCACCCAGTTTGGGTGGTACCATCACCCAAACCACCTAGGAGGCTGAGCCTCAAGAGACACCACCGCTTGACGTTGCTCTAAGTGGCTGAATGGGTTATCCAACTGGCCCAATTCAGCCCTGTTTTAGGCCTAGTTGGCTCCTAATTGAGTTAGTAGGATTTCTCCTAAAACTAACTCAAATTAAAGTCCTAACTACGATAGTGAAGGCTAAAATAATTACGATACACATAATCTAAGTTGTCCGACACGTCAATTGTTCAGTCGAACTCTCGGTGAACTTTCGGCGAACTCCCGATGATCTTCCAGCAAGCTTTTAGCGAACTCCCGACAAACTTCTGGGGAGCTTTCATTGCATCATCTGATCCTTCAGTGTATCCCCTGATTTATCTGGACCGATGCCCGATCATTGACTCCAGCCCAACTTCGATTCTTCTTTAATCGTTTTGCCTTTCTCATGATCGTAGTTAGTCCTGCATCACTTATCTCAACACATGGATTAGATCATTAATTTACTAATTGATTTCATCATCAAAATTTAAGATTCAACATGCACCACTTCGGAGCCGGGCGACGTCGTTTAGAACACAATGGTTCTTGAATTAATCTGTCGTTTCGCACTGCTTTAAGATATGTATGCTAATTTGATTGGAGTAATATCACATGTGATCTGAGGTAGCTATCAACTGGGTAGTACCAAAATATTCTATATCATCCTTATATATAAAGGATTATGAAAAAGTTAAAAAAGATGAACCGAAACTAAGCCAAATGATGTCATATTATGGGAATAGTTGTAAAGGCCAACATAGTTATTCCATATACTTATTGAAGTTGTACGTCTCTATAAGATCATTTAAACCATGATTTGAAAATTATATAAAATAAATCAATCTTATGTCCTTTTTTGTCAAATTTTATGCAGTGAAGGTGGTCACTCAAAAGAACCTTCTAGCAAAATATCCATCAGTTTGGATACGTTTTGGTACCATGATGCATGTCACAGTTGTGATGAACATTAGTTATATACAATAAAATAAACATCCTCTTATTAAAAATTAAGAGTTCAAAATTTAACTGATATATTTTTATAAAAATCCTGGACTGAATTTCATCTTTATCATTTATCTCTTGAAAAGAAAAAAAATCAAAAGCTAAAAAGGTTAATTTTGCACTGTATCAATTGACTAATACTATAGAAAATTGCTTGAAGCCTCTCTACAGTCATTTTTAGAGTTTCAAATCTACGGGGTTTCGTATGGTCATTTACATTTTTTGGAAAATATTTTAATTGATTTAATCTTAAGTCCTCTGTTTTCTATTTACCTAAAATGTTAATATACTAATAATTTAGTAGATGTTACCAATGATTGAGATTTTAGAGATCATTCGGTATATTTTTATATATAAAATGTTAATCTTTTAATATTCTACCAGACTCCATTTAAAATTTTAGAATTAAAAAAAAAAAACTTTATCCATTAATATTTTAACCAAAAATATTAATCCAATGATTATGTACTATATTGACCAACCAATGGTTGACAATTTGAAAACAATTTGATTATTTTTTTTATTTCAGCTTTCATAGCTAATAAAAATTTTGATTCTTGATAGGAAGGTATTAAAACTCTATGATTTAGAATATCAATATCTAATTATCCCTATTGATTTAAGGAAAAAAAATTAAATAGGAAGACTTCTATGTTAATTACAGTATTTTTGGCACCTTCACTAATACAATGTAAGTCTATATAAAAATATTATAACCAAATCAAATGAATTCAATACATAATAGAATCCAGATTACATAAATAAACAAGAACAAATTAATACTGAGGTTTTCGTGTCAATTATAGTATTTTTCCAAAGGTTTACAATGCTTTAGAAATCAGTAAACCTATTCAATAATATTATTATGTCATGTCATGTCAATAATCGGAAACTACTATTATGTCATGTCAATAATATTTTGGGAAGTATAAAAAGGTGGGGATGCCTCCTAAAAATATGAAAAAAAAAAAGAGGTATCTCTAGAAAAAAGATTCAAGAAAAAACATTTCTCAAAAATATCACTAACTTGTATTTTTTCAATTAGAAGAGAAAATACTTCTAGCAGAGGATCATCCTTGCAACAATTAAATATTTAAATTTATTTTTTGTCATTATAAAGTTAACTTTTACACCCTAAATAGAATATCATGTATCTGCCAAACATATACTTTCAAGTTGAAGAATTGCTTTGAAAAATAAGGAATAAACCACTAACATATTACAAAATCAGCAAAATCAAAACATTTCTCATCCATGACAAGTTTCCCCGTTCCTAGATAATGGTTAAATCATATTATGCACACAAATATTTTCATTTCTAACCTAAATAAGAGTATGATTATGTACGCACTTATCTTCTTATTGTATCTGAGAGACTCAACAAAATATGAGACTCTTATGATATAAAAGTCATGTTATTCTTACAACACGATCGTCCTTCTGTTTACTCCCACAAATTTTGTACAGCTACATATTTTACCAATAAAGCGAGAGTCAAATGTGGAAAACCTTAGAGATACGTAGCACTCCTGCAATTGGAACTCTTGTAAAGCTAAATATTTATGATTAATAACAACTACAATAATATATTATTAGGCCAATTTTGATGATTGTCTAATTTGAAAGATGATTTGGATTCAACCATAATTATTTTTTGAGAATGTTACAAGCTGATCCAGACCACCTAAGAGGTATTCGGGCAGTCTCAACGAATTCTCTCTAATGCCTAAATCGATAATAGAATTTGAAAGATTGAAATAATGTTGAATCTTAATAGAAATATATTTGAGATGAAATTCATCAAACTTTATATAATAGGACAAATGATGGCGGGAATTAGGAAGTATCTGAGATTGGTGATTCACGATGATGATCCAAATTATCTGAAAATTTGTATGTTTAATTATATGATAAATTTAGATATCTCGAAAGTATCAAATTTTTTTTCATCTATTCAAACATTGTCTTAGTAAAATCTTAAGACTTTATCTAAGAAAAAAAAATAGAGATTTGATCACCGGATCAATCTCCAAATGGGTTAAAGTCTTTAAGTTGTATTTCGTTGCTGAAGAAAAATAGCTAAATGTATTACACATATACAAAGTTATTTAATTTTTAATCAACTAGGACTATAATATCTAATTTGCTATATGAAAGGACTCTTACCACAATTAGAAAAAACTTAAAAACTCCTACCATAATTAAGAAAAACTAAATAAAAAATAATGATTAATATTAAAATTTTAAAATTATGGACTCTTGAAATTAAGGATTCCTAACATTTTATAACTCTCCAAAATAACATTGTCCTCAAAGCTGAGTAGCAATAAATTACGAAAACTCCTCCTCTAATGCTTTGTAAAACTCCCAAGTAACATATTTAATTAGTAAGTCGGCTCATTGAATAAGTACCTCGGTGACAGGATATGTATGGTGCATCATAACACGTAGAAACATCTGGCAAATGGTGTTGCACCACATCATCCTCACCTAACTTCTTTTCAAGATAAAAAAATATAAAAAACTGAATGTATCTTAGAGCATGCTAACAAGTCCAAATAATAGGCAATTGGGCTAATATATTCCATCATATAGGGCCCAAAAAATCGATGATATAGCTTCATAAAAGACTGATCTTTAATAGAAATTTACTTGTGTGGCTGAAGTTGAAGAAAAATCCAATCACCAACTACAAACTCCCACTCACTATGATGCTTATTAGCTTACTACTTCATTCTAACTTATGAGCTACGAGATTATCTCTTTTAAGTTAAATAATCTTATCCCTATCAAGCAATTTCTTATATACCTGATCAACATTAAAAGAATTAGGTATGTATTTTATAATCATAGGAGGAGATCAATCAAAAACTACTTTGAAAGGAGTTATTTTAGTAGAAAAGTGATAAGTGATATTCTACCATTATTCTACCCAAAGAAGCCATTTCATCCACTCATTTGATTTATTACTAGTAAAGCATATGGGATATTTTTCTAGATATCTATTTACCATTTCAATTTGCCCATCTATTTATGGGTAATAAGTAGTACTTGTTAGGATCGAGTCGGCACTAAGAGGGGGGGGTGAATTAATGCAGCGGATAAAAACATCAATTTTAAAAATCTTCATACGATAAAAACTGATTACGATGAAAACCATTTGTTTGACTCATATAAGTTTGCAAGTGAATAGAGAAGAGGGGATCGGATAGTTTGCAATGCAGTAAATAGAAGAAGCAGTAAGGAAAGAATACACCAGAATTTATACTGGTTCGGTCTTCGTGACCTACATCCACTCTCGATTCCTCTTCCGTCAAAGCCACTAACATCCACTAGCGATCTTCCTTCAATAGGCGAAGACCAATCACCTTTTTACAACTTTTTTCTCCTTTTGACAGGCTCAGGAGAGAACCTTTACACCCCCACTACCTCCTTTCTTAAACTTTACTAACACTTAGAGTTTGAAAGGAGTTTTCATAAGATTACAAAATCGTTTTCTTCCTTTTTTACTCTCAATTCTTGTGTATATTAACCAGTGATGAGAGGGGTATTTATAGGTCTCAAGTGGATTCAAACTTAGAGTCTAAAAGTATCTTATCCCTGGTTTTCGAGGTACTAACGGTACCACCGCTTATATTGGGTGGTACCACTACTTGTAGCGCTGACACTAGGTGGTACAACTGCCCAATCTAGCGATATCACCGCTTGGGAGACTATGTCTAGGCGATACCACTACCCAGATTAATGGTACCACCGCTTGATAGTCTCAGAGACTGAGTCTGGGTAGCATCACCTCCTAACACAGTCTCGGAGACTATGCCATCGATGGTTCCATATATTGGGTCACTATTTGGGCCTTTCACTTGGCCCAACACAGCCTAAGCTTGGGCCCAATTGGCCTATAATTGAGTTGGCCCAATTCTAACCCAATTATACCTAAAACTTACTTCGATCTAGATAATTATAACAAAGCTTGAATCAAATGTTATCCGGCATGTCATTGGTTCATCAACGTTTCGTCCGATTCTTCGACGTTTCGTCCTCTCTTGCAGCCTATTGCCCAATTGGCCAGTTGACCTTCACAACTACGATTTTCTTGGCTTAATTTTTGCTCTTCATGGCCCAATGCCCGAACCCATGGCTCAAAGCCTTCTACCGATATGTTGATCGATCCTCCGGCTTAACGTCCAATCTTCTGACATGTTCCACTCTGGCCCAACATGATTCTTCTTGCAATCTTTTGTTCCTTTATCATAAAAACATACATAGGATTTAAGTCTAACATTTTGTTCCTCTATCATAAAACATATAATTTTCATGATCATCTTTAAAATTACTAGAAGGATAAGCACGATTCCAAATTTTTTTTTATCAATTTACATATAATTTTTCTAAACTAATTTAAAAACAACTCATGAAATTCATCAAGTAATTTCAAAATAAAGCAAAGGGGTTTTGGTTACCTTATCGTCGAAAGCCGTTAAGGCGTAGTTTACCACCTCGCCTTTGTTGGTTTGTTCTTCATCTTCGGATGAAGTTGATTTGTCCTAAGCCATCTTGAGTGTTTTCTTCTTCTTTTGTAGCTTCTTCTCTTTAGGTTTATTTTTGTTCTTTGATTCTTGTTTTAATATTTTTTTAGCTTTATTATGAGGAGTTTAAGGTCATTATCATCATCACTTTAGTTATCACTCAAGTGGTATTCTATTGTTCGAAGAGTCAAATTCTTCATGTTCTTTGGAAGGTTGTTCTCACGTTCATCATGTTCAATACAAGTCATTTCATAGGTCATCAAAGACCCAATAAGTTCATCAAGTGAAAAATAGTTCAAATCCTTCACTTCTTGTAATGTGGTTACTTCCGGATCCCAATTTTTAGAAAGAGATCTTAGAATCTTGTTTACAAGTTCAAGATTAGAAAAAGATTTACCAAGTACTTTTAAACTATTGACGACATCCGTAAAACGAGTGTATATGTCAATAATAGTTTCTCTTGGTTCCATTCGAAATAATTCAAAATCATGTATCAAAAGATTTATTCTAGAATCTTTTACTCTATTCGTGCCTTCATGAGTTACTTCTAGTGTGTCCCAAATCTTATGTTCAGTTTCGCATAAAGAAACATGATTAAACTTATTTTTGCTCCAAGCATAAAATAGAGCGTTCATAGCTCTAGCATTCAAAGAAAAAATTTTCTTCTCCGAATCATTTCATTCATTCATTAGAGTAGATGACTTATGAAAATTGCTTTCGATAATATTCCATAAATTTAAATCTAAAGAAAGCAAGGAAACTCTCATTCGAGTTTTTTAATAAGTGTAGTCCGTCCCATTGAACATAAGAGGATGAATGATAGAGTGACTCTCTTGAAAGCTGAAAAGAGTAATTTCTCTTAGTTGTTAAACCAAACGAGAAAAAGTGTGGCTCTGATACCAATTGTTAGGATCGAGTCGGCACTAAGAAGGGGGGGGGGTGAATTAGTACAGCGGATAAAAATGTCGATTTTGAAAATCTTCGTACGAGAAAAATTGATTACGATGAAAACCATTTGTTTGACTCATATAAGTTTTAAAGTGAATAGAGAAGAGGGGATTGGATAGTTTGCAATGTAGTAAACAGAATAAGCAGTAAGGAAAGAACACCCTGGAATTTATAGTGGTTTAGTCGTCATGACCTATATCCACTCCCGATTCCTCTTCCATCGAGGCCACCAGCATCTACTAGTAGTCTTTCTTCAATAGACGAAGACCAACTACCTTTTAATAACTCTATTCTCCTTTTGACAGGCTTAGGAGAGAACCTTTACACCCCCACTATCTTCTCTACTAAATTTCACTAACACTTAGAGTTTGAGAGGAGTTTTCACAATATTAAAACAGTGTTTTCTTCCTTTTTTGCTCTCAATTCTTGTGTATATCAACCAGGGATGAGAGGGATATTTATAAGCCTTAAGTGGATTCAAACTTGGAGCCTAAAAGAATCTCATCCCTAATCTTTGGGGTGCTGGCAGTACCACCACCTATAGTACTGACATTGGGAAGTACCATTGCCCAGTCTAGCAGTACCACCACCTAGGAGACTATGTCTGAGCAGTGCTATTGAATCTCAGATTTTAATGATGAAGTCAATTGTCATTTGTTATCTAATCCATATGTTGAGATAAGTGTGCAGGATTAACTATGATGGAAGTAAGACATGCAGCAGGAGTTACGCCGGAGTTAAGACCATGATCACATTGGGGGTTCGAGAGTTCGACGGAAGTCCGGATGATCATCGGAGGTTCTACGGGAACAAATCCGAGAAGTCTAGGAGCTTGCCAAAGAAGCTCGTTGGAACTCGCTAAGTGGATCCTCGCAAGTCCAGTAGTTTGCCAGAAGTCCGCCGGAGCATCACCGAGGGTTCGTTGGATGTTCGCCAGAAGTTCGCCGGAAGCTCGCCAAAAAAAGTAATTGACACACCAGAGCAAGTTGCAGTATTAATGTCTTAAATATCATAGTTAGTATGTAGATTAAGTTAGGAATAGGAGGTGATCCCAGTAACTTAATTTGGGGGCAATTGGGCCCTTGACAAACCCAAATTGGACCGAATGGATCAGCCCATTCGGACCCAGAATTCTTGGCTAGCGGTGGCACCACCTAGGAGCTCAGTCTCCCAGGAATGCTGGGCAATGGTACCGCCCCTGTCAGGCAATGGTACCACCTGAGCTTGGTCTCCAAGCGAAGTTGAGTAGTGGTACCGCCCCTATCAGGCGGTGGTACCGCCTGAGCTCAGTCTCCGAGCAATGCCATGTGGTAGTACCGCCCAGTTATGGTGGTAGTACTACCAAGACCCGAAAATCTGAGAAATGACATTTTTGAGCTCCAAATTCGAACTAGTTGGAGCCTATATAAACCCCACCCTTTCCTGCATGAAAGAGCACCAAAATCTTGATCTTATTTTGAGAATTTGAGAGCTCAAAAGTGTTGTAAAAGGCCAAAAGTTCTTCTCCCTCTTTTCATCTAAGTTTTGATCATTCAAGAGAGGAGTGAAAATCTATTAAGGGTTGTCTCCTAAACCCGTCAAAAGGAGTAAAGCTGTAAAAGGATGGTTGACCTTCGCTTATTGAAGGAAGGCCTCTGGTAGATGTCGGTGACTTCATCGGAGGAGAAAGACAAAAGTGGATGTAGGTCAAGATTGACCAAACCACTCTAAATCTCGGTTTGCATTTACATTATTCTCTCTATCTTAACTGCAAACTACCTCCATTACTTTTCTTCAACTATACTTCGCTTAATCTTAAGTTGAAGAACTTTCTGAAATGGTTTTTCATCGAAAGTGTTTTTATCATACGAATGTCATTTTAAATCATCGAAAGGTATCCGCTGCACTAATTCATCCCCCCCCCTCTTAGTGCTCTTGATCCTAACAATTGGTATCAGAGCGGGGTTAACTCTCAATCGGATTAAAACCCAAGAGAGATGGCATACGTCGGAAACCAAGAGGGCCACTCTATTACATGTCCACCCATATTCAATGGGATGAACTACACCTACTGGAAGACCCGAATGAGGATCTTCCTTATTTCCATAGATTTTGAACTTTAGAATCTTATTGAAAATGGATTTTCAAAGTCTTCTTTTCCGATGATCGATTGGAATGAATTGGAGAAGAAGACTTTTGCTCTTAATACAAAGGCTATGAATGCCTTATTTTGTACACTTGATAAAAACGAGTTCAATCATGTTTTGGTTTATGAAACTGTATTTGATATTTGGCACACACTCGAAGTGACTCACGAAGGCACAAGTAGAGTGAAAGAGTCAAAAATCAATCTTTTAATACATTCTTTTGAACTTTTTCGAATAAAACTGAGCGAGACCATAGGCGATATGTACCGCCCGTTTCACAGATGTCGTCAATGGTCTAAAAGGACTCGGTAAAAGTTTTTCGAATTTTGAGCTCATGAATAAGATTCTAAGATCCCTTCCAAAGAGTTGGGACCCTAAAGTCACTGCTATTTAAGAGGCTAAAGATTTAAATAACTTCCCTCTTGAAGAATTAATCAGGTCATTAATGACCTATGAAATGACTTGCAAAGCTCATGAAGAGCAAGAAGACATCCTTCCAAAGAATAGGAAGGATATGACACTTAGAACTTTAGAAGACCACTTGAAAGAAAACTCAAGTGATGAGGACTATAACGATGACTTGGCACTTCTAACAAGGAAATTTAAAAAATTCATTAAAAGAAATAAATTTCAAAATGACACAAAAAATAAATTTGAACCCAAGAAGGACCAAGTTATTTGCTACGAATGCAAGAAGCCGTGACACTACAAAAGTGATTATCCCCAAGCCAAGAAGAGAACACCAAAGAAGAAGGCGCTCAAAGTAACGTGGGATGACTCAAGCGCATCCAAAGAAGAGGAGTCCAATACCGAGTAAGTTGCTCATTATGCCCTAATGGCCATCGGAGAGGAGGTAACAAATTTAATTGATGTAGATTTATCATTTGATAAATTATTAAATGCTTTCCATGACTTATTTGATGAATGCCAAATAATTAGTAGAAAATATAAATTGTTAAAAAAGGAGCATGAGAGTCTTATTAGTAATTTTGATAAATTAAAAAAATGAATATCATGATAGTTTAGCTCCATGTATAAAATGCCATGATCTAGAAACTCTCCAAAAGAACTTGCTACTTAAGGACACCTTGAAGAAATTCGAGGTTGGTAGCAAGTCTTTGAATATGATCCTTACAAATAAGGGTCACATTCCTAAAAGAAGCGGAATCGAATTTGTGAGAAGTCCTCAACAAAATCCAACCACCTTCATTAAAGGCCCTATCTTACATGTTCAGCACCAAAGCAAATGCAACTTTTTTTGTAAACATGGACATAGAACTTATCATTGTCCATTCAAGAAAGTTAGTCTGAACAAACTGATTTGGGTTCCTAAAGGAACCATGATAAATTCTATGCAATATGATAAACAATTTAGATCAGTTTTTGAGGCACCTAAAGGTAAATGGGTACCTAAAAATCATCCTTTCTTGTACAAACATACACCATCAAAAGTTAGGAGCAAGAGATGGTACCTCGATAGTGGATGCTCAAGGCATATGACCGGAGATCCATCTCAATTCTCTAAGCTCAATAGCATAGACGAAGGCTATGTCACCTTCAGAGACAACAATAAGGGTAAAATCATTGGCAAAGGAACCATATGTAACAAATCCAACTTCTTTATTGAAGATGTTTTGTTAGTTGATGGTTTAAAACATAACCTCTTGAGCATTAGTCAACTATGTGATAAAGGATATATTGTCAAATTCGAATCTAATGCTTGTATCATTGAAAAACCATACAAAAACATCTCTATGATTGCATTAAAACAAAATAACGTATACACGATTGACATCAATGATCTTTGTAATGAAATGTATTTCTCGGTTTTGAATGAGGTTGCTTGGCTTTGGCATAGGAGATTAGGTCATGCTTGTTGGGAAAATCTTTGGGGGGCGATATCACATGCGTAGCGGAAGAACAAGAAAACAAAATCCTCAATTCCCAAAAAGATGTTCGTCGTCGTGCAAAGATTGGTGCACAAAATCCGCGAAACTGAAAAACTGCGTATAGAATAGATTGTGTTACCTAGGGAGATTGTATATCCCTATTTCCTTGCAGATCCTTAGGAGAGGGTGAAGGAGGTCAAGCGTCCTCCTCTCTAGCGGTGATCCACATAGCAAGGCTACGACGATGCTCCTCAAAACTCCAGGCCTACTCTGAGGTGGAGAGGGGAAGGAGAATAGGAGAGGCAAGCAAAGGTTCTAGCCTATGAGGCTCTGAATCCCTCCTATTTATAGAGGTCCCCTGTCAAACCCTAATGGATCCTCGCCTAGTGGGTATTGGATCTGCATCCAATAACCCAAGCCTTTTAGATTAGTGGATCTCTATCCAATAATCTCTCATGGGCTCTTATGGATCTCGTCCATGGGATCCAATAATTCAGGGGCTTATTGGATATCCAATAAGACAAGGGCTCCGTCGGATATTTCATATCCAAACCTCTACTCATCGCAATGCCTACCATATGTGTGTGACCCTCTAGGCCCAATATCGAGCTGGCCTTGAGTCATACCTGTCAGAACTCCTTCTAACTCAGTGAATTATTATCTCTATAATAATTCACTTGACTCATCGATTACGGATATACTAGGCCACTTTGCCATAGTCCCTAGACGATACAAGAAAATCCAATCCATTGGACCTGTTTGTCCTCAGTTACCGTATACCTATAGTCCCTCATCTATCTAATATCCCAAAGACCGTATATCGAGCATGGTGCTGTCAGACCCATACGGTTTCTACCCGAGTCTCGCTCTAATCGGATTCTCTCAGAGAACTCTTTCTCTCTCAACCCGAATGACCCTAGCCAAAGATTTGTCTGAGCAAGAACATATGGGATATTCCTCTCATGACGCCGAGAGTGGATGATCCTCTATTGACACTCAATAGCCCTCGTAAGGTCAACTACCACTCCCAATGACCAGTTGTACTAGATCTGGGACAACCAAACCTATAAGTCTGGTATCAAAGAGTGGAGCACTCATACAGGACATCCTTGGTGTCTCAAGTCTAAGGACCAGATATACCATTAGGACTACGGAATCGCTGTCTAACAATAAGGCATCATCAACTATCCAGCATTCCGTAAGCGGATCAATCAGTGAACTTATTCTCCAATGAGCACTTGTATTGTATCCCTAGTGTCCCTACACGAGCAGCTATGAGACATGCTGCATCCATCATATGGATGAGTATACAGCACACTAGTCTGTCCGGTTGTCACGATGTCCCTCTCGAGTAACCGATGACCAGGATTATTTACGATATATGTTTAAAGGTGAATCGATCTCATTTTCATGATCTCATCACGATCCGATTCCTATTTCACAAATCCAAGGAGATCACAATATATATATATATATATATATATATATATATATATGTATATATGCAATAGTTATAAAGTGATATATGTCAAAATATAATAAGCAAAAAAGATTTTGTATCAAGTCACACGTGCCATCACTCACGTGATTGGCTTGCTAGGCACCTATGACTAGCAATCTCCCACTTAACCTAAAGTCAATCACCTATGTGTTTGATCCCCATCAGACACCTGTGATGCTCAAAGACAATTTGAGACAACGGCTTTGTCAGTGGATCTGCAATGTTATCTTCGGATGGAACTCTTTCCACTACTACATCTCCTCGGGTTACGATCTCTCTGGTAAGGTGGAACCTCCTCAGAACATGCTTAGATTTTTTATAAGACCTAGGTTCCTTCGCTTGAGCAATCGCCCCATTATTGTCGCAATATAAGGAGATCAGCTCCTCGCTACTCGGCACGACTCCTAAATCTATGATGAACTTCTTCAACCAGACTCCCTCCTTTACTGCATCTGATGTAGCAATGTACTCTGCCTCTGTGGTCGAGTCAGTAGTAGTATCTTGCTTGGAACTCTTCTAGCACACTGCTCCTCCATTTAAGGTGTACACGTACCCCGAATTTGACTTGCTATCATCGACATCAGACTGAAAACTTGAGTCTGTGTAGCCTTCAACCTTAAGATTACTACCTCCATATACTAGTAAAAGATCCTTAGTCCTTCTCAAGTACTTAAGGATACACTTTACTGCTTTCCAGTGCTCTAAGCCTGGATCCGCCTGATACCTGCTCGTGACACTCAGAGCATGCGCTATATTAGGCCTAGTACATAGCATGGCGTACATGATAGACCCTATTATTGAGGCATAAGGTATCATATCCATGTTCGCCCTTTCTTCTGGAGTCTTTGGGGACATACTCGTAGAAAGCGATATCCTATGTCTCATCTGTATGAGACCTCTCTTGGAATTTTTTATGCCAAACCTTTTGACAATGGTTTCTATGTACCTAGACTGGGACAAGCCAAGCATCCTCTTGGATCTATCTCTATAGATTCTAATCCCCAAGATATAGGATGCTTCCCCTAAGTCCTTCATGGAGAAGTGTCTAGATAACCAAGTCTTTACTGTGGGTAGCATTCCTACGTCATTCCCAATGATCAGGATATCATCCATATATAACACCAAAAAGGTGATAGCGCTCCCACTTACTTTCCTGTACACACAAGGCTCATCTTCGTTCTTAATGAAGTCATAAGATTTGATTGCCTCATCAAATCTTATGTTCCAACTTCGGGAAGCTTGCTTTAATCCATAAATGGATCTAAGCAACCTACACACCTTATCCGGGTAGTTCTTGGACACGAATCCCTCAGGTTATATCATATACACCTCCTCCTCGAGGTTCCCATTGAGGAATGCGATTTTCACATCCATCTGCTAGATCTCATAATCATAGTGTGTTGCAATATCCAATAGAATTATGATGGATTTTAGCATTGCTACGGGTGAGAAGGTTTCGTCGTAGTCAACACCTTGCCTTTGACGATACCCCTTAGCCACTAGCCTTGCTTTATAGGTCTCTACCTTTCCATCTACTCCGATCTTTTTCTTAAAGATCCACTTGCAACCGATGGGTACATTACCTTCGGGCGCATCAACTAGGTTCTAAACCTTGTTGGAGTACATAGAATCCATCTCAGAATTCATTGCTTTTTGCCACTTCTCGGAGTCTATACTCATAATAGCCTCCTCGTAGGTCTGAGGATTAATATCCTCAACATCATCTCCGCTAATATGTCCCACATATCTCTCAAGAGGATGGGATACTCTATCATACCTATGTAAAGTTGAAACTTGTGTATTAGGTACCTGAACAGACTCGGGCTGTAGAGTGGTGCTTAAGCTTGGTTCTCCAACCTCGCTCAACTCTATCATTCTCCCACTATCTCTGCCAAGAATGTGTTCCTTTTCAAGGAACACTGCTCTCTTAGCCACAAAGACCTTTTGGCCCTCGAGATGATAGAAATAATACCCACAAGTTTCCTTGGGGTATCCCACAAATTTGTATTGCTTTGTCCTTGATTCTAAATTATCGGGGTTGTGTCTTTTAACGTGGGCAGGGCAGCCCCAAATCTTAACAATCTTAAGATCAGACTTCTTCCATTTCCATATCTCATATGGTGTAGACACTACCGACTTAGTTGGAACTCTGTTCAGAAGGTAAGTTATGGTTTCTATGACATATCCCCAAAATGAGATGGGTAGGTCAGCGAAACTCATCATTAACCGTACCATGTCTAATAACGTACGATTTCTCCTTTTAGAGACACCATTGAGCTGAGGTGTATAAGGAGGTGTCCATTGGGATAAAATCCCATGGTCCTTGAGGAACTGAGTAAACTCTATACTTAAGTACTCACCTCCTCGATCTGATCGAACAGTTTTGATACTCTTTCCAGTCTGGTTCTCCACCTCATTCTTATACTCTCTGAATTTCTCAAAGGCCTCGGACTTGTACTTCATTAAGTACACATATCCATACCTTGAGAAATCATTAGTAAAGGTAATGAAGTAGGAGTAACCACCAATGGCATGAGTTGATATGGGTCCACATACATCACTATGTATGAGTTCTAACAGCTCAGTGGCTCTCTCTCTCCAGTTCCACTAAATGGAGAGTTGGTCAGTTTTCCACGAAGGCAAGGCTCGCAAGTTGCATATGACACATAGTCGAATGGATCTAGATATCCATCATTTAGCAACTTTTGAATCATTCTTTCATAGATGTGACCTAGTCTACAATGCCACAGGTATGCACTGTTCATCTCATCTCGTTTCCTCTTAGACACATTTACATTCATGATATGTGGAGTAGTGTCTAACATAAATAAACTATTATGCAATGTTCCTTTCGTGATGATCTTATCATCTAATAATATCGAACAATCATTGTTCTCAAAAACTAATTTTATATCCACTAATTGTCAAACATGAAATGGAGATAATGTTTTTGATAATAGAAGGAACAAAATAACATGTATCTAATCAATAAAAGCTCCACCAGGCAGATGTAGGGCAACCTCGCCAACAGCTACTACAGCAACTTTTGCTCCATTACCCATCTTGAGGTCCATCTCGCCTCTCTCTAGTCTCCTAGGCCTTGCCAGAACCTGCAACAAATTACATATATGATAAGCACTACCAGTATCCAATACCCATGCGTTATCATAAGAGTCTAACAAATGGAGACTGATCATGAATGTACCTGAAGCTTCATCAAACTTTTGTTTCGCCCTTTCTGCAAGGTACTCTTTACAGTTCCTCTTCCAATGCCCATCTTTACCACAGTGGAAGCACTGGCCTTTACCCTTTGTTAGGTCTTTCTTAGCAACCTTTGCTTTACCTGTCTGCCCTTGCCCTTTCCCTTCTTAAGGGACCTTTCTGCTTTCCTTTCCTTTCTGGTCTCACCAGTGTAGAGAACTGGCTTCTCTTTCTTAATAGTACTCTCTACCTCTCTCAATATATTGAGGAGCTCTGGGAGAGTCACCTTAAGCTTGTTCATATTAAAATTCATTATGAACTATGAAAAGGAATCTGGTAGGGACTGAAGCACAATGTCCACACACAAGTTATCCTTTAGGATCATTCCTAGACCTGTGAGTTTCTCTATCCACTCAATCATCTTTAGGACATGGTTCTGAACCGGTGTCCCCTTAGTCATCCTAGCGCGGAAGAGACTCTTGGATATCTCATATCGCTGAGTCCTTCCTTGTTCCTCAAACAATTTACGGACATGTAGGAGAATTGATCTGGCATCCATCTTTTCATGTTGTCTCTGTAACTCAGGAGTCATAGAGCCCAACATATAGCACTGAGTAAGAGTGGAGTCATCAATGTATTTCACGTAGTGAGTGATCTCATCCTCGCTTGCCCCTTCTTCGGGCGTAGGCATCTATATCAAGGAAGTACACGATTTTCTCCATTGTGAGAACAATTCTCAAGTTATGGAGCCAATCCATATAATTTGGACTAGTGAGGCGGTTGACATCAAGTGTGCCACGTAAGGGATTTGAAAGTGACATTTTCTGAAAATAAAGATGTAGTAGAAATGAATAACATGCAGATTTTACAAGAAATAAACTATCAAGATACGGACTTCTATCTTAATATGCTCCCACTATTTTACTAATGAGTCACGTGACACCCTCAACACCGGAAGTTTTCGACAGACTTCTAGTGGGGATCAGGATCCAATCAGCGTCTTTATGTAACCTCGAGGGACTCGACCAATCACACTAAGCCTAAAAGGTAGGCAACTCTTGCCGATCATAACTCCTTGTGATTCTCGTCCTGTTCGGCCTCTGAATCACCATGGTCTCGAGGGACTCGACCAACAATGATGCTCGGTTAAGTTAACACCTTCGTTACAAGATGAGTCTGATTTGATGATATACCCTCGAGGGACTCGACCAAGCATACCATGTCCTTAAGTCACCGGTGACATCTCTATGTCATAAGCAAGATAACGAATCACAATATAGGTGAGTCTCGAGGGACTCGACCAACTCAACCTACATCGGGAATCGGTTCCTACTTATAACGATGGAAGGCCACGTGGGTCAATCTAATTGCCTCACGTTTACCGACTTAATATTATGGAGAGAGATATTTCTATGATTTGGTCTCCTAATATGACATGTCACACATATACATATTTAATATATATCTACATCGCATGTAAATATATATATATATATATATATATATATATATATATATATATATATATATATATATGTGTGTGTGTGTGTGTGTGTGTGTATAAGCAATCACACCAAATGATCATGGACCACAACCAAATGTGATTAGGCCCGAGCCAATAGGCCTAATCACTCACATCAAGATCTATGTGTGCTATAGTGCATCTCCATACCCTATGATCGTCCATCTCGTCCTCGTCGGTTTCGTCGACATCTCGATGCATCTTCAAGTATCGCGATCGTCCGTCTCGTGGGTCCCGCTATCGCATCCACGCTCCCGCTATGCCTCCTCATGTGATTACAATTTAATCATAGGCACGCAGGCCCGACAATAAATGAGAAATATAATGAAGGCTCGCAGACCCCAATAATAATAATCACAAGTACACACATAACACGGTCCATGATCATCCATCCACACATCATACATCACATGTATAAATAATCATCATTATGTAGGACTACTAGATAATTATAAAAATAATAATCAACTAAACTTTTTAATTAATTAATATTTTATGAAATTAGGGACATAAAGGAAATTTCTTAATTCCTCGGGGTATTTTCATAATTTAGACAAAAGATAGAAATTAGAATTTCTCAAATTTCGAGGGGCAAAACGGTCTTTTGCCCAGAAAACCCTAATGCCCTCATCCTCCCCTGTTGCTGTTGTTGCCGCCGCCTCCGTCACCCTACCGACGGCGGGCTGTGCGGCGAAGGGCGGGGTCGCTGCCCTCGCCTGCAAGCGGCACGCCCACTGGCGGCGTCGCCCCTACAGTTGGGCGCCCCCGCGGGCGGGCACCCCTATGGGCGTCGTCCCCTCCATGGGCGGTTCTGCCCGCGAGGTAGCGCCCGCAAGTGGGGTTGCCTCGCCGGGCAGCCGCTCCTACTAGGTTTTTGCCCGCGGGAGCAGCGGCAATAAGCACCGCTGCCCTGTGGCGCGTCACTAAGCAAGAGCAGTGGCTGTAGGCGTCGCTGCCCTTGCGGCTGCTGTTGTAGGCTACCTGCTAGCACGTAGATGGCAGTGCTGCCATTTGTGATGGTAGCGAGGGCAGCAACAATTGCTGCCTTTTTCGCTTTTGCGTCAACGATTTTGACGTCAAAAGCTTCTCCAAAACACAACACACGTACTTTAAAACCAATCTATCGCACGAACAACCTGGCACTGATACCACTGTTGGGAAAATCTTTGGGGGTTGACATCACATGTGCAGCGGAAGAACAAGAAAACAAAATCCCCGATTCTCAAAGAGATGTTCGTCGTCGTGCGAAGATTGGTGCGCAAAATCCGTGAAACTGAAAAACTGCGTATAGAATAGATTGTGTTACATAGGGAGATCGTATATCTCTATTTTCTTGCAGATCCTTAGGAGAGGGTGAAGGAGGTTAAGTGTCCTCCTCTCTAACGGTGATCCACACAGCAGGGCTGCGATGACGCTCCTCAAAACTCCAGGCCTGCTTTGAGGTGGAGAGGGGAAGGAGAATATGAGAGGCAAGTAAAGGCTCTAGCCTATGAGGCTCTGAATCCCTCCTATTTATAGAGGTCCCCTATCAAACCCTAATGGATCCTCGTCTAGTGGGTATTGGATCTGCATCCAATAACTCAAGCCTTTTAGATTAGTGGATCTCTATCAAATAATCTCTCATGGGCTCTTATTGGATCTTGTCCATGGGATCTAATAATTCAAGGGCTTATTGGATATCCAATAAGACAAGAGCTTCGTCGGATATCTCATATCCGAACCTCTACTCATCGCAATGCCTACCATATGTGTGTGACCCTCTAGGCCCAATATCGAGCTGGCCGTGAGTCATACCTATCAGAACTCCTTCTAACTTAGTGAATTATTATCTCTGTAATAATTCACTTGACTCATCGACTACGGACATACTAGGCCACTATGCCATAGTCCCTAGACGATACAAGAAAATCTAATCCATTGGACATGTTTGTCCTCAGTTACCGTATACCTATAGTCCCTCATCCATCTAATATCCCAAAGACCGTATATCGAGCATGGGGTGTTGTTAGATCCATACGGTTTCTACCCGAGTCTCGCTCTAATCGGATTCTCCCGGAGAACTCTTTCTCTCTCAACCCGAATGACCTGGCCAGGGATTTGTCTGAGCAAGAACATATGGGATATTCCTCTCATGACGCCGAGAGTAGATGATCATCTATTGACACTCAATAGCCCTTGTAAGGTCGACTACCACTCCCAATGACCAGTTGTACTAGATCTGGGACAACCAAACCTATAAGTCTGGTATCAAAGAGTGGAGCACTCATACAGGACATCCTTGGTGTCTCAAGTCTAAGGACCAGATATACCACTAGGACTACGAAATCGCTGTCTAACAATAAGGCATCATCAACCATCCAGCATTCCGTAAGCGGATCAATCAGTGAACTCATTCTCCAATGAGCACTTGTACTGTATCCCTAGTGTCCCTACACGAGCAGCTATGAGACCTGCTGCATCCATCATATGGATGGGTATACAGCACACTAGTCTATTCGGTTGTCATGATGTCCCTCTCGAGTAACCTATGATCGGGATTATTTAGGATATATGTTTAAAGGTGAATCGATCTCATTTTCATGATCTCATCACGATCAATCCAAGGACATCACAATATATATATGATATATGCCAAAATATAATAAGCAAAAAAGATTATGTATCAAGTCACACGTGCCATCACTCACGTGATTGGCTTGCTATGCACCTATGACTAGCAATGTTAGCATGAAACTAATTACTCAAATATCATCCAATGAACTTGTAAGAAGAATTCCTCATATCAAATTCATCAAAGGTAATGTGTGCGATGCTTGTCGATTAGGAAAATAGATTAAGAGTAGTTTTAAATCTAAAAATCAAATAAGCACCTCTAAGCCCTTGCAATTGATCCATATGGACTTGTTCGGACCAATCTTTACATCAAGCCTAGGAGGTAGCAAATATGCCTTTGTTATTGTACATGACTATAGTAGATACACATGGACTTATTTCTTGAAATACAAAAATGAATGCTTTAGATATTTCATCAAGTTTTGTAAACTTGTTCAAAATGAAAAAGGTTCTATGATTTCATCAATTAGAAGTGATCATGGTGGTGAATTTCAAAACCATGATTTCCAAGAATTTTATGAATTTAATGGATACAATCACAACTTCTCTACTCCAAGAAGTCCTCAACAAAATAGAGTCGCAGAAAGAAAAAATAGAAATTTACAAGAAATGGCGAGAATCATGTTGAATGAACAAAGCCTATCCAAATATTTTTTGGCCGAAGCCGTAAACACTGCATGCTATATTTTGAAGAGTTCTAGTAAGACCCTTACTTACCAAAACTCCTTATGAGTTGTGGAATAATAAAAAACCCAATGTTTCATATTTTAAAGTTTTTAGGTGTAAGTGTTTTATCTTGAATGAAAAAGATGCTTTAGGAAAATTTGATGCTAAATCCGATGAAGGAATTTTCTTGGTTATTCTTCGATTTCTAAAGCTTTTTGTATCTTCAATAAAAGAATTTTAATTATAGAAAAATTAATTCATGTTGTTTTCAATGAGATTTTTGAAATCAAGAAAAATGATTTTGATGATGATATTAGTTTTGATTCTTTGAATTTAAATGAAACCCCTTCTCCAACTAGCAAATTAGATGCATCCACTTCCAAAACATCCTTACCCAAGGATTGGAAGTATGTAGATTCTCATCCTAAGGAGCTAATCATAGGAGACATATCTAAGGGGGTTCAAACACGTTCTTCTCTTAAAAATTATTGTGCCAACGCCACTTTTCTCTCCCAAATTGAACCTAAATGTATTGACGAAGCCATGAAAGATGATTCATAGATTATCGCAATGCAAGATGAGTTAAATCAATTTGAGTGAAATGATGTGTGGAAGCTTGTTCTGAGACTAAATGACCATTTAGTTATTGGTACTAAATGGATCTTTAGAAATAAGTAAGATGAATATGGTATCATGGTTAGAAACAAGGCTAGATTAGTGGCCAAAGGTTTCAACTAAGAAGAAGGTATCGATTACAAAGAAACCTTCACTCCTGTGACTCGATAAGAAGCCATAAGGATGTTCCTTGCCTATGCTAGTAATAACAATTTTAAGTTATTTCAAATGGATATTAAAAGTGCTTTTCTTAATGGCTTTATTTCCGAAGAAGTTTATGTTGAACAACCTCCTGGATTTAAAAATAATAGCCTCCCTAATCATGTGTTTAAATTAACTAAAGCTCTCTTTGTTTAAAATAAGCCCCAAGGGCTTGGTATGAGAGACTTAGTTATTTTCTTATTGAAAATAATTTTACAAAAGGCAAAGTCGATACTACATTATTTATCAAGAATTTTAAAAATAATTTTCTCATTATTCAGATTTATGTTGATGATATTATCTTCGGTTCTATGAATGAATCTCTTTATGAATCTTTTGCTAAAACTATGAATCTCGAATTTGAAATGAGTTTGATGGAAGAATTAACCTTTTTCTTAGGCTTACAAATTAAGCAACTAAGTAATGACATCTTTATTAGTCAAACTAAATATGCTTTAGATTTACTAAAAAGAATTAATATGGATAACTCAAAAGCTATCAACACTCCTATGAGCACCTCCACTAAGTCAGAAGTTGATGAAAGTGGAGAAAGCTTCGATCAAAAAACTTATAGGGGTATGATAGGAAGTTTACTTTACCTCACTACAACTAGACCAGATATCATGTTCAATGTAGGACTTTGTGCTAGGTTTCAATCAAACCCTAAGATATCTCATCTCAAAGCAGTTAAAAGAATACTTAGATATCTTAAAGGTACCACAAATCTAGGATTATGGTATCCAAAAACTGAGAATTTTGAGTTAATTGCTTATGCTGATGCGGATTTTGCTGGGTGTAGACTAGATAGAAAAAGCACATCAGGAACATGTCAATTTTTGGGGCATGCCCTTATCTCCTGGTCATCTAAGAAACAAAATTCGGTTGCACTATCAACAACCGAAGCTGAGTATATTGCAGCTACTGCATACTATACACAAGTTGTATGGATGAAAAATACCTTAGAAGATTATAAAGTCTATCTTAAAAATATTTCCATTAAATGTGATAACACAAGTGCAATATGTTTAACAAAGAATCCCATTCAACACTCAAAACAAAACATATTGATATAAGACATCACTGTATACGAGATCATGTCACTAATCATGATGTAATTATAGTTCATTGATACTAAACATCAACTAGCTGATATTTTTACAAAGCCTCTAAGTGAAGAATAATTTGATTTCATTAAAAGAGAATTAGGAGTGTTGATATGTCCGAATGCATGAACTCATTTTTTCGACTTTCTTAATTCATCACTTAATTGCTATAATAAGAATTTTACACTATTACATGCCTTAATAACATGTTGGAAATTATGTCTTTTGGATACAAAAATTTCTATGATCATGAGCATGTTTTAGCTTCATGATTGTGTTTGAAAATCTATGGCAAAACCATGTCCGAATGCATGAAAGTGTTAAATTTTATTTTCGGATTTTCTTGATCCTACCATGATTTAGTATTTCTCTTCCAGACTTAATGTAGCTTTCATAAGTATATGTCATATCGAGTTTGTTTCATATCATTGACACATGAAATTAATTAACAAATGCATCTCTCAAAGACTTATCGTGTGAAAAATATTTTTTCGAGAAATGGATTTGATAAAATGATTCCTTCTTATGAATTCCTTCTTGAAAAGGAAGATCTTTTTTAACACTTACAAGGATTTGATTAACATGCATATCTTGATCCTTACAAAAATGAAGCGTGATTTAATCTCTTATCGATTTTAACTTCATTCAAGTAAGCTTACAAATGGCTTTCCTCCTTCATGCAAAAAGATAATGACAAATACAAAAGAAGAAGTAATGAAAGCTATCTCCATGGCATATTTTCCTTGAGATGTTTGTATAATTGGTATCCTATCACTTATTGTTGAAAAATAACATGAATCATTACCGCACTTATGCTTAAAGTTTGCTTAAATAGTTCTCCTTTTTGTTGATGATAAAAGGGGAGAAATACATGATAAATTGATGATAGAATTGCTATGAGTGCAATATTTGAATTATGTTAAGATATCAAAAGTTTACATCGAAATATATGATAAATTGGTGATAGAATTACTATGATTGCCATATTTGCACTATGCTATATTTAAGATATCAAGAGCTTACATCGTAATTTTATATGTTGATATCTTACTATATGATGAATTGCTACGATTACTATCTTTCATACTTGAAATGTAAGACGTGAAAATGGATGTCAAGCCTTGACATCATTTTCAAAGAGATACATCATGAAAGGAATCATGATGGGAGTATTGATAAGTTTAAATGAACTTAACTTATCAATATGTCTCTTGAATTCAAAGGCTTTGAATTCAAGAATGACTTATCTCAAGTATGGCATATAGATAAGGGGAGTTAATATTAACTCCATTATCAATTGATTGTCATCACCAAAAAGCGGGAGATTGTTGAATCTCGGATTTTGATAATGAAGTCAATTGTCATTTGTTATCTAATCTATATGTTGAGATAAGTATGCAGGATTAACTATGATGAAAGTAAGACATGCAGCAGGAGTTGTGCTGGAGTCAAGACCATGATCACGTTGGGAGTTCGAGAGTTTGACGGAAGTCCGAACGGTCATCGGAGGTTCTGCGGGAACAAATCCGAGAAGTCCAGGAGCTTTCCAAAGAAGCTCGTCGGAACTCACCAAGTGGATCATCGCAAGTCCAGGAGTTTGCAGAAAGTCCGTCAGAGCATCGTCGAGGGTTCGTCGGATGTTCGCCGGAAGTTCGCCGGAAGAAGTGATTGACGCACTGGAGCAAGTTGCGGTATTAATGTCTTAAATATCATAGTTAGCATGTAGATTAAGTTAGGAATGGGAGGTGATCCCATTAACTTAATCTGGGGGCAATTGGGCCCTTGACAGACCCAAATTAGGCTGAATGGATCAGCCCATTCGGACCTAGAATTCTTGGCCAGCGGTGGCACCGCCTAGGAGCTCAGTCTCCCAGGAATGCTGGGCGGTGGTACCGCCCCTGTCAGGTAGTGGTACCGCTTAAGCTCGGTCTCCGAGCAAAGCTGAGCGGTGGTACCGCCCCTGTCAGGCGGTGGTACCACTTGAGCTCGGTCTCCGAGCAATGCCAGGCGGTAGTACTACCCAGTTATGGCGATAGTACCGCTAGGACCCTGGAAATCCAGGAGATGATATTTTTGAGCTCCAAATTCAAACCAATTGGGGCCTATATAAACCTCACCCTTTCCTGCATGAAAGGGCACCAAAATCTTGATCTTATTCTGAGAATTTGAGAGCTCAAAAGTGTTGTAAAAGGCCAAAAGTTCTTCTCCCTCTTTTCATCTAAGTTTTGATCATTAAAAAAAGGAGTGAAAATCTATTAAGGGTTGTCTCCTAAGCCAGTCAAAAGGAGTAAAGCTGTAAAAGGGTTGTTGGCCTTCACCTATTGAAGGAAGGCCTCTAGTGTTGAATCTCGGATTTTGATGATGAATTCAATTGTCATTTGTTGTCTAACCTATATGTTGAGATAAGTGTGCAGGATTAACTACGATGAAAGTAAGACATGCAGCAGGAGTTACGCCGGAGTCATGACAATGATCACGTTGGGAGTTCGAGAGCTCGACGGAAGTTAGGATAGTCGTCGGAGGTTCTGCGAGAACAAATCCGAGAAGTCTATAAGCTTGCCAAAGAAGCTCGTCGGAACTCGCCAAGTGGATCGTCGCAAGTCCAGGAGTTTGCCGGAAGTCCGCAGGAGAATCACCGAGGGTTCATCGGATGATCGACGGAAGTTCGCCGGAAACTCGCCGGAAGAAGCGATTGACGCACCAAAGCAAACTGCAGAAATTGTCTTAGGATTTATCGTAGTTATACAATGATTAAGTTGGTAATGGGAGGTGATCCTATTAGCTTAATCTTGGGGCAATTGGGCCCCTGAAAGACCCAATTTGGGCCGAATGGATCTACCCATTCGGACCCTGATTGCTGTGGGAGGTGCAACCGCCCAAGCCAGGAGGTAGCACCGCCTGGGCTAAGTCTCCCAGGGAGACTGGGCGGTGCAACCGCCCCAGCCAGGAGGTGCAACCGCCTGGGCTCAGTCTCCAAGCGAGATTGGGCGGTGCAACCTCTCCTGATAGGAGGTAGCACCGCTTGAGCTCGGTCTTCGAGCTCTAGCAGGCGGTGCAACCGCCCCAGTCAGGAGGTGCAACCGCCTGAGCTCGGTCTTCGAGCTCTAGCAAAGAGGTGCAACCGCCCCTAACAGAGGTGGCACTGCCTGGAGGCTCAGTCTTCGAGCTCTGCCAGGAGGTGCAACCGCCTGATCCCGGAATTCTGGGAATTGACAGTTTTGAGCTCCAAATTTGAACTGGGTTGGGGCCTATAAATACCCCACCCATTCAGCACTGAGAGGTAGCAACTAACACTCGAAATCTTGACATCTTTCTGTGATTCTTAGAGCTCAAAATTTTTGTAAAGGCCAAAAGTTCTCCTCCCTATGTTCTTTAAAGTTTTGAGTTGTAAAGAGAGGAGAGAAAATTTCTGTAAGGGTTGTCTCCTAAGCCCGTCAAAAGGAGTGAAACTGTAAAAGGGTGGTTGGCCTTCGCCTATTGAAGGAAGGCCTCTAGTTGACGTCGGTGACCTCGTCGGTGGAGGAAGCCAAAAGTGGAGTAGGTCAAGATTGACCGAACCACTCTAAATCTCGGTTTGCATTTACTTTGAGCATTTTAACTTTACTGCAAACCTCCTAAATAGCTACTGCCTTCTGCGCTTTTACGAACAAATTTCTAAGTTTAGAACTTTCCGAATCTGCGTTTAGACGTAAATCGGCTTTTTCGTACGATCATTACATTTCAGTTTACGTTTACGTCTTGATTTCAATCATAACTGTAAACTGCCTTCTGCGCATGTATAAAACATATCTCAAAGTTCAGTATCTTCAAAATTGTTATTTAGACGTAAACTGGTTTTATCGTACGAACGTCGCATTTCAGTTTGCGCTTGCATTCTGATTTTCATCATAAACTGTAAACTGCCTTTGTAGATTTACATTAACGTCATCTCGCTTAATCTTAAGTAATCTTAGAATCGGCTTTTACATTGAAATCGTTTTTTTGTCAAACGAACGCAGCTTTCGGTTTTAATCGCTGAAAAATTTCCGCTGCACTAATTCACCCCCCCCCCCCCCCCCCCCCCCTCTTAGTGCTCTTGATCCTAACAATTGGTATCAGAGCGGGGTTAACTCTCAAACGGATTAAAACCCTAGAGAGATGGCTTACGCCGGAAACCAAGAGGACCATTCTATTACACGTCCACCCTTATTCAATGGGACGGACTACACCTATTGGAAGACCCGAATGAGGATCTTTCTTATTTCTATGGATTTTGAACTTTGGAATTTTGTCGAAAATGGTTTTTCGAAATCTTCTCTTCCAATGATCGATTGGAATGATTTGGAGAAGAAGGCTTTCGCTCTTAATGCAAAGGCTATGAATGCCTTATTTTGTGCACTTGATAAAAATGAGTTTAATCGTGTTTCGATTTGTGAAACCGCATTTGATATTTGGCACACACTCGAAGTGACTCATGAAGGCACAAGTAGAGTGAAAGAGTCAAAAATCAATCTTTTGTTACACTCTTTTGAACTTTTTCGGATGAAACCGAGTGAGACTATTGGCGACATGTTTACCCGTTTCACGGATGTCGTCAACGGTCTAAAAGGACTCGGAAAAAGTTTTTCGGATTTTGAGCTCATAAATAAGATTCTAAGATCCCTTCCTAAGAGTTAGGATCCTAAAGTCACTGCTATTCAAGAGGTGAAAGATCTAAACAACTTCCCTCTTGAAGAACTAATTGGGTCATTAATGACCTACGAGATGACTTGCAAAGCTCATAAAAAGCAAGAAGACATCCTTCCAAAGAACAGGAAGGATATGGCACTTAGAACTTTGGAAGACCACTTGAAAAAAAACTCAAGTGATGAGGACTGTGACGATGACTTGGCACTTCTAACAAGAAATTTTAAAAAATTCATTAAAAGAAACAAGTTTAAGAATGACACTAAAAATAAACTTGAACCCAAGAAGGACCAAGTTATTTGCTATGAGTGCAAAAAGCCGGGACACTACAAGAGTGATTGTCCCCAAGTCAAAAAGAGAACAACAAAGAAGAAGGCGCTCAAAGCAACATGGGATGATTCGAGCGCGTTCGAAGAAGAGGAGTCCAACACCGAGCAAGTTGTTCATTATGCCTTAATGGCCATCAGAGAAGAGGTAACGAATTTAATAGATGCAGATATATCTTTCGATGAATTATTAAATGCCTTCAATGACTTATTTGATGAATGCAAAATTATTGATAGAAAATATAAATTGCTAAAAAAGGAGCATGATAGTCTTACTTGTGATTTTGATAAGTTAAAAATTGAATATCATGATAGTTTAAATTCATGCATCAAATGCCATGATCTAGAAACTTTCCAAATGAAAAACTTGCTACTTAAGGACACCTTAAAGAAATTTGAGGTTGGTAGCAAGTCACTGAACATGATCCTTGCAAACAAGGGTCACGTTCCCAAAAGAAGTGGAATTGGATTTGTGAGAAGTCCTCACCAAAATCCAACCACCTTCATAAAAGGCCCCATCCTACATGTTCGACACCAAAACAAATGCAACTTTTGTTGCAAATTTGGACACAAGACGCATTATTATCCATTCAAGAAAATTAGTCCAAACAAATTGATTTGGGTTCCTAAAGGAACCATGATAAACTCTATGCAACATGATAAACAATGTAGATCTATTTTTGAGGCACCCAAAAGCAAATGGGTACCTAAAAATCATCCTTTCTTGTAGAAACCTATACCATCGCAAGCTAGGAGCAAGAGATGGTACCTTGATAGTGGATGCTCAAGGCATATGACCGGAGATCCATCTCAATTCTCTAAGCTCACTAGCATAGACGAAGGCTATGTCACCTTCGGAGACAACAACAAGGGTAAAATCGTTGGCAAAGGAACCATAGGTAACAAATCCAACTTCTTTATTGAAGATGTTTTGTTAGTTGATGGCTTAAAACATAACCTCTTGAGCATTAGTCAATTATGTGATAAAGGATACATTGTCAGATTCGAATATAATGCTTGCATCATTGAAAAACCACACAAAAACATGTCTATAGTTGTATTAAAACAAAATAACGTATACACTATTGACATCAATGATTTGTGTAATGAAATATGTTTTTCGGTTTTGAATGAGGATGCTTGGCTATGGCATAGAAGATTAGGTCATGCTAGCATGAAACTAATCACTCAAATATCATCTAAAGAACTTGTAAGAGGAATTCCTCATATCAAGTTCATCAAAGATAATGTATGTGATGCTTGCCAATTAGGTAAACAAATTAAGGGTAGCTTCAAATCTAAGAATCAAATAAGCACCTCTAGACCCTTACAATTAATCCATATGGACTTGTTCGGACCAATCTCTACATCAAGTCTAGGAGGTAGCAAATACGTCTTCGTCATTGTGGATGACTATAGCAGATATACATGGATCTATTTCTTAAAACAGAAAAATGAATGCTTGAGATATTTTACCAAGTTTTGTAAACTTGTTCAAAATGAAAAGGGTTCCATGATTTCGTCAATTAGAAGTGATCACGGTGGAGAATTTCAAAACCATGATTTCCAAGAATTTTGTGAACTCAACGGATACAACCATAATTTCTCTACTCCAAGAAATCCTCAACAAAATGGAGTAGTAGAAAGAAAAAATCGAAATCTACAAGAAATGGCAAGAACCATGTTGAATGAACATAGCCTACCCAAATATTTTTGAGCCGAAGCCGTAAACACCGCATGCTATATTTTGAATAGAGTTCTAGTAAGACCCTTACTCACCAAAACTCCTTATGAGTTATGGAACAACAAAAAACCCAATGTTTCATATTTTAAAGTCTTTGGGTGTAAGTGTTTTATCTTGAATGAAAAGGATAACTTAGGAAAATTTGATGCTAAATCCGATGAAGGAATCTTTCTTGGTTATTCTTCGGTTTCTAAAATTTTCGTATCTTCAATAAAAGAACTTTAATTATTGAAGAATCTATTCATGTTGTTTTCAATGAGATTTTCGAAATCAGGAAAAACGATTTTGATGATGATGTTAATTTTGATTCCTTGAATTTAAATGAAACCCCATCTCCAACTAGCAACTTGGATGCATCCACTTCCGAAACATCTTTACCCAAGGATTGGAAGTATGTAGATGCTTATCCTAAGGAGCTAATCTTAGGAGACACATCAAAGGGGGTTCAAACAGGATCTTCTCTTAAAAATTTTTGTGCCAACGCCGCTTTTCTCTCCCAAATTGAACCCAAATGTGTTGATGAAGCCATGAAAGATGATTCATGGATTATCGTAATGCAAGATGAATTAAATCAATTTGAGAGAAATGAGGTGTGAACGCTTGTTCCTAGGCCTAATGACCATTTAGTTATTGGTACTAAATGGGTCTTTAGAAATAAGCAAGATGAAAATGGTATCGTGGTTAGAAACAAGGCTAGATTAGTGGCCAAATGTTTCAACCAAGAAGAAGGTATCGATTACGAAGAAACCTTCGCTCCTGTGGCTCGATTAGAAGCCATAAGAATGCTCCTTGCCTACGCTAGTAGTAATAATTTTAAGTTATTTCAAATGGATGTTAAAAGCGCTTTTCTTAATGGCTTTATTTCCGAAGAAGTCTATGTTGAACAACCTCCTAGATTTGAAAATAATAGCCTCCCTAATTATGTGTTTAGACTTGGTATAAGAGACTTAGTTATTTTCTTATTGAAAATAATTTCATTAAAGACAAGGTTGATACTACATTATTCATCAAGAATTTTGAAAATAATTTTCTCATTGTTCAGATTTATGTTGATGATATTATCTTTGGTTCTACGAATGAATCTCTTTGTGAATCTTTTGCTAAAACTATGAGTCTTGAATTTGAAATGAGTTTAATGGGAGAGTTAACATTCTTCTTAGGTTTACAAATCAAACAACTAAGCAATGGCATCTTTATTAGTCAAACTAAATATGCTATGAATTTACTAAAAAAGTTTAATATGAATAACTCAAAAGCTATTAACACTCCTTTGAGCACCTCCACTAAGTTAGAAATTGATGAAAGTGGAGGAAGCTTCGATCAAAAAACTTATAGGGGTATGATAGGAAGTTTACTTTACCTCACTGCAACTAGACCAGACATCATGTTCAGTGTAGGACTTTGTGCTAGATTTCAATCAAGCCCTAAGATATCTCATCTCAAAGTAGTTAAAAGAATACTCAGATATCTTAATGGTACCATAAATCTAGGATTATGGTATCCAAAATCAGAGAATCTTGAGTTAATTACTTATGCTGATGCAGACTTTGCTGGCTGTAGACTAGATAGAAAAAGTACATCAGGAACATGTCAATTTTTAGGACATGCCCTTGTTTCTTGGTCATCTAAGAAACAAAACTCGGTTGCACTATCAACAACCGAAGTTGAATATATTGCAGCAAGTGCATGTTGTGCACAAGTTGTATGGATGAAAAACACCTTAGAAGATTATAAAGTTCATCTTAAAAATATTCTCATTAAATGTGATAACACAAGTGCAATATGCTTAACAAAGAATCCTATACAACACTCAAGAACAAAACATATTGATATTAGACATCATTTTATACGAGATCATGTTACTAATCATGATGTAATCATAGAGTTCATTGATACTAAACATCAACTAGCCGATATTTTTACAAAACCTCTAAGTGAAGAACAATTTGATTTTATAAGAAGAGAATTAGGAATGTTGATGTGTCCGAATACTTAAACTAGTTAAAATTACTTTTCGAACTTTATTGAATGATCAAATCACTTGATTGCCATGTGTTGAAATGTTTTGATTTTTGAAAAACTATAGCATAATCTTGTCCGAATGCATGAAAGAATTCATCCCATTTTCGGACTCGCTTAACAGTTGGAATGACAAAAATCAAATACACTCTTATGAAAAATATTTTTTTCAAATGGATTTGATAAAATGACTTTTCTCCTTCATGCACAAAGAATTATAACATAGAAGGAGAAGAAGAATTCAAAACATTATACGTATCATGCCTTCCTTTATATGTTTGATAACTTGCTTATATTGTTCTCCTGGTATCACATCTATCATGCTTTTTGTTGATGACAAAGGGGGAGAAATATATGAATTGATTTGATGCTATAAACACTGATGCTATGATTATGCCATGCTTGCATCATCAAGAGATATTTGAACAGATGCCATATATAGAAATGCAACACTTGCTAAAATATTTGAAATGTGTACATCATGTAATGATATCAAAATCTTACTTCACAGCTTTACATGTTGATATCTTACAATATGATGAATTGCTTCAATTATCATCATTCAAAATTATTATGTAAGAATGAATGTCAAGCCTTGACATCATCTTCAGAGATGTCACTTGAATTCTTAGGTCTTGAATTCAAGAATGACTGATCTCAAGTATGGCATGTAGATAGGGGGAGTTAAGGTTAACTACATTATCAATTGATTGTCATCATCAAAAAGGGGGAGATTGTTGAATCTCAGATTTTGATGATGAAGTCAATTGTCATTTGTTGTCTAACCTATATGTTAAGATAAGTGTGCAGGATTAACTACGATGAAAGTAAGACATGCAGCAGGAGTTGCGCCGGAGTCATGACAATGATCACGTTGGGAGTTCGAGAGCTCGACGGAAGTTAGGACAGTCGTCGGAGGTTCTGCGGGAACAAATCTGAGAAGTCCATAAGCTTGCCAAAGAAGCTCATCAGAACTCGCCAAGTGGATCGTCGCAAGTCCACGAGTTTGCCGGAAGTCCGCAGGAGAATCACCGAGGGTTCATCGGATGATCAACGGAAGTTCGCCGGAAACTCGCTGGAAGAAGCGATTGACGCACCGGAGCAAGCTGCAGAAATTGTCTTAGGATTTATCGTAGTTGGCACAATGATTAAGTTGGTAATGGGAGGTGATCCCATTAGCTTAATCTTGGGGCAATTGGGCCCCTGAAAGACCCAATTTGGGCCGAATGGATCTACCCATTCGGACCCTAATTGCTGTGGGAGGTGCAACCGCCCAAGCCAGGAGGTAGCACCGCCTGGGCTAAGTCTCCCAGGGAGATTGGGCGGTGCAACCGCCCCAGCCAGGAGGTGCAACCGCCTGGGCTTAGTCTCCAAGCGAGACTCGGCGGTGCAACCTCTCCTAACAGCCAGGTAGCACCGCTTGAGCTCGGTCTTCGAGCTCTGGCAGGCGGTGCAACCGCCCCAATCAGGAGGTGCAACCGCTTGAGCTCGGTCTTCGAGCTCTAGTAGAGAGGTGCAACCGCCCCTGATAGAGGTGGCACCGCCCAGAGGCTCAGTCTTCGAGCTCTGCCAGGCGGTGCAACCGCCCTAGTCAGGAGGTGCAACCGCCTGATCCCGGAATTCCAGGAATTGACAGTTTTGAGCTCCAAATTTGAACTGGGTTGGGGCCTATAAATACCCCACCCATTCAGCACTGAGAGGTAGCAACTAACACTCGAAATCTTGACATCTTTCTGTGATTCTTAGAGCTCAAAATTGTTGTAAAGGCCAAAAGTTCTCCTCCCTCTGTTCTTCAAAGTTTTGAGTTGTAAAGAGAGGAGAGAAAATTTCTGTAAGGGTTGTCTCCTAAGCCCATCAAAAGGAGTGAAACTGTAAAAGGGTGGTTGGCCTTCGCCTATTAAAGGAAGGCCTCTAGTTGACGTCGGTGACCTCGTCGGTGGAGGAAGCCAAAAGTGGAGTAGGTCAAGATTGACCGAACCACTCTAAATCTCGGTTTGCATTTACTTTGATCATTTTAACTTTACTGCAAACCTCCTAAATAACTACTGCCTTCTGCGCTTTTACGAACGAATTTCTAAGTTCAGAACTTTCCGAATCTGCGTTTAGACGTAAATCGACTTTTTCGTACAATCATTACATTTCAGTTTACGTTTACATCTTGATTTCAATCATAACTGCAAACTACCTTCTGCGCATGTATAAAACATATCTCAAAGTTCAGTATCTTCAAAATTGTCATTTAGACGTAAGCTGGTTTTATCGTACGAACGTCGCATTTCAGTTTGCGCTTGCATTCTGATTTTCATCATAAACTGCAAACTGCCTTTGTAGATTTACTTTAATGTCATCTCACTTAATCTTAAGTAATCTTAGAATCGGCCTTTACATTGAAATCATTTTTTTGTCAAACGAACGCAGCTTTCGGTTTTAATCGCTGAAAAATTTCCGCTGCACTAATTCACCCCCCCCCCCCCTCTTAGTGCTCTTGATCCTAACATCTAGTAGATGTCGGTAACCTCATCTTGGGTGTTAAACCAACTGAGAAATCATGAGGCTGTGATACCAATTGTTAGGATCGGGGTTGGCACTAAGAGGGGGGGGTGAATTAGTGCAGTGGATAAAAACATCAGTTTCGGAAAATCTTTCGTACGATAAAACCCAAACTCGGAAATGCTTAACTTGAAACACGTGTTTGTAAATGTATTAAAGGCAGTAAGCTATTAAAAAGGTTTGCAGTAAAGATAAATTATTCAAAGTAAAATACAAACTAGATTTTAGAGTGGTTCGGTCGTCGTGACATACATCCACTTCGCCGATTCCTCTTCTGTCGAGGCCACCGGCATCCACTATCGATCTTCCTTTAATAGGTGAAGATCAACCTCCTTCTTACACCCCTATTATCCTTTTACAAGGCTTATGAGACAATCCTTACAAGCACACACACTCCTCTCTAAACAGAATTCTAAACTTAGAACTTAGAGGAGGGGATTCACTTATGATTACAATACAATTTTCTCACTTTTAATCTCTTTGTGCTTGTGTGTGTTAACCAATGATGAGAGGGGTATTTATAGGTCTCAAGTGGATTAAAACTTGGAGCCTAAAAGTGTCTCATCCCTGGTTTTCGAGGTATGACGGTACCACTGCTTATATTGGGTGGTACCACTGCTTGTAGCGTTGACACTAGGTGGTACAACTGTCTAATCTAGTGATATCATCGCTTGGGAGACTATGTTTGGGCGGTACCACTACCCAGACTAACGGTATCACTGCTTGCTAGTCTCAGAGATTGAGTTTGGGTGGCATCACCTCCTAACATAGTCTCGGAGACTGTGCCACCAATGGTTCCATTTGTTGGGTCACTGTTTGGACCTTTCACTTGGCCCAACACAATCTAAACTTGGGCCCAATTGGCCCATAATTAAGTTGGCTCAATTCTAACATAGTTATATCTAAAACTTACTTCAATCTAGATAATTATTACAAAGCTTGAATTAAATATTATCTGGTATGTCATTGGTTCAACGACGCTTCGTCCGATTCTTCGGCGCATCATTCTCTCTTGTAGTCTATTGCCCAATCGGCCAGTTGACCTTCGTAACTCCGATTTCCTTAGTGCAATTTCCACTCTTCTTGGCCCGATGCTCGAACCCATAGCCCGAAGTCTTCTGTCGATACGTCGATCGATCCTCTAGCTCGACATCCATTCTTCTGACATGTTTCACTTCGGCCCAACATGATTCTTCCTGCTTTAATTATCTCTTCTTGATCGAAGCTTCTTGCATCAATCAAAATGCAGATAAGATCATAAACACTATCAATTGGTTTCATTATCAAAATTTGAGATTCAATAGTACTCATATTCAACATAGTACCCTGCAAGCATAAGAGCTATTTCCAAAAGGTACTAGTAAATACTTTATCTCGATCACTAATAATAAAACATGGAATTTCATGCAACTTCACTATCTTATCAACAAAAGTGAAAGCAATACTTACAGTAGCATAAGGATGTCACATAGCACAAAAATAAGAATATTTTATAAGGCAATCCACAACCATAAAAATGGTGGAAGTTCATCGACAAAATCCATGGATATGTTAGTCCAAGCATCATCAGAAATAGGAAGAGGCAAAAGCAAACCAGGGGTACTAACTGTCTTACCTTTGTAGCATTGACAAACATCAAATTTTATAACAAACTTTTTGATGG
The DNA here is from genome assembly GCF_036884655.1 of Musa acuminata AAA Group. NCBI lineage: Eukaryota > Viridiplantae > Streptophyta > Magnoliopsida > Zingiberales > Musaceae > Musa > Musa acuminata. The sequence goes on from NC_088350.1 coordinate 9,580,241, forward strand.
TTTTCTTCACACCTTTCCAATAAAACAATTGACAAATGTATGGAGAAATACAGAATGATTCACAGTTGGTGATGAATGAAACTCTTTTAAAATTATATTCTAGTAAGAAGAATTTAGGAATAGAAGTTGGATATTATTTTAGCTTTTTAATAGCATCTTAAATTTCATGATCATCTAACCATTCACTCATAATAAGTTCTAACATTTTTCAAGTAGAAATAGAAATAGCCATTAGTTCAACTTGCTCTCAAAGGTGAGAAAGTGCATCTGTAACCAAATACTAACTCCCCTTCTTATAAATAATCTTATAGTCAAAACCCAATAGCTTAATGATCTATTTTTGTTACTTTAAATAAGAAACCCTTTGCTTAGGAAAATATTTTAGATTTTTATGATTATGCATAATCGGAATTGTCGACCATTAAGTAAGGCCTCCACTTATTGACTGCATAAACAATGGATAATATTTCTTTGTCATAAATAGATAAACTCAAATAAGATAGGGAAAGTGTCTTAATAGTATAAGCAATTTAATGATCTTCTTGCATTAGTACAACTCCAATACTCGCTTCAGAAGCATTAGATTCAATCACGAATAACTTGTTAAGATATGGTAAAGCGAGAACTGGCATAGTAGTCATTGCATACCTAAGAGAAATAAAAACCTGAGTAGATTCCTCCGTCCACTTAAATGTATTTTTTTTCAAAAGTGATATCAAAGTAGTACTAATTTTACGATAGTTCTTCATAAACTTTCAATAATAACCAGTGAGCCCCTAGAATCTCCTCAAACCCTTAATTAATTTTAGAATTAACAATCTTTCATTGTTTGAAATTTAGAATGATCAACTATAATACCCTCTCGAGAAATAACGTTGCCAAAATACTCTACCTTAGATTGAACAAAGTTAAATTTCGATTTCTTGATAAAAAGATAATGCTCACGAAGAAGGATAAAGACAACCTGCAAATGAAATAAATGACTTTATAAAGATGGGCTCTATATCATAATAATATTAAAGAAAATCAAAACAAACTTACGAAGATGAACTCAAAAGATATCATTCATTAAACTATGAAAAATAGATGGTGCATTAGTTAACCCAAAAGATATTATCAAAAATTTATAATGACCATCATGTGTTCTAAAAGCAGTTTTCTGAATGCCCACTTCATGTATACAAATTTGGTAATAGCTAGACCGTAAATTTAGTTTAGTGAAAACTTATACACCTCCCAATGCATACTTGTGAGAAATAAAAACCTGATTAGCTTCTTTTGTCTACCTAAATGTATTTTTTTTCAAAAGTGATGTCAAAGGAGTACTAAGTTTACCAAAGTTCTTCACAAACTTTCAATAATAACTAGTGAGTCCCAAGAATCCCCTTAGAGCCTTAATTAATTTTAGAATTGACCAACCTTTCATTGTCTGAATTATAGATAGATCAACTATAATACCCTCTCGAGAAACAACATGGACAAAATACTCCACCTCAAATTGCACAAAGCTGCATTTTGATTTTAAAAAAAAAAGATAATGCTCACGAAGAAGGATAAAGACAACCAGCAAATGTAATAAATAACTTATGGGATATACATCATAATATCATCAAAGAAAATTAGAATAAACCTACGAAGATGAACTCAAAAGATATGATTCATTAAACTCTGAAAAATAGATGGTGCATTGGTTAACCCAAAAGGCATTATCAAAAATTTAAAGTAACCATAATGTGTTCTAAAAATAGTTTTCTGAATACCATCTTCATGTACGTGAATTTGTGATGGCTATACAATAAATATAGTTTAATGAAAACTTATGCACCTCCCTATTTAATCTCGGATTTTGATGATGAAATCAATTAATAAGTTTACAATCTAATCTACATTTTGAGTAACGTAAGACTAACCTCAATCAAGGAAAGGCAAATCGATTGATGTAGGAAGAATCAAACGTTGGGCTGGAATAGAACATGTTAGAAGATTGGATGTTGGGCTGGTGGAATAGTCGACATGCCGGAAGAACTTCGTGCTATGAGTTCGGGCATCGGGCTGAAGGATCGGATATTGCACCAAGGAGATCGAAAGTTACGGGAGTCAATATGCCAATTGGATAATATGCCAAAAGATAGAACGATGCGCTGAATGATCGGATGAAACGTCGGAGGAACCAATGACATACCGAACAACATAGGATTTGTGTTTATAATCAATTATGTCTAGATCGAGTAAGTTTAGGTCTAATTGAGTTGGTATTAAGGTGAAACAATGTCAACTCAATTAAGGGCTAATTTAGTGACCTATAGTAGGGTCTGGCAGTGGTACCACCCACACATAGTCTCCTAAACTATGTCAGGTGGTGGTACTGCCCAATGTCAATATCAGACTAGGCGATGGTATCGCTCAGTGTTAGATTGATAGGTGATGGTTCCATCAGTTAATAGTCTGGTAGATGATGGTACCACTCAGTGTTAGACTAATAGGCAGTGATACCGTTAGTTGTTAGTTTAGTAGGCAGTGGTACCGCTAATACCTCGAAAACCCAGGATGAGATCATTTTGGCTCCAAATTTGAATCTGTTTGGGGCCTATAAATACCCTAATCTTTTCTGCTTAATAAAGTAACTAAAGAGAACAAAAACTTGGGGTTTAGAGTGTGAAAACTCTATGAGAAAGTTGAGTCTCTCCTCCTTGAGCTTAGAGGTTGTTCTAAGGGAGGTGTGTGAGGGATACCTTGTAAAAGGGGATGTAAAGGTTCTCTCTTGAGCCTATCAAAAGGAAAAAGAGTTGTAAGAGGATAATTGATCTTCACCCATTGAAAAAAGGTCATTAGTGGATGCCGGTGACCTCGACGAAAGAGGAATCAGGAGTGGACGTAGGTCATAATATGACAGAACCACTATAAATCTGGTTTGCATTTACTTTATGCTTTTCATTTTCATTGAAAACTAATTTCTCACTTTTACTACACTTACGAACATGTTTTCAAGTTACATCTTTCTGATATGGTTTTTCTACATTGAACGAATTTTTTAAAACTGACGTTTTTATCGAAAGCACTAATTCACCCCTCCCCCCGCCCCCTCTCTTAGTGTCAATTTTGGTCCTAACAGTTGCTATCAAAGCAAAGGTTTTTTTCTTTTAGTTTAACACCCAAGGGAAATGGCATTTTCTGGTTTTCAAGAGGTTCACTCTATCATTCATCCTCCTATATTCAATGGGATGAGCTACACGTATTAGAAAACTCGAATAAAATTTTCTTACTTTTATTATATTTTAATTTATGGAATATAATTGAAAATGGTTTTCAAAAGTCTTCTAATCCAATGAACGAATGGAATGATTTAGAGAAGAAAACCTTTTCTTTAAATGCTAGAGCTATGAATGCTCTATTTTATGCTTTGAACAAAAATGAGTTTAATCATATTTTATTATACGACACTGCACATGAGATTTGACACACACTAGAACTCATGAAGGCACGAATAGAGTTAAAGAGTCTAAAATTAATCTTTTAATGTATGATTTTGAACTATTTCGAATGAAGCAAAGCAAAACCATTGTTGACATGTACACCCGTTTTACGGATGTCATCAATGGCTTAAAAGCACTTGGCAAATATTTTTTAAATCTTGAACTTGCTAAAAAAATTTTACGATCTCTTTCTAAAAATTGGGATTCGAAAGTAACAGCCTTCATTAATGACAAGTGCTTTTAAGAACTTAAACAATTTTTCGCTGGAAGTACTTATCAGTTCATTAATGACATATGAAATGAATTGTATGGCATATGAACTTGAGAATAATCTTCCAAATAATAGAAAAGATTTGACACTTAGAACAAAAGAATGCCACTCGGGCGAAAGCTCAAGTGATGATGACTTTGAACTCCTCACAAGTAAATTTAAATTATTCATAAAACAAGAATCAAAAAATAAAAATGAACTTAAAAGGACAAAACAACTTGCTATAAATGTAATCGACCGAGGTACTTCAAAAGCGAATGTCCACAAGTAAAAAAGAAGCTACAAAAGAAGAAGAAAGCACTCAAGGTGACTTAGGATAATTCAAGTGCATTCAAAGACGAGGAGATTGTTGAATATTAGATTTTAATGATGAAATCAATTGGTAACTTGTTTTATCTAATCTATATGTTAAGAAAAGTTTACAAGATTAACTACGATAGCTATCAAGACAAAGTAAAATGAAGTGTCAGAGTCAAGATCGAGAATTTTTTGGGAGTTCGAGAGTTCATTGGGAGTACGGAGGTTTATTGGAAGTGCCACCGAAATTGGCCGAGAAGAAGCTCATTAGAACTTGCCAAGAAGATCATCGTGAAGTCTAGGAGCTTGCTAGGAGTCCATTGGAAGATTGCCGAGAGATCGTTAGAAGTCCATCGAAAGATCGCCGGAAGCTCGCTGGAAGAAACCAAGACTTACCAAACTTGTTTTGTTTAGTGTATGCCTCAAAAATCATAGTTAGCACATAATTAGGCTTAGGTTTGGGAGATAATTCTATTAAACCTATTAAGGGCCAACTAGGCCTGTAATTAGATTAGTTTGAGCTAGATTCAAGGCTCAACCAGGTTGCTGAACCTTGTTTGGCGGTGGTACCGCCAAACTAAGGCAGTGGAACCACCCAGGGATCAGTCTCCAAGAAGCCTAGGCAGTGGTACCACCAGTAGTTATTACTGTCAGGCGGTGGTATTGCTAGAGCCCAGTCTCCGATGCTCTGTCAAGTAGTAGTACCACCCATTGTCAGTGCTGCATCCGGTGGTACTGCTAGTACCCCGAAAACCTGGGATGAGACACTTTTTAGCTCAAATTTTGAAGTCATTAGGGTCTATAAATACCCCCACCCTTTTCTGCATGAAAGGGCAATCAAAGTGTGAAAAAAATATTTAAGTGTTGGGGTGTAAAGGCATTGTAAAAGTGTAAAGAGTCCTCCTCCTCTCTCTCTCTTTAGTTTTGTAAGGGTTGTATTCTAAACCCGTGAAAAGGAGAAAGCATTGTAAAGAGGTGGTTGGTCTTTGCCTATTAAAGGAAAACCACTAGTGCATGCTGGTGATCTCGAGGGAGGAGGAATTGGAAATGGATGTAGGTCGGACAACTGAACCACTATAAAATTGGTGTGTTCTTTTCTTGGTACATACTTTACTTTTGCTGCATTCCACGTTACTTCATTGTAAACTGCTGAATCCCCTCTTCTCTACTCACTTACAAACATATTCAAGTCAAACGATATTTCAATACGGTTTTTGTCAAACTAAGAGTTTCGTTGTACAAAGTTTTCTGAAAGCGATTAAATTTGTCATTTTTATCCGTTGCACTAATTCACCTCCCCTCCCCCCTCTTTTAGTATGGTTCTTGATCCTAACAATTGGTATCAGAGTAAGACCACTCTCATTTTGGTTTGAAACCCAAGAGAGATGGCATTTATCGGCAACCAAGAGGGTCATTCAATCACACGTCCACCTATGTTCAATGGGTCGGATTACACCTATTGGAAAACTAGAATGAGAATTTTTTTAATTTCTATGGATTTTGAGTTATGGAACATTATGGAAAATTGCTTTCAAAAGTTTTCTCTTCTAATGAATGATTAGAATGAGTTGGAGAAGACTTTCTCTTTAAATGCCAAAGTTATGAATGTCTTGTTTTGCGTTTTAGATAAAAATGAGTTCAATTGAGTATCAATTTGTGAAACGGCTTTCGATATTTGGCACACACTCCAAATCACTCATGAAGGTACTAGTAGAGTACAAGAGTCCAAAATAAATCTTTTAGTCTATTCTTATGAATTGTTTCGGATGAAACCAAGTTAGACTATTGGAGACATGTACATCCGGTTTACGGATGTCATCAATTGTCTAAAAGTGCTAGGTAAAAGTTTTTCTAACTTTGAACTTGTTAATAAAATATTGAGATCCATTCCAAAGAGTTGGGACCCTAAAGTAACGGTCATTCAAGATGCTAAGGATTTAAATAATTATCCTCTCGAAGAACTTACCGGGTCGTTAATGACCTATGAGATGACTTGCAATGCTCATGAAGAGCTTGAGAATAACTTTTTAAAGAACAAAAAGGATATGACACTAAGAACTTATAAAGACCACTTGAAATGAAGTTCAAGTGATGAGGACTATGATGATGACTTGGCACTCTTGACAAGAAAGTTCAAAAAATTCATAAAAAGAAATAAATCTAAAAATAACACTAAAAATAAAATTGAACCCAAGAAAGAACAAGTTATATACTATGAATGAAAGAAGTCGGGACATTTCAAAAGAAGATGTCCCCAAATAAAGAAGAAACAACCAAAAAAGAAGAAGGCGCTCAAAGCAACATGGGATGATTCAAACGATTCTGAAGACGAAGAACAAAGCAACAAGGAAATCGTCAACTACGCACTAATGGCTATCGGATATGAGGTAAGTGTTGAATCTCGGATTTTGATGATGAAACCAATTGATAAGTGTTTATGATTTAATCTATATTTTGAGTAACGCAGGATGCTTCGATGAGGATGAGACAATTAAAGCAAGAAGAATCATATTATGCCGGAGGAAAACATGTCAGAAGATTGGATGTCGAGCCGGAGGATTGGTCGACGTATCGATAGAAGTCTTCAAGCCATGGATTCGGGCATCGGGCTAAGAAGAGCGGAGATTGTGCCAAGGATATCTAAGCTACGAAGTCAACTGGCCGATTGGGCAATAGGCCACAAGAGAGGACGATGTGCCGAAGAATCGGACGAAGCGTCGATGGACCAATGACATGCCGGACAACATGAATAATGCTTAGTATTAATTGTCTAGATCGAAGTGTGTTTTTACATGTGTAGGATTAACTACGATAGAAAGACATGAAGCAAAATGAAGTCCCAGAGTTAAGAACGTGATTTCATTGGGAGTTCGAGAGTTCGTCGAAAGTCTGGACGTTCGTCGGAAGTCCGGATGTTCGTCGGAAGTTCTATCGGAATCAACCGAGAAGTCTAGGAGCTTGCCAAAGAAGCTCGTCGGAACTCGCCAAGAAGAATTTCATGAAGTCCAGGAGTTTGTCAGGAGTCCGCTGGAACATTTCCGAGAGATCGTCGGAAGTTCGCCGGAAAGATCGCCGGAAGCTCGCCAGAAGAAATCAGACTTATCTTGCTTAGAATATGTCTTAGGAATCATAGTTAGCATGTAATTAGGGTTGGGATTGGAAGGTAATCCCATCAACTCTATTAGGGGCTAACTAGGCCCGAAGTTGGACTAGTTTGGGCCGGATTCAAGGCCCAACCAGGGTGCTGAAACCCTGGCCAGCGGTGGCACCGCTTGGGGAACAACACCCCAGGATTCTTGGGTGGTGGTATTGCCCAAGCTGGGCAGTGGTACCACCGGCAGCAATGCTGCCAGTAGTGGTATCACCCCTGTTTGGCAGTGGTACCGCCCAGTACCAGATCCTACGGCGATAGTACCGCCTAGGAACGGTGGTGGTACTGCCAGTACCCAAGAAACCTGGGATGAGACCTTTTTAGGCTTCAAGTTTGAATCAACTTGAAGCCTATAAATACCCCTCTCATCCCTGGTTAACATACACAAGCACAGAGAGATTAAAAGTGAGAAAATGCTATTGCAATCATAAGTGAATCCCCTTCTCTAAGTTCTAAGTTTAGAATTCTATTTAGAGAGGAGTGTGTGTACTTGTAAGGGTTGTCTCATAAGCCTGGTAAAAGGAGAAGAGGGGTGTAAGAAGGAGGTTGATCTTCGCCTATTAAAGAAAGATCGATAGTGGATGCCGGTGGCCTCGACGGAAGAGGAATCGGTGAAGTGGATGTATGTCACGACGATCGAGCCACTCTAAAATCTAGTTTGTATTTTACTTTGAGCAATTTATCTTTACTGCAAACCTCTTTAATAGCTTACTGCCTTCAATACATTTACAAACACGTGTTTCAAGTTAAGCATTTTCGAGCTCGAATTTTATCGTATGAAAGATTTTCCAAAACCGATGTTTTTATCCATTGCACTAATTCACCCCCCCTCTTAGTGCAACCCCGATCCTAACAATTGGTATCAGAGCCTCGTGATTTCTCAGTTGGTTTAACACCCAAGAGAAATGGCTCTTTATGGCTTTCAAGAGGGTCATTCTCTCATTTGTTCTCCTTTTTCAATGGGATGGACTACACTTATTGGAAAACTCGAATGAGAGTTTTCTTGCTTTCTTTGGATTTGAACTTATGGAACATTGTCAAATCCGATTTTAAAAGGTCTTCTCTTCTAATGAAAGATTGAAATGATTTAGAGAAGAAGATGTTTTCTTTAAATGCTAGAGCTATGAATGCTCTATTTTGTGCCTTAGATAAAAATGAATTCAATCATGTTTCTTTGAGCGAAACGGCTTTCAATATTTTGCACATTCTTGAAACCACACACGAAGGCACAACTAGTGTTAAAGATTCAAAAATTAACTTTTTGATGCATGATTTTAAACTTTTTCGAATGAAACCAAGTGAGACTATTGGAGACATGTACACCCGTTTTATGGATGTCATCAATAGTCTAAAAGGACTTGATAAAAGTTTCTCGGATTTTGAACTTGTTAATAATATTTTAAGATCCCCTCCAAAGAGTTGGGATCTAAAAGTAATGACAATACAAGAGGCTAAAAATCTAAACAACCTACCACTGAAGAACTAATTGGGTCTTTGATAACCTATGAAATAACTAATGTGACACTTGACGAACATGAGAACTACCTTCCAAAGGACATGAAGGATTTCAGACTTAGAACACATGAAGACCACTCGAACATAAGCTCAAGTAATGGTGAACTTGAACTCACTAAGAAATTTAAAAAGTTCATTAAACAAAAATTAAAGAACAAAAAGAACGAAACTACTTGCTATGAACACAAAAAAAAGTTGCCAAAAGGTAAATCAAGCTCCTCCGAAGACGAGGAGAAAATCAACAAAGACGATGTGGTAAACTACGCCTTAACGGCTTTTGACAACGAGGTAAACGAAACTCCCTTAATTTATTTTGAAATTACATGATACTTTTAATGAGTTATTTTTAATTTGGTTATCTTTCTTGAAAATTACATGTTTAATAAAATAATAAAAATGCTAAAAAATTAGGATCATGCTTATCATTCTAGTAATTTTGAAAATAATCATGAAAATTACATGTCTTATGATAAATAAAGAAAATATTAGAATTAAATCTAGTGATTAATTTCTTGTATGGTATAAACAATTATGTGTATTGTGATGATTTTGTATTGCTTTTTGAGTTTTGTTGGATGGCTTTAATATGAAATTGCGCATACCTTGAAAACTTGAAACCATGATGTCATGCCCAAAATAGTGATACATAATGATAATGCTTAATAAATTTATATTTCAAAATTATGCATGATGATTTTAGTGATTTATGGACTATCGAAAGTGGCTTTTTCGATTTTAAACTATAATGTATGGTTTTCATACAAAAAACTTTAACATGATTATATGAAATCAATCACTTAAAATGTAACACATAAAAAGGAAAATATATTATTGGATTTAAAATCATGAATCTATTTATGTTATGAATTTTGTGAACCATGAAATTGATTTTGATGGTTTTTATGATGAAATTTATTTTTCGATCCTAAACGCTGATGCATGCTTTAACTTGGCATAAAAACTTGGGCATGCTTGTGTGAAATAAACCAAATAAAAAAGGGGAAAGAAAAACATTTTTCTTAAAGAATTTCTCAATCTCTACTTTATTGATCTTTCAAAAAAAGGGGATATCAATGAATATATGTTTGTTATTTTTGAATCTCTTGAAAATGATTTTGAGTTAACAATTTGAATTTGAATGAGCTTTATCTTGATTTTTCAAGATTTATTACTTGAGATTTATCATTTACTAAAGAGAAAAATTATCCAAATGAATCATGAATGTTCCTTCGGTATTCATGAATTGATTATAACTTGAAAATATTTTATAAATCAAGATTTTTCATGATCTCTTAAGAATTATTTTTGTCATTTTATTTAAGAGGAGATTTGTTAAAATGAATCATGGTTTCTCTTGATTTCTCAGAATTTTAACTTGAAAATTCTTTTTATTAATCAAGATTGTCTACTATGATTCTTTCTTTTCACTATTTGAGTTATTCAAAAAAGAATCACAATATGTCTCTTGATACTCATGATTTATCTTCATAATCTTTGATATTTTATCTCTCATGTTATGATTTTTATGTATAATTCCTTGTATTCATGAAGTATATCTCATCACCAAAATTTCTCTTGTTATTCTTTATGCGATGATTTAAAAATTGATAAAAAGGGAAATGAATTGCACCATTATATTTTTATTCCCCTCTCTTTGCCTATGACAAAGGGGGAGAAAATAATGATGAATATTTTGAAAATAAATGTTTATATCATGTTAGATGATTTTACATTTTGTGCATGATGAGTTATAGTGATGATTGAAATAATGATTGGAATAATATGAATGATGATTTGGAATTATGCATATAATGATGATTTTATATATTTTGAAAATGTATATGATGATTTGGTATGATGCATGCAATACTTATGCTTTTTATTATGATGATATGATGCGTATCATGAATGTTTTAAATGATGAATGTTTGGTATCATGATCAAAATATTGATAAATACTTAAAAATTTTAATATTTTAGTATCATGTATGATATGCTCATAATGATGATTGATTTTTCGGTATCGTGCATGAAAAATGAACTGTAAGGTTTTGAAATTATACATGTTTTAATTTTAAAATATAATGATGCACAAATAAGATTGATACTTCAACTTTGTCATGATTTGAAAATTGATGTAAAGATAAAAGAATTACAATATTGTATTCTTCCCTTCTTTTTAACAATGACAAAGGGGGAGCAAAACTTGCTAGAAAGCAAATTTGCTAGCTTTCACAATTCAAAAAGAGGTAAACTTCCTAGCTTATTAATCTCAAAAAGGAAGCAAGAAGTGTTATTTTGCAAATCTCAAGAGAAGCAATGTTTGCTAAGTTACACATTTCAATAAGAGGCAAAATAGTCCATCTTGCACATCTCAAAAGATGTAAAATTTTGCTAACTTTTTTATGTGTAAAACTTGATTGCTTGCATGATGTAGAACTTGCTATCTTGAACATCACCAAGAAGTGCTATCTTGCCTATCTCAAAAAGCAAAAAGTTAACTTGCACATCTAGCAAAACTTATATTTAAGCAAGAGTTGCTTTCTTGAATATCTCAAAATTGCTAGCTTATATGTTTTAAAATGTTGTAAAATTTTTGCTAGCTTGTATAATGTAGAACATGCTATCTTACTACCTTGTATATCTACAACTTGATAGCTTGAATGTTCTAAATACGATGAAACACTTACTAAATTTTCTAGCTTACAAATTGCATAATGATAAAACTTGATATTATAGTTTTCATGCAATGATTTGAAATTATATCTTAAACTCTTGATAGTTGGCACTTCTCAAAGTATGATCATGTTATGCATGATGGCGTGTTGCAAATATTCATGATGATATTTGCAATGACTTGAATTCAGCTTCAATTCAAGGTTCTATCAATATGGTATATTGATAGGGGGAGTTTGGTTAAACTCTGAGAATTAAGGTTAACTTTGTCATCAATTGGTTGTCATCATCAAAAAGAGGGAGATTATTGAATCTCGGATTTTGATGATGAAACCAATTGATAAGTATTTATGATTTAATCTGTATTTTGAATGACGCAGGATGCTTCGATCAAGATGAGACAATTAAAGCAGGAAGAATCATGTTGTGCCGGAGGAAAACATGTTAGAAGATTGGACGTCAAGCCGGAGGATCGGTTGACATATCGATAGAAGTCTTCGGGCCATGGATTATGGCATCGGGCCAAGAAAAGCGGACATTGCGCCAAGGATATCGAAGTTGTGGAGTCAATTGGCTGATTAGGCAATAGGCCGCAAGAGAGGACGATGCACCGAAGAATCGGACGAAGCGTCGATGGACCAATGACATGCCAGACAACATGATTAATGCTTAGTATTAATTGTCTAGATCGAAGTGTGTTTTTACATGTGTAGGATTAACTACGATAGCAAGGCATGAAGCAAAATGAAGTTTTGGAGTCAAGAACTCAATTTCGTTGGGAGTTCGAGAGTTCGTCGGAAGTTCTACCAAAACCAACCGTGAAGTCCAGGAGCTTGCCAAAGAAGCTCATTGGAACTCGTCAAGAAGATGTTAGAACCCTTGTAGATTCTAAACTTGGGGTTGATCTCTTTAGGGGATCGGCCTCCTTGGAACTCTATAGGGGTTCCTCCCTCCAAGTTGCTGCTCAAAGGCTGCATAAAAGATTCATCTATTGCTTATCAAAAGAGAAGGAATACATGGCTATTTATAGGGCTTCTAAACCCTAACTCATAATAGGACTCCTACTTAAGACTCTTACTTCTAACCAACTCCTAATAGGACTCCTACTTAAGACTCTTACTTCTAACCAACTCCTAATAGGACTCCTAGTCAAGACTCCTATTCCCTTATAACTCCTAATTCTTCTCTAAGAAAATACCTCCTACATGAATGCCCCTCTCAATTAGGACTCTCCTAGCTAGAGTCCTAACAGAATGTCCCTCTCAATAAGGACTCTCCAAGCTAGAGTCCTAACAGACCCGTCCTCTTCAAATCAGCCTTGTCCTCGAGGCTGACGATTCATGAATTTTGGTAATTTGATCTTCAAGTCATCATAGTTCTCCCAAGTGGCATCTTCTGTTAGTAGGTTTGCCCACTGTATTAGCAATTCAGTAGCGGATCGTCATCGTCGAGTCACGATCCGTCGACCAATAATAGCACTTGACTGAGTCTGAAGTTCTCCTTGGGTAGTCATATTTGGTGGGTGGCTTTGGGCTATCTCCAAGCACATATTTACAACTTCCGTCTGGCCATCGGTTTGTGGGTGATATGCCGTACTCCTTTTCAATTTAGTACCCTGCATATGGAATAACTTTGTCCAAAATCTGCTCGTGAAGATGCAAGTAGAATTTATCATAAGCACAATGCGTCCCTTATAGTGTAATTCTTTTGAGTCCCAATTGTAATGAGCCACGGAGCTTGGTGCTTCCTCCAATTTTTGTAAAATCTGCTTGGTGCTTATAATCTTACTAGTCTCTAAATCTTCCTGCCATTCTATCTTAATATCCTCAAGGAAGTCGCTGGTCGGAAGTGAAACGGTCGAAACTTCAGCTTGCTCGGTTAGTTGCGAAAGCGCATCTGCAAGAACATTCTCTTTCCCCTTTTTGTAAGTTGTTTCATAATCAAATCTAAAAAGTTTTGTTACCCATTTTTGCTACTCAGAGGATGATATCTTTCGCTCCAAAACGTACTTAAGGCTTTTTTGGTCGGTTTTAATTTGAAATCGTCAACCAATCAAGTAGGGTCTCCACCGCGTTGCTGCGCGCACAATGGCGAGCATCTCCTTATCATATGTTGACTTATTTTGATAGGAGGGAGATAATGTCTTACTAGTGTATGCGAGTGGTCGACCATCTTGCATGAGAATGGCTCCAATTCTGACTCCAGATGTGTCGGCCTCAATAATGAAGGGTCGGTTAAAATCTGGTAGTGTTAGCACCAGCGTCGTCGTCATGGCTGCCTTAAGTTTGTCGAAGGCAGCGGAGGCTCTGTCCGACCATTGGAAGACATCTTTTTTTAGTAAGGAAGTAAGTGGTGCACTGATCTCGCCATAGTTTTTCACGAACTTGCAGTAGTAGCCTGTTAAACCCAGAAAGCTATGTAGCAATTTTACGTTCCTCGAGGTAGGCCAGTTTTGCATTGCTTCAATTTTGATGGGGTCCACTGTCACACCTTCCTCTGATATGATATGCCCAAGATATTCCACCTTCTTTTGAAGAAAGCAAAAATTCATAGTGGTTGTTGTGTGTTCAAAAGGTGGTTTTCGGTATGTCTTCTTCGCATACTCGTATTTGATGATACCCGGATCGAAGGTCCAGCTTTGTGAAGATTTGTGCTCCCTTAGCAACTCATCTACTACTGGAATAAGGTATTTATCCTTGATGGTTATGCCATTGAGAGCTCGGTAATCAACACATAATCGCCATATTCCATCCTTCTTTCGTATAAGGAGCAACGGTGAAGAGTAGGGGCTGCAACATGGCCGAATAACTTCTGTTTTGAGCATCTTTTTTACAATCCTTTCTATTTCATCCTTCTGGAGATGTGGATACTGATATGGCTGAGCATTTGCTGGAGATTTGCTTGGAAGAATCGTTATACAATGATTATGCCGACGGGTAAGAGGTAGGTTGCGCGGTTCGTCAAATATATCTGAAAATTCAGCAAGCAAAGGAAGTAGATTTGGATCTTTAAATTTTGTTGGCTCTCCCTTAGTTTGCTGCTCAAGTTGTACTAAAAAGCCCCTGCATGCTTTATGCAAAACCTTCTCCATTTGTTGTGTGCAAATCATCGTTACGTCGCCCTCACGTTTCCCATACAGTATCACCTGTTTCTCCTTACTATAAAATTTTATAAATAGTTGCATAAAATTTCAAGAAATATCACCTAATGTCATCAACCATTTAATTCTAAGTATGGCCTCATGATCATCAAGAGGGAGGAGGAAGAAATCTGCAATTATCTCTTGGTCCTGCAGCAACAGTTTCACCTGTGGGCACCTATGATCACACTTCAAAATCCGTCCGTTGGCGACCTTAACGACAAACCTGCTGCAATTCTCAATAGGTAAGTTCATATGGACAGCAACCTTACTGTTTAGGAAGTTATTAGTGCTGCCCGTGTCGATAAGAACAGTGATCGGTTGTTGTTTGAGAAGGCCTCCAACTTTCATCGTTTGCGGGTTTGAGTAGCCAGCTAGTGTATGTACCATAACTTCGGTCGGTTGTGGCTCTTCTTCTGCATCTTCTTCTTCATGTTCAAGGATCTCTTTTGGATGTTCAATGACCTCTTCTTCTATCGGTTCTATCATAAGAAGTCCCCCTTTACTACAACGATGCTCACGGCTCCACGGCTCGTCACAATGCCAACATAACCCCTTCGCATATCGCTCCCGAAACTCTTCTCTTGTTAACCTCTTTGGTGTAGGGACTTGGTCAATAATAGGGGGGATGAGGGCTTCAATATTACTGGTTGAGGAGCGACCCTAGTCCTCCGAGCTTCATGGTTTAATTGCTCCTCTTGATGTTGTGCGAAAGAGATGGCTGCCATAAGCGTATACGGTTGTCGCGCTTTAACTTCTCCTCGGATCTCCGGCTTCAAGCCCTCAATGAAGGTCCTCAATAGCTGTTTTTGAGACCAATCATGAGTTTGATTAGATAACCTTTCAAACCTGGTTTAGTACTCCTGAATGGTGGAGGTTTGTTGGATCTTTGCTAGTTGTTCGTCAATATTCTCGTAATCGGTTGGTCTGAAGCGAATCAGCAGTCCTTCTTTGAATTGACGCCATGAAAGGACTCCATAAGTATGTTCAAACTAGTCAAACCACTGTATAGCATCCCCTTCAAGATGTATAGCTACAATTTTCACCATAGATACATCCGCGATTTTGTGGTACCGAAAATATCGCTTCGCGCGCGAGATCCAACCAATCGGGTCTCCTTCTTCCCATCTAGGGAAGTCCACTCTCATGCATGGATAGTTGGGGTTGGTCATAGAGCCTACCCTCCCTTGGAAGTCATCTCTTCGGGCTTGGTGTGATTAGGCAAAGCTCTCTCCTTGATATGATTTCTTCGGGCTTAGTGGTCGGCTCAATCTGAGTTCGGTAAAGAGCGTCCGAATCTTATCCTCCATTCGCACCTCCAAGGCTTCGAATTTAGCATTGATTGCCTCCTTAGATGCCATAGTATATGGCCCCAAATCAATGATGTTAAGATCTATCTTTTGCTGTTAGGTTAAAGGCATGTATAGGTTGAGAGAAGTGATAGTCGAAAGTGTTGGTGGATTGGTGGATGTAGGCTGCGGTTTAGGCTTGTTTTGTGGTTGTTTTGGGTGCAATTTGAGGGTGTGGTTTGGTAGAGTTTTAGGGCTGTGGATGAAAGTTTTGGATCTGTGGTAGATACTAGCAAAGGTTTGACAGAAATCCGTGGAAGTTGCAGCAAGTATGTGCTGTCTTGTAAGAGTAGAATTGTCATCGAAGAAACAACAGTTTCTCGACGTAATTTCCACCAAAAACTTGAGAGAATTGAGGAGGGAATTGATAGCAAAATCACAGTTTATATGACAGCAAGGATATCTAATTTAATCAAGAAAATTTCGGCAGTATAACAGCAAGGAAATTAGTGCAAGTTGTAATTGCAGAATTATCGTCGAAAAATTTCAGCGGGTTACGATGAAAATTTGCAGCAACATAAAATCGTTTTTAGAGATGAATTTCTTAATAGATCAATCTTAGATGGAAGCCAAGATGATATATGAAGTCTATAAGAAATTTCATTCAAAAAAAATTGCAAATAGATGGGTTAAGGCAACGATATGCAGCTGAAATTTTCTGCAGCATAGATTTTCAAGTGCAGCAGATTGGACATAAAGGATTAGTAGTTTATATTGAGAATTTTTCGATGAAACTAAAGGGAAATCTACTGTTAGGAAGTGTCAAAGATGTCATAAAAATTTTGTAGAAATTTGGATAGAAAAAGCACAGTAGCAAGATCAAACAGATGGTGCTATGCGGCTTGAATTCTGTAATTCAAGTGCAGCAGATTGGACATAAAAGATAAGTAGTTTATACTGAGAATTTTTTGATGAAACCAAAGGAAAATCCACTGTTAGGAAGTGTCAAAGATGTCATAAAAATTTCGTAGAAATTTGGATAGAAAAAGCATAGTAGCAAGATCAAACAGATGGTGCTATGCGGCTGGAATTCTGCAATGTATCTTTCGTCGTAGAGATGAAAACTTTGTGACGAAAAGTTTATGCAGCAATATAAGAACGATATTTTTTTTTTGATTTTCGAATAAGGATAACTAAATTGCAGCAGCAGTAAGGTAGCAAACCAGAACCTGTTGCAATTCACGGGGAGATCAAAAGATGATCCGCAGTGGTGGAGATGATGGCGGAATTCGGTGACGATCTTTTAAGCAATTGTGGGAATTGCTTTGGATGGTTGTGGAGGGTTGATGGATGGCTGTGGAAGGGCAGCGAGACTCCAAGAACACTGCTCTGATACCAAGTGTTAGAACCCTTGTAGATTCTAAACTTGGGGTTGATCTCTTTAGGGGATCGGCCTCCTTGGAACTCTATAGGGGTTCCTCCCTCCAAGTTGCTGCTCAAAGGCTGCATAAAAGATTCATCTATTGCTTATCAAAAGAGAAGGAATACATGGCTATTTATAGGGCTTCTAAACCCTAACTCATAATAGGACTCCTACTTAAGACTCTTACTTCTAACCAACTCCTAATAGGACTCCTACTTAAGACTCTTACTTCTAACCAACTCCTAATAGGACTCCTAGTCAAGACTCCTATTCCCTTACAACTCCTAATTCTTCTCTAAGAAAACACCTCCTACATGAATGCCCCTCTCAATTAGGACTCTCCTAGCTAGAGTCCTAACAGAATGTCCCTCACAATTAGGACTCTCCAAGCTAGAGTCCTAACAGAAGATCCTCGTGAAGTGTAGGAGTTTGTCAGGAGTCCACTATTGTATCTCAGATTTTGATGATGAAGTCAATTGTCATTTGTTATCTAGTCCATATATTGAGATAAGTGTGCAGGAATAACTACGATGAAAGTAAGACATGCAGCAGGAGTTGAGCTGGAGTCAAAGACTATGATCACGTTGGGAGTTCAAGAGCTCGACGGAAGTCCGGACGGTCGTTGGAGGTTCTGCGGGAACAAATCTGAGAAGTCCAGGAGCTTGCCAAAAGAAGCTCGTCAAAACTCGCCAAGTGGATCGTCGCAAGTCTAGGAGTTTGTCGGAAGTCAGTCGGAGCATCGCCGGAGGTTCGTCGGATGTTCGCCGGAAGTTTGACGGAAGCTCGCGGGAAGAAGCGATTGATGCACCGGAGCAAGCTGTAGTAAATGTATTAAGAATTGTTATAGTTAGCATGTAGATTAAGTTAGGAATGAGAGGTGATCCCATTAACTTAATCTGGGGGCAATTGGGCCCTTGACAGACCAAAATTGGGCCGAATGGATCAACCCATTCGGACCAGAATTCCTACTAGGCGGTGGCACCGCCCAAGAGAGGGTCTCCCAGGAAAGCTGGGCGGTGCAACCGTCCCAGGCAGGCGGTGGCACCGCTTGGGCTTAGTCTCCGAGCGAGATTGGGCGGTGCAACCACCCTTGACAAAAGGTGGCACCGCTAGGGCTCAGTCTCCGAGCAAGACTGAGCGGTGCAACCGCCCCAGGAAGGCGATGGCACCACCAGAGCTAAGTCTTTGAGCGAGACTGGGCAGTGCAACCACCCTTGTCAAGCGGTGGCACCACCCAGAAGCTCAGTCTCCGAGCTGCCAGGCGATTGTATCGCCCCAGTCAGGAGGTGGTACCGTCAGGACCTCAAAAATCCGGGAAAAGACATTTTTGAGCTCCAAATTCAAACAAGTTTGGGGCCTATATATACCTCACCCTTTCCTGCATGAAAGGGCACCGAAAATCCAATCTTACTCTATAATTTTTAGAGCTCAAAAGTATTGTAAAGGCTAGAAGTTCTCCTCCCTCTTTTTCAAAGTTTTGATCTTTCAAGAGAGGAGAGAAAAGTTTGTAAAAGTTATCTCCTAAGCTTGTCAAAAGGAGTGAAACTGTAAAAGGGTGGTTGGCCTTCGCCTATTGAAGGAAGGCCTCTAGTGGACGTCGGTGACCTCGTTAGTGGAGGAAGCCAAAAGTTGATGTAGGTCAAGATTAACCGAACCACTCTAAATCTCGGTTTGCATTTACTTTAAGCATTTTATCTTTATTGCAAATCTCCTCAATAGCTTACTTCCTTCTGCTCTTTTACGAACCCACTTTCAAGTTAAGTTTCCGAAAATGGTTTTACATCAGAAATCGGTTTTATTGTACGAACATCATATTTCAGTTTGCGCTTATATTCCGATTTCTATCTTAACTGCAAACTTCCTGCCTTACTTTACTTCAAATATATTTCTGTAAGCTTTCAAAGTTATTATCTGCACGAAACGACTTTTACGTCAGAATCAGATTTTAACATATGAATGCAGTTTTAATCGTTGAAAGTTTTCCACTGCACTAATTCACCGGAACATTGCCGAGACATTGTCGGAAGTTCACCGGAAAGCTCGCCGAAAGAAATCAGACTTATCTTGCTTAGAATATGTCTTACAAATCATAGTTAACACATAATTAGAGTTAGGATTGGGAGGTAATCCCATCAACTCTGTTAGGGGCCAACTGGGCCCGAAGTTGGACTGGTTTGTGCCGGATTCAAGGCCTAACCAGGGTGCTGAAATCCTGGTCGGCAGTGGCACAGCTAGGGCTAGCGGTGGCATCGCCTAGGGAACAGCACCCTAGGATTCCTGGGTGGTGGTACCGCCCAGTACTAGATCCTACGATGGTAGTACCGCCCAGGAACGATGGTGGTACCGCCGGTACCCAGGAAACCTAGGATGAGACCTTTTTAGGCTCCAAGTTTGAATTAACTTGAAGCCTATAAATACCTCTCTCATCCTTGGTTAACACACATAAGCACAGAGAGATTAAAAGTGAGAAAACGCTGTTGCAATCATAAGTGAATCCCCTCCTCTAAGTTCTAAGTTTAGAATTCT